>NC_087548.1:29981006-30289506 GCF_963921805.1 Phalacrocorax carbo
TAATACACTATCAAAACACCTGAATTTTTATTGAATGAGCTGTCAGTGACTTTGGAAGCTTACTTTCATGACTCCTTGCATGGCATCCCTTTGCTGGGATGGTATGGCTGTAACAGAAGCGTGAACTTCCAACGGTACTAGTATCTATGTTTTGGTCTATGGTGTAAAGCACTAGCTCTTTCCACAGCCAACAATCCTGGCAAGGCTGCAGGACAGACCACCAACAGAGCCCTCTTCAGGAGTGGAAAGGAAAGAATACTTTCCCAGTTGTACTGAAGACAGTTACCTATCGGATGAGTCCATCATATTTTTGCCTACCTGTCAAAAGAGAGGATGCAAGAGTATTGTTGCTGCTGATTAAGCTGTTCTAATGGTCTTTTTACCTTGCTTGAGCAGACTAACAAGAGACATGAGAGGGCTGTTGGTTGGATTCCAAGTAAATCCAGCCAAGAGTCTTCCCTTGTCCCTCATTAGTCCTACTCAAGCAGGGTAACAGGATATTTAGAAAGTGGCAAATCGTTCGTGCTTTTCATACACCAGATGCAGTTATGGCACCTTCAACATTATGCAAGTTTTCTGAACTAGAAATATGAAGTTAAAATAGTTGCTTTGGACAAAAGATTATGACTTTTAAAATGTCACTGATGCAGGACAAGAGAATCTCTGAAGCAACAGCTGCTTCTCAGCAGTCTCCCAGAAGACCCGACGTACCTGTAAGAGGTATCAGTGCAGACTGATCCCAAACACTTCTGAGAAGTTAACTTGCTGCTTCTCCCAACTTGCTTGTCTGCTCAACCCCCAGATCTTATTTTTTTCCCCTCAGATAAAAGAGCTTTATACAGCCACTTTGCAGTAGTTGGCTTCTCTCATTCTTCATTCAATTCCAAACAGATTGATGTGTGTAAACATTAAGAATAGTGGGTAAAAGACGACTACTGGATAATCTAAGAAGATCTGTTAGGAAGACAGATTACAACACATTGCTAAACACACATTAGTATCCAGAGCGTCCAGCTCAAGTGGTGAACAGAATGAAGGGGAAATTAGCAGGTAAGGCGGCGTTAGAACAAGTTTTGGGGGAGAAAATCATGGAACAACCTTCTCATAACTTCCTTTTTACAAATGCCACATCCCACTACTGGACTTTCTACTTTTTGTTTTTCTGTTAATGGTATAAAGCGCATGGTGTATCTATGCTGGTACCTCGCTCAAAAATTTAATATCCTGGCTGATTCAGGTTTTGAAAACTCTCTCCCTCAAACCTGAGGTATTCCCCCAAGGCATTACATATGATCAGGAGACTTCCTAACATAGAACATGCATAAACATTGGGATATACTACAGCCTTCAAATATGAAAATATACTTTCTTCCTCCTCTGTTTCCTTCCTCCTGAAATAGGCTGACAGCACAACCAAAGCACTAGTTAAAACTTAAGATTCTTGCTCATTCTTTGAATGTTACAGGGCCACACATAAGTAAACTCTAGTTCAAAGTGAAAAGAATCAAGCATTCAAAAACCCAGAGGTGAAACACTAGAAGGTAGAAAAAGCACTAATATCAGAACACTAAAGGAAAAAAAAAAACAAACGAAAACAACTCAACAACTGAGCACATTAATTACAAACAAACATAATGAAGCCAGATGTGCCAAAACAGATCTTGAAACAATTTCTTTCACTGCCAAAGACCTCACAAATCAGTAGCAGTAGTAGACTGGAAAGATAATCTTTCACACACCCTGATTGTTACTAAGGAATTGTCTGAATTTGCCATATGCAGTGTGTACTAACGTCCATAAGGATAAGACAACAGTGAGCAGCCAGTTGATTTCTAACCGCATTTTACTAGAATTAAGATTTCAGAATGAAGATTCTGACAGATGTAATATTTGGACAACTCTAGTATGTGATCTTCAAAATATATAACAGTCCCATTACTACAGAGATCATTATCATAACTGAATTTAGCAGCATGTTTTATAACATGTATAGTCATGATTCATCAAAGTTATTCCACAATTTCAGTGCAGTCTGATAGACATATGATGCTCCAACATTTCTGGGAAGATTTCATAGCACATTTAGACCAGAATCTATTCCAAGGTAGAGGCTACATGCACCAATAAGTTACCAGGTTACTTTTCTGCAAAGACTCCTGAGAGGATGAGTTCTACATAACTATGGAGCATAACCAACCAGCAAACTGGTTGCATCAGCTTCCTATTTCTTTCCAGATAAATAAAATAACTTTAAAAAGGGCAAAAAACCCCAGTAGAAGTCAGTATCTCAAGAACTTACCTTCAGATTTTAACTTCGTAAGAACAAAAATCAGGTAGCTGTTGAAGTCTGGATACTGATTAAGTTGCTCTAGTTTCTGAAGAGAGAAACTGTTAAGGAAAGTTAAATCTTCACACACAGCATTTGTAGCTTTCTGGATACAAAGATTATTAAATGAGTTATATACTACTGCATCACTTCAACCAGCTGTGACTATAAGCTCATAGTATACAGAGTATGACCAATCTAAAAATAGGTTCTGTACTTTTCTTACTGAAGCAATACCTTTTAGTTATTGTATCCTTAGAAATATTTGTAAATCCACTAAAAAAGCTTCCTCTGTACAGTTCTGGATCTCAACATTTATACTTAGAAGCCGGCCAACCCTAAGGAATCCACTGAGACACAATCCCATAATACATCTTTTTTTTTCCCCTCCTCAATAAATAAAAGCATTTCAGCATTAAAATGCAAAATCTATGATTTTGGTAAGCTACTCATTTTAATATTAGGCATATACTTCTTTATGATGCTAACTAGACACAGCCTGAGCAATGAGGATGCATTTAATTGTAAATGCAGAAGTAGTTGTATCAAGAACTCATCCATGGTCTCAAAAAAACCAAACCCAAACCCCAAACAAAAAAAAGTCAAAAACCCAACCAAACAAAAAAAAAACCCAAAACAACAAAATGATCCTTCACAGGGGGAGGAATGATTATGTTTCTGAACAGCTGTGAAAGTAGGTAGTAGCTTTCCTAAAATTTGTCATTACTTCTGCTTCAATTTTCCCAGTGTTCTGCTGCTGCTTGGCTAGAGCACTGATCTGGCATTCTCCTTGTGTCCTGTTCTCACACCCTGGTACTAACGTGTATGCTGCTCAACAATAATATTTTAAGTCAGTGCAGGGTCACCTCTACGTTACTAAACCTCCTAGATATCATCAGTATGGCAAACAATCAAGGCGTTTTACAAAAAAAAAAAAAAAGGGCTTTGGAAGAAATAATCTTATTTGCTCCACAGGCATTTACTTTACTTGCAATTTAGCTAAATATCTAAAAATTCAAAGTGACTAATCCTTAGCCAAATACACATGGTAGGACTTGATGGCCCAATAAATCCCTTCCAGTTCTAAAGGTTTTATTTCCTTCCAGTGACCAACAGCCAGTGTCTAAATCACAAACTTAAAACTTCATTTTTAGATATTTGGGCTGTTTGCACCCAGTCTTAACTTTGCTAGAGAAGCCTGCTCTTTCCCCTTAAGACAGTAAAGCATACTTAGCACAGCTGCAAGCTTCTTCGCTGTAAACACGCAGGAGATGAAATGTAAACAGGAGGATAATCAGAACAAGTGACAATAATACATAACACTCTATCTACATGGCCCCTAGAAATGAAAAATCACACATCCAAAATATTATTGTCAAAGGTGCCAAGACAAAGAGCTCTTTCAGGAACAAGGAGTAGCATGTTTTGAAATCTTTTTCTTCTCCAACCTTCAGAAACAAAACAGTCAGCTGAACATTACTAACAACTGTGAATTCCAATAGATAAGTAGGAAGCAGCAGCACAAGTGAGCTGAAGGAACTGAAAGAGCAGTATTTAACAGAAACTTAAGGAGGAAACACTTACTTGGTCTAGGAGTCAAATAAAAGCTTATAGGCCACATTTTCTTAACTTCTTCACCCACTTTAACTTTTCCTTTTTTACTCCAAGAAACATCTAAAATCTTCATCTGAAAGATATCTGAAGCCTTACCAATTTGTAACTTCGTTAACAAAGGGTTTTGGCTAACCTATACTCTCTGCTTTGTTACACTTGAGTTCTAAGCACCCAAATGTACCTAAACAGTGTCACAAAGAAAGAGCATGACAGAATCCTACAAAAAAATTACAGAGTACTTCAAATTTTAAACCATTAAGCACGACACTGCTTGGACATGCTACTAAGTAGCATTCTACAATAAAACACTGGAAAGAGTTTCAAAGGATATATATATTTAATTTTTTCAATTATAGGATGTGGCTGTCAAGTTGTATTAGAACATTTTCCCAAATCAATGTATATACAATGGTAAAACTGTGTCCCTTCTCTAACCTTTACAGGCCAACATATGAGGACCTCCTTGAAAGCACAGGTACCTCAGCACAGCAAGGAGTTACTGCTACCATTTAAAAATTATTTCAAACATCAGTTCACAGAACTTTTGTTCAGTCAATCTCTACTCATCTTCAAGACAGACAGCATCACCTGCACTGCCCATCCCGCACATACGTGGCTATTTTTCAATAAACAAACCAGATGCTATTAACTTATTTGAGGTAGAGCTTTAAAATGTAATTTTACATTAAAGCTACACTATAAACAATGCTGCTACAAACAATACCGTATTTTAAACACCAAAGAGCACCAGCTCAAGTCTGGCGCATTATCAGGACACTTTACTTCGACACTTATGTTAAGGATTTTTCAAAGGAAGCAGTAGACGATCAAGATGAAAACTACCTTCACCTTTCAGATAAGAGCCAAAGCCTTCCTAAGTTTGACCACATCTGTTATGAAAGTCTCGGAGTGGCACAAATTTGGCTTCAGGCTAAACTCTTAAATAATGTAAATATATCTATACACACACACGTTCTACACACATATGTTCTTAGCTCCTTAAATAAATTCTTTTGCTTTCTGTGAAGACCTTCAAGCAAACACATTAAATAAAAAGGGATCAAGACAATAAACATATCTTTCACAGAATTTCAAGCCTTCTAGATATTTTAAAGCACTTATAAGGCTAGCTTAAGGAACAGGAACCAGTAGATGACAGCTTTATTTTTTGAGACCTATGCTTCTAGGAGTCTTAATTTAAAATTTTACTCTCTCAGTCTTTGTCCCTTAAGATCTTGCGATTTCATCACTTCTACAATCAAGAGAGAATTGGGGGGGGGGGGGGGGGTAAAACACCCCAACAATCCACAACACTAACACCAAACGCACTGCAAAGTCACACAAGAAACAGCACACAGCAGACTCTTCCCCACCCTTCCAGGGGATTTTAAGGGGTGTAACGAGCGGTGTTTCAGGCTCAGGCTTCTAGGCAGGCAGGAACAGCCTCACCCGGCAGCAAAACGCGCAAAAGGCGGGCGCGCAGGCAGCGGCCGGACCCGGGGCACTCCCCCATCGGCGACGGCTTTCGCCTCGAATCCCAGCGTCGGATCCACCTCAGGAGGCCCCGCTCAGCCCCGCTCTGCCGCAGGGGCGACGGGCGGCCGCCGCCGCGCCGCCTGCTCAGCCCGGCGGGCCGCGGGGCGCCCCGGCCCCCTCGGCAGGATCCGCGGTCCAGGCCCGCCACGGAGGGGAAGGCCTGGACGCTGGCGGCGGCCCAGCGTGGGGGAGCCCGGGGAAGATACCGGCGGGCCCGCGCCGGAGCCTGGGCTTTGAAAAGAAAACAAAAAGCTCTCCCAAAACCCCAAAGCAACCCGCCCCTTAGCTCTGGGCCGGCAGCAGGTGCCCGGCCCCTCGCCGGGGGAAGGCGCCCCGCGGCCCCCGGCCACCTCGGCGGTTCAAACGCCGCGCCACGGCCGCCCGCTCCGGCGAAGGCTCGGCCCATCGTGCCGTGGCGGCTCCCGGGCAGGCCCTGCCGCAGCGCGCCGGCCCCGCTGCCGCGCAGGCCGCGCCGCGCCGCCCCCGCCCGGCCTCCCCGCCGCCCGCCCGGGCCGCTGCGGCCCCGGCCCCGCAGCACCCCGCCCGGCGCGGCGCAGGCCTCGGCCAAGGATACTTGTTGCACGGCCCTCTGCGTAGTGGTGTCCGGGGACTGGGACTCCTTCAGCAGCTGCAGGATTTGCTGGAGCCCCTGCTCGTCGGGCTTCCACTCGTACTCCATCTTGGCTTTCTGGCTGGAAAACAACCAGACAAGAGGCGGCCGCGGTTAGCGGCGCGGCAGGGCGCAGGCCGGGGAAGGCGGGAGGGGGGAACGGAAGGAAGGAAGGCCGGAGGGAGAGAGGTTGCGAGGGGTACGGCAGCACCCGGCCCGCCCAGGCTCTCGCTCTCGCAGCGACCACCTCGCCGGCGGGTGAGGGAACGGCCAGAGGGACAGAGGGAGAGACGCCACTAACCTGGTTCCCGCTGCGTTCCCTGCCGAGCGGACTGAGTCACGGCGAATTTATAGCCTGGTCCGAGGAGCCGCCTCGCGTCCCACTAGGTCCTAGCGCCCGGGCACGCCTCCGCCCGGCCGGCCCGCCTCCGTCCCGCCGGCGCCGCCGTCAGCCTTGACCCGCCGCGTCCCACACCGTCAGGAGCCTGGGGTCGAGAAAACGCGGGGGGGCCTCAATCCCGGCCGGCGGGGCACGGGGCGCCTCCGCCGCAGCCACCTGCCCGGGGACAGGGAGGAACCGCCAGCAGCCGCGACAGGCGAAGCGACGCCCGGCCCTGTCCGGCCCCACTCCGCTGGGGCAGCTGCGGCCGCAGCGCCGGGCAGCCAGCGGGGAGGCTGCCGCCCGCGGGGGAGAAACCGGGGGGGCGAAAGCAGAGCCGGGGATCGGGAACGTAGGAGCTGCGTTGCCTCCTGCCGTACTTCTGCGTGATGTGGCTGAGCGCTGATCTCAGACCCCAGCGGTTCCCAATTCCACGTGTAAAGAGGGAACTACGCAAGAAGGTGCAGGGCGAGAAACTCAAAAGGAACTCCTTTGAATAATACCTAGTGTATCTTATCCTTAGCCTCAAAATATATCAGGGGAGATCTCAGGTCAAAATTAGCATACATAATACCTATGCATTACATACATATTTCATATCTATATAGCTATTTTTATAAATTATACATACGCTAATGGGCAAAATAAGAATGCACGCTGCTTAAAACTGGTCTAAAATATGAAAATGAAATCAGTAATTCCTTGGCTTTTTACAATCTTACTGTTAGTCACTGCGTTTGTAAGCATCTCACTTCACTGTAAGAAAACTAGTGTCACTTTCTGCTGCTTCTGCTGCAGCCCAGACCTTGGTATGAGTGCCGCACACCACAGCCTTAACAACTGTTCAGAGGCATCAAGGTCAGGGAACATCAGTGATTCCAGGTAGTTTGCTGTGTGTCTTTTCATCTCACCTCCCAACACTGACAGTTAGCTGTTCAGTCTCGGGTGCTAAAAAGCATCCTGAGCCAACTTTCCTTCTACTACTATGGGCCCCTGTTCTTAAAGAAGGAAACAAAATTAGAACTGCACAGTCTCCAGGAAAAATAGCAAAAGGAACCACCACAGGCAGCGAGTAAGTCAGCAGCATACCTGTAATATCTACATATCTGGACAATGAGGACAGTGAAAGAGTGTACTTGATGAATCAGGAAAGCATGCACACTGGAATAAGAAGCAAGAAATGTGTAAATAGCAGAGAAGTGTGCAGCATAGCACACGAGAACGAAACCAGTGGAGAGAACAAAAACAGCCTATAAAAAAGGCAAGAAATGAGACGTATTTCCTAAGGTCTTCTATTTAAGCGATGGCCGTAGTTATCGCAGGGTTGCTTAGGAGACAGGCTACTAAAGCAGCACACCTCTTGACAGCTTATTGCGCTGAAATGTCTCCAGGGTGGAGTCAGAAAGGTACGTGCATAAAGGTGTGCCACCAGTTACTAGGAAATGGTGGGCACAAGGTTTATATTTTGTGACCAGGGTGAATCTCCACTAGTTTTGTCTAGTTCAGGAAAGCGTCAAAGCAAAGGATGTGGGCTCAGGGCATTAAAACTGATGTTCATGGCTCACACCATATGGGCAGGAGAGGTCTCCATAGTGATGCTTGCACAGCTGGAGCAGATGAAAGCTGGAGTCCAACAAATCAAAGAAGTGCTAATTTAGGGACTCATTCCCATAACTGCTGCCTTACCAGGAAGATTGTAGAAACTTTATTATCTTCGAGACTTCTAGCCCACTGTTGAGTTTGTTCAAAATTGATTAGACCTTCAGAAGTTACTATTCAGAAATTATGACACAAGGATTACATTTGTCTAATTTTATCAGGAAACCAAGTGCTCTAGAAAAAAATAACATTAAATATGGGAAATGAGGAAAGAGATCAGAAAGGAAGGTTGAGAGATAGAACAGGAAAAAGCAGAAAGAGATCAGGCCATGGATCCATAACTAAGAAAAACATAGGTTTTCTTTTCATGAATATGACCAGAATTAAATCATAGTAAGATCTTTCTGCAGTAGAAAGTAGAGAAAAAGGCCTACAAATCAGACTATGAATGGGAGACTCTACAGTTAGTGGGGACATCTATACATTTTAGATTATTATCCTCCAAGATAGGTTCCTCCTTAGGGCCCAAACTAATACCAGCTTAAGAAGAACATATGAATTCCTGTAACTGCAGCAACATAGCTAAGTTTTGAAATACTTGGAATACTTCACAAATAAGATAGTCTTAGACCTTGCTGCATGTGATTAGATAGAAGGGAGTCAGGAGACACTGTATCCTTGAATAGAATAAATAAGGGAGATGTTCTAGAATAAGCTAGTTTAGTATCAGTAAGAAATATGTAAGCAAGCTAAGAACAAACTGAGCATGCCCAGAGGCTGAGTTCAACCAGCAGACACGGTGAGGAAGAATATGGACCAGAGGACCCTGGAAAGCCACCAACGAATGTGAATGCACATGCATTAAGGACATTTGCGTATGTTAATGAACTCCAAGAATAGTATGAATATGATAATTTTCTAGAAAGTCAATGTATATATATATATCTTAATTGCATACAGCCCCTGTGGTAGAGCAACTCGGTGCCCACACCAGGTGGAATGATCCCATGCGCCTGGCACCACAATAAAGAATGCCTGCTTCCTAAAACTACAAACTGAGTTTGAGAGGGTTCTTGTATTTGCTGACTTATGGTATCAATACAGGATCCTTAACTACTCCGCATACACAGAAATCAAAGCAGATACCTCATCTTGCTGGATACCTTCTCTTCTTGATTATTACCTTTAAGTTATTTATTCTTACCTATCTCTAATCCTTTAAATTCTGTAAGGAAGCAGGAGAGGGGAAAATAATTTAACTGAGTCAAGAAAAAACCTTCAGATTGAAAGCAAAGACCATTATAGGAAAAAAAAAAAAAGAGAAAACTGTTTCTTTATGTATCCTTTGCGTCTTTGTCTTCTACAACCTGTTTCCCTCAAGCAAGAATCTTCTTGTGTAGAAAGGAATTCAAAATCCATGTTAAACGAAGTACCAGGCAGAGGCAAGCTACCATTCAAAACGTAAGATGGCCTGGTTCATCACACTCAATCAGTAGAATGCACTAGAAATAAATTTGAAACACCTCATCTATATATGTTAAGAAGACAAAAGTTCACTGACGACAGGAGCATTGCACAGATGCTGAGGCTAATCTTTGATTTCTCTATTATCCAAGTTTCAGATGTCACGCATTAGCCAGAATCCACTGGTATCACTACAATATGTAATATTAAAAAAACAAAACAAAACCAAAAAAACCCCACCCCACCAAACACCAATCTATACCTTTAATTCATTTCTCTCTCTGCAAACCTTGCTGAGTTCGACTTGAGTATCCACAAAAAGCCCAGAAGTAAAATTTTTATTTTTGGTTTTCTTGACAATACTCTCTTCCCTTTCTCTCTCAGAATGTCCCATTAGATCAGGCTGAAATGACACATATCTGGCATTTGCCATACATGGAAACAAAATGAATGGCTACAATATATAGTACTGCTAATTCGTTTGAAATCCAGTTGCTCAAGTGGTAGCTCTGAATAGCTGTTTTCTAACCAGCAACCTGTGTAATAATTGACAGTTAATACTTGAGAGACAAATGTAGACAGCACAAATGGGAGATTTATAACAGAATACCCTCCCCACCCCTCCAGTAGTATCAGTGCGCTGAAAAGAGAAAGAGGAGACTGGTGCAAATTCCTCCCAACAACCAGCCGGAAAAGAGATCTGCACTACTAGGAAGATGTCCCATCCCTCAAATGTCATAGCCTCCAAGCTGCACCTTTGGGAAGTAAAACATCTCACTGTTAGTGGTTTTGAAACTAGTTTCAAGTAATTATTCTCTAATAAAAAATTATTATCAAGTTTGTCCTAATTTCAGAATTGTTACACAGTTTCTGCCCCTTTACCATTTAGAACATTTTTCCCAGTCTTTAGCTTTACTACATTGCTAATATTGAATTTCTTTTTTTGTTTTAGAGAGAATTCTAATAAGCTATCTTCTTGTCACAAAATTCAGGTGCTGCTACCTGTGAAAATGGTATTTAATAACAGGAATCAATCATTCAATCCATTGCTGAAATCCAGGCTTCCAAGTTCCCATGCAGACTGCTTATAGTGTCTCTCTGTACCTCTGTGTACAGAAGGTTTGTACACTGGAACAGATAGCTTCCTGTGTAAATGCTCCTATTTCAGGCTAAGATCGATGTGGATTAAGCTAAGGAGGAAAAAAGCTCTCATAACACAGAATAAATGTGTCTATGTGAAGGAACTCACGCAGAATAGCTATTGCTATATTATTTTGCAATGTATTCTGCCTGGAGACATGCCCTAACATTTCACTTAGAAAAATACTGGTAGTCCTCACATCCAGCATGTTGAAGGAGAATCCATTATAAAACGTTTAGTGCAGTCGTTCTGAGTTCAGCCATATGATACAATATTAATATTTATTACACAATGATTTATTTGAATAGTCTTTAGAAGAAGACAGTTTGACCCTGTGAAGTACGAGGGAGGTTACTGATGAGATAGATGGAAAGACAGTCTGAAAGGATTTTCTGTCCGTGACTGAAATAAAGTCTGTGAACTTAATTTTATATTTTTCTGGAGCTGATTGCTTATTACGATAGAACAATTGTTTTAAACAGAAGTCCGAGGAAATTTTAGAAAAATATTTTTAAGATGGGATCTCAACATTATATTTGTGGAGAGTCATATGAAAACATTGGCCAGAAGAGGCTGTAAGCTTACTACTTTCTGGCAAATGCAACAGCAACTGATTTAAGTGCTGCAAGTGCAATTCTGTTGAACACAGGACTTACGTAAGATTTGCACAAATGGTATTAAGTTCCCATATGTAGCAGTAGAATCTCTTTCTGGTAACTAAGGACACAAAAAACCATTTTTTAAGAGTTCTTTGATGTCAGAGGATGACAAAAAACTGAATAAGACAGTACCAACAGGAAACCCACTTGACAGAAGTTAAGACAAATCCAACATGATCCAACGTACAATGGAAAGCCTTGGAGTAAAGTAAAAAGTTTTGTGGAATGTACCAAACTAAGAATTTTCTTCATTGGTAGGGGTAAGATTATCTTAAAAAAGAGGTTTTTTTTCTTCTATCTTTGGACAGAATTTCTTCTATCTGTAAGGAGCAACCTGATAGCAACATTTGAAGCAGCAACCATATGGGCTTTCAGATAATATAATTTCAGATTTGGGTACTGTTAGTTGACCTTCATTTTGTACTGTCATTCATTCCCTGCTGCTGGTAGGTCTGGGATTGGAATGAGAAGCTGAAGAAGCTATGAGAAATTACACTAGCTTCCTACCTTCTTAAGACAATTATAGCTATAATTGGTTTTGTCTTATGTTGCATATCATACTAGAAATCGTGTATGTGTACAATTGATCTCATAGCATGATACCTCATAATGAAGCTGAACTCGTATTTCTTGGAACAGTGGACATTTCAATATTGGAGGCAAATAAATCTCCAATGTGATTTGCTCTCCTTGGGATATCAGCTCGATGATGGACTTTTTCTGAGAGTACCTACAGTTATGATAATGTACCTGCTCAGGAAACCTGGTACACTGTTGCCTGTGAGAAAGGGAGAGCTGTTCTGGCTCTCCAGTTGTAGCATCACTGTCCACAATTTCATGGTTTCTTTTCCTAAAAGTGAAGAGCACTATTTCTTTTTGTAGACAATGTCTGTAAAAGCCTGTGCTGTGGGATCCCATTGAGCAGATGAAATAGTATACATGATAACCTGACAGCCTGTAATTCCACTCTTCTGACAGAAGTATGTTACTTCTTTATTTAATGAATACCTCTGCTCCTCGTGCATCCAATGAGCCCAGAGGAAAGAGTAGAGCAATATAGCTTCCATATATATGAAGGTGCAAAATTGCAGATAAAATGGACGAGAGGCCACAGCATGCACTAACTTTTGATGTTTTGTAGAACAATTAATTAAGAGTCAATGTAAGTTAGGTTTACAAACAACACTAACATTTGATTTTTTTAGAACAGTTAATTAAGACTTAATGCAAATTAGGTTTACAAACATCAACACATAGCACAGGCTTACATACAAGTCAGAACTGAAAACCAAGTCTATTGTTGATGGGTTCAGTTAGACACACGACATTGTCAGCTGCAGACACAAAAATCGGATAAGCCTTCACCAATTTGGAAATCATCAGGAGTGCTTTAAATTCTACTTTGATAGGATGAAACACCCTTCTTATAATTCATTGAAAGTCGAGCTGACTGAACAAGTAGTAGACCTAGTGGAAAACTGCAAAGATCTCTCCATTTAAAATGCCTTTGATCAGCTAATCTTCTGGACAGGATACATTGGAGGCATCATCTCTTCAAACTTGCTGTTATTTCATTTCCACAGCTAGAGATACAAAGTAGAAAGGTATTGTGTTGCTAATGATTTGCCACACTGTAATCACACATGCAAGATATTAAAATGGCAGTACATGTTCTTAATGCTGGCAGTCATAAAACACTGACTCTGGAAAAAAAGGGCTGTTTCAGAAAATATTCACACCCTGAATTTGTGACAGAAGATACAAGATCTATCAGCTGAAGTCTAAGCTCGTAAAACATGCTCCCTCCCCTACTTTTTTTTTTTCCTCCAGGACACAAGCTTCTTTCTCCAAATTCTAGACTACTTCACTTAGCTCTCCTACATGAAGCATAAGAACCTCTGTAATTGCCTAACACAAGAGGGATTTTTGAAAGCATGGAAAATAAAGATTAACTATGGACTGGGAGGTGAAAGTGGAATGCTCTGCATTTGGGTAACAAGCCCCGCTTGTTATTGTAACAGGCTAAATCTATTCAGAGATGCAAAGGCAGGAGTCATTCTTGAGGGCCCAGAGTCTTATTTAAACCTCTAATGTAAAATTTCCTGTCTGTAATTCACCATGTGCTTTTTGCCTCCTTAAAAATCTTTCAAGCAAGTTGAACCCTATTCAACTCCCTATTTAACTATATAGTAAGGTTTCTTTCTCTTAGCTGTAGAGGGCAAGGCAGTTGGTGTCTGCTGCAGGATTTTGGTCAAACTTAAGTTTCTCTACCTGATGACTCAGGCTGCTCCAAGACAGAAATAATATGACACATAGCTTTTGAACCTGTTAATAGATCAGAACTGAGACTTTTGGGAAGAGCTGAGAAAAGTAGCATATATAATTTAAAAATGAAGTTATGGATGAAAAAAGCCACATCCATGTGATACCTGATACCAGCTTCAAAAGAACATACAGCCTCCTCTAACTGCAGCAACATAGCTAAGTTTTGAAATACTTGGAATACTTCACAAATAAGATAGTCTTAGACCTTGCTGCATGTGATTAGATAGAAGGGAGTCAGGAGACACTGTATCCTTGAATAGAATAAATAAGGGAGATGTTCTAGAATAAGCTAGTTTAGTATCAGTAAGAAATATGTAAGCAAGCTAAGAACAAACTGAGCATGCCCAGAGGCTGAGTTCAACCAGCAGACACGGTGAGGAAGAATATGGACCAGAGGACCCTGGAAAGCCACCAACGAATGTGAATGCACATGCATTAAGGACATTTGCGTATGTTAATGAACTCCAAGAATAGTATGAATATGATAATTTTCTAGAAAGTCAATGTATATATATATATCTTAATTGCATACAGCCCCTGTAGTAGAGCAACTCGGTGCCCACACCAGGTGGAATGATCCCATGCGCCCAGCACCACAATAAAGAATGCCTGCTTCCTAAAACTACAAACTGAGTTTGAGAGGGTTCTTGTATTTGCTGACTTATGGTATCACATGGACAAGCATGATGTAAAACATTCTCATGTAAGACATGAGAATGATGTAAGACATGTGAGGTATATTCATCAATGACCTGGATGATGGGATAGAGTGTAACCTCAGCAAGTTCACTAATGATACCAAGCTGGGAGGAGTGGCTGATACACCAGAAGGCTGTGCTGCCATCCAATGAGACCTGGACAGGCTGGAGAGCTGGGCCGAGGGGAACCTCATGAAGTTCAACACAAGCAAGTGCAAGGACCTGCACCTGGCGAGGAACAACCCCATGCACCAGGACAGGCTGGGGGCTGACCTGCTGGAAAGTGGCTCTGCTGAAGAGGACCTGGGAGTGCTGGTGGGCAGCAAGGTGACCATGTGTCAGCACTGTGCCCTTGTGGCCAAGAACGCCAGCAGTATCCTGGGATGCATTAAAAGGATTGTGGCCAGCAGGTCAAGGGTGGTCATCCTCCCCCTCTACTCTGCCCTAGCGAGACCACATTTGGAGGACTGTGTCCAGTTTTGGGACCCCCGGTTTAAGAATGGCAGGGAACTGCTTGAGCAAGTCCAGTGGAGAGCTATGAAGATGATCAGGGGGCTGGAGCATCTCCCTTATAAGGAAAGGCTGAGAGACCTGGCTTTGCTCAGCCTGGAGAAGAGAAGATTGAGGGGGGATTCCATCAATACCTATAAATACCTGAAGGGTGGGTGTCAGGATGGTGGGACTAGGCTCTTTTCAGTGGTGACCAATGACAGGACAAGGGGGAATGGGCACAAGTCGGAACACAGGAAGTTCCACTGAAATATGAGAAAACAATTCTTCACTGTACGGGTGACAGAGCAGGAGCACAGGCTGCCCAGGGAGGTTGTGGAGTCTCCTTCCCTGGAGACATTCAAAACCCGCCTGGGTGTGTTCCTGTGCCCCCTGCTCTAGGTGTGCCTGCTCAAGCAGGGGGGTTGGACAAGATGATCTCCAGAGGTCCCTTCCAACCCCTACCATTCTGTGATTCTGTGAAGACTGAGCGAAAAAGAGATGCCATCCCTGAAATTCTAGCATTAACTTTTGTTCAGTTATGTTCTCATCCTTGTCAACTAAAAGAGATTAGTGAAAACAAAGAAACAGATGCAAGATTCCTGTCTCCGCTTACTACATGTTTGAGAAAGGAGTCCTACCTCTGCAAACCTTGGAAAGAAAGTCATAGAATGAGTCACTGCATGGTGCCTGTTCCTCTAACAATAGCTCCCCTGTGACAGACAGGGCCATTGTGGGAGTCCTGCTGCAACAATAAGGCAGAAGTATACCACAGCAAATGTGAAGGAGAGTACCCCTCATGATGGGGCAGTGCCAAATCTGGGGAAGTTCTTGGCCCTGAAAAGAGGGTTCCTTAAAATCCTTTAAATTTTTAATATAATTTTAAAGAAGTTTACAATTTATTTTAAGTTATTCACAGTTATTAAAGGAACTTAATCTAGGTAAGCGGTGATGTGTTTTTAAGTTTACTTTGAAAAGTCTGCACCATGATGAACCAAAATACATCAGCAGTGTTCTAACTGTAGTCAATACATATTTTAATAAACGAATTTTAATGCAAAATATGTGTAAATCACTTATATATCCCCCACAATGCAGTTCACCAGTTTAAATGGGGTTTTGTACACCATCATCTTAACACTCATAAATAATAATTATGCAATAGAAACATCTTTGGTATATTTTACATTAAAATGTAAAAATTAGGAATCTCATCAAATAAGAAACGGAACATGTAAAGGTACTGAAGCCCTTTTGCTACTAGAAAGGAGTAACAAATATAACACAAATGGTGTGTTTATTTGCAAGTATGTTTTGGTGCATAAATGAGATATGAATGATCTACTGAGGAAAAGAAAAGCTACAAGCATAAAGTAAAATTAAAACCAAATACACAAACCTAAACTTTTTGGCCTTCTGATTTAAATTATTAAAATTAGTTATTTTTTACTGTTTAAATCAGGTCACTGTCATTTCACAGCATGCACCAGCACCAACTGTAAAGAAATTACTACAAAGGATGTCTCAAAAAACCGAGGAGTCTCCTCAGGTCAAGACTTATCAGGCATTATTAGGAATTCATTATAGGGATCAAGGCAGAAACGATATTGGGTGTACTAAGAACTGATTAGTCAGTTTTGGGTTTTATTTTTACTTCTTGGCAAAATATCTTGTATCCAGGATGCACAGAATTGAGGAACACACAATCAACTACTTTCCGTCCCATTTTTTCTGAACGCTCAATGTGCATTGTATTAAAACATTCACACACAGAACCTGCATTAAGACATACAGCTGTCAGTGACACTTCCACCATCAGATCTGTCACTGGTGGCAACAGTGGTGCTTTGGTGATACTTGCAATACTGACAGCAATACTGTAGGCTAAACCATCATCACTGGTGGCTAGTGTATTGTCCCCCGATGGCTGATGAATTTCCTTACTGCAGTAAGTGGCTTATCTAAGGTCCTTAGGATGCTGTTGCCTCAAGGAAGTGATGGTATTTGGGTTTATACTAGAACCTGAGTGACTCCAGCGAGCTGGTATCTGTCCTACATAGGGACTAATAGGAGTCACACATGATTTCGTAGGGACACAAATGGAAGAAGACTTAAAAAGCTTCAGGCAGAAACTAGAATTCAATCTTTTATCCAGTGAGCCTGAGTACAGTTGTTTTGCCTTCTCTAATCTCTAATATCAGGTAAACATTATGAAATTACATCCTCCTGATAAAAAGTGAGCAAATAATTACTGATCTGGAATGGAGCTTCCTCCAAAAGAGACAAAGCTGTGCATGGGGTCATCAGTGAGGGGAACTAACTGCTCCAATCATACACATAAACAAAAGGTATGATCCCCTAACCACCTTAATCAAAGAAGCAATACTCTTAGAGTAAATAAGCAAATAGGACTTATTTGATCTTACCGAGACCACTAAGGAATGAATACAGACAATCCTTGTCTTTCAAGCCTCAGGTGACAAGGAGGATAAAAAAGAATAAAGGGTAGAGGTAGAAGTACAGACAACACCCTGCCACCCCCAAATTGTTCTGACATTTACATACACAGTGGAATTTGCAAACACATTAAAAACAACATTTTTGCCTCCTCTGAATATCAGCATTTTTAGATGGCAAATAATAACAGTTGAATTTATTATTAATATAAAATCCACTACAATTCAAGTGCTTCAACTTTAACTCAGCAGGAATTATGTGAGACAATTGTAACAGAATAGAGAAATATTTTTAGAAATCAAAACAGTATTAGAAACTCCTTTAGAAAATTTCTAGTGTTCATCTGACCAGAACAATAAAACTCACTGGATAATCTCGTAAGGAAAACAGCATAACCTTAGCAGTGAAGACTATTTCAATTCATAGATGTGCACTGAATATCTAATGCAAATGGACATTTCAACAATAGAATGCTTCAACTTTTTCAGTTTAAGCATGTACAGTTATATTCTAAATGCTCTTGGATACGACATCTGAAGATGAGATTTAAAAGAAGCCTTGGACTTTCAGTTAAACAAGATATTCAAGTTGCTACAGCTTGAAGCCAACAGACACCACAGAAGAAAGCCTATATAGTTTTTGAACACAGATCTTCATGGGCCTTTCCAGCAATGAATGTTAAGAAATCACTGAATAATTCCAGGTAGACAGGTGGTCTTACACTGGTTGAGAAAAAAAAAAGGCTCAAATACAGGAAGTAATTTAAAAAGTGATGTATAACAGTATAGTTCTAACTGTATTCTCTCATTTCTACCTTTGTTTTTTAAAAAAAGCATTCTCACATCTGTATCTGCAAAAGCAGCTTTGAAGTAATATTGAACCAGTGTAAAGGAAATTGCAAGCAAGTCTGAATGCAAGCAATGCACCTAAGCTAAAACTTGTGCACTGAGGTGGCTACATTACTGTTTCTACACAGATAGAGATTGTTGTGTAGATGAATGATCAGGCAAAATTTCTTCGGGAGTTAGTGCAGCCTTAGCAAAACATTATATATATTAGAAGTGCTACCGGTCCCCTTAGCAATTATTTTACCTCCTTCTAGTTCAAATGTAGCATTTCATGCCAAAACAAGAACCACTAGAAACCAAAAATTAAATTAAAGGTACATTATACATTCAGGTGAGAAAAGCCAGATATACTTAAGGAATCTGAACATGTAAAAATGTAATTTGATAAGGAATTTCATTGCCATTCTTACCTGAGTTGTAAATTTTCAACATTTTAGGCATTTAAATACTTTAGTGTTGGTTTGTGAAGTTTAACAATGGTATTTGAATCAGAGGTTAGCTGCTGTGATTAGTTGTTAGCTACACATGTAAAGTAATTCCCTTAAAATGCTGCTAATAACACAACCAATCCAGAACAAATATTTCAAGGTTTTTAAAGGTTTGGTTTTCTTTTTCCCTTTCCCAAAGGTCAAGGAAATTTATTTAGTTGAGAAATTATAATTTAAAATTATTCAATTTACCTTATATGCACAGGTCATTTAATAACTTTACAGCCATTTTAATACATTTTTAACAACCTGTTGCAAATAGCTTCATCAACTCCACTAAATAAATTTGCTGGCGTCCTACATATCATCTTTGTGTTAAAATAATAATGTATCTGCTACATGAAACAAAGCCATGAGGAGTTGAAACCACAGTTACAGGTTAAATTATCTATAGATGAGAATAAATTAATATGTCAGTCCTACATATCAGTTCTTATATATTATCATGATGGAGTATCTGGGTTTTTTTTCCTGCTAGTGATTTTATGGTCTTCACCTTGAGGCATGCTTTCTTGTATGCTGCCCTAAAAAAAACAAAAAAAAAACACCCAAAACCCCCCCCCCAAAAAAAAAGGAAAAAAAGCAAAAGGCATTACATGACACTTTCTGCCCTTTCTTGTATTTTATGTGTTCAGAGTTGTCTTAAGTCTCTCTCATAGTTCTCGTTCTTCTTCTATCTGCCTGTTGCAGAACATTTGTAATTTGTTTTGTAATTTAGTTGTAAACCATATGCAGAAAAGACCATTGTTTTGTTACATCTTTCAGATTATCTTCACTAACAAAACTGAGTATTTGACAATGTCCTAGCTTTAAAATGGTGGCTCACATACAATTAAAAAAACCCACAGTTGTAAAACTTAGTCCTACCACCACTGCATTGGCAGAATACCAACAGCACTAAAGTTGCTCAGCATGAGTAAGGCCAACACTGACTTTAAATATTTTTTCAGGGTTTCAAATTTGAACTTAAAAGTCTAACTGAGGAAAGCAGAGTTCAGTCCCAAACTCACTTATGACAAAATCAGCATAATATTAAAGAACATCTGTATAAAAAACAGTTGTTTTCTCTAACATACACTTACCAAAAGTGTAGACAGGAGAGCTAAACCTCACTTAAGTAAGAAGATACATTTGCCTGCCTTCATTCAGGTCTTCCTAGATGCAAGGTTGATGTAATACATCTATATAATACTGTCACAACAGTGTAATGAATTTTATTATCTTAAATTGGCATAATCTTCTGGTGGACCCAAGGATTAAGTTGTAAGGAAAACATTACACTATACATGACTGCTTTGTTGAATTACTTCTGAACTTGAGATATCTCTTGTAAGCTCCACAGAAGATGCTGTAAGGGATGCTGCAGAGCTCAAAAGCACACACTACAGCAGCTTTTCTTGAATTCCTTCTGACAGATGCAATATTTTACCAGATATCAAATTCTCCTATACTAGTTAACTTTTGAAATTAATACCTCACCTCCTTATTTATCACTTTATCACCAGATCTCTCAATTCTAACACTTCCTTATGATTTCTGCTGCTACCTCTGATAAAAGTATCATGTTTTATTTGTGAAAACAGCAACTCGGATTACCAATAACTCACAGGCCAACTTTTAAAATTTCTATCACAGTATAAGCCCAACTTGTATGACCTCAGATAATTTAGGATAGTTAGCTGTTTTCAAGAGTATACTCTTTCTCCAAAGCTTCAAGAAATAAGTGTGGTAAAGAAGTTTTAAATCATCCTTATGCCCAATTAAATCTGCATTACTTCTGAATTTAGAAACATCCTGAAATACATTTATCCAAAGAAAGACCTATAGGGAGATCCTCAAAAGGCAGCCTCCACTATTTAAAAAAAAATAATAATAAATAAATAAATAAATAAAAAGGGGGAGTCCAGCTCCAGTGGAGCTGAGGTTAACCCCTCACTGTGATCCATTAGCCCTGTCACCTGGCATAAAAGAAACAAAGCAAGGGCAGTAATCTCAGTGTCTGCTGATTCTCAATCCCATGCACCAATACAAAAATTCATATTCTAAAAAGGAAAACATATTAAAGCATGCAGATTTATATATTCTATTCACTTTTTTCTTATCTAGAAGAAATCTGTCTCATCTTTCAAACATCTTGTACAACAATTAATAAAAAAGACTGAACTCTGTGGTGATTACATGCAATATTAACCTCTTTCTCATAGAATTCCCTTATCAGTATCACCTTTTCCAACCCACAGTTTATAAGACTGCAAACAGAAGTAGCAAACAAACAAAACATACCTTGAAATGTACACTGCAAATGGGGAATGCTGTGAATACTGCCAGTTGTGCTTTACTTAATTTTTGTTTGCTATTTTGATTCTGTGCAATCACCAAGAAATTAAAAGAGTCAGTAGAACAGGCAGAGCTAACCTAAAATATCCTTCCTTGCTTAACAGAAAGACATACTATCATCATAAACTGTAAAATATATTACAAGTACTCATGGGGTCAGGGAGCCAATATGGTTCTTTTCCGGAAGAATAGGGTACTCTCCAGAAACAAAGAATTGTGCAAAATTATCACACACAAACAAAGAATGTAATAACATGACTCTTGTGTTCTTGTTAATGCAATTGGTTCCCATTTCTTCAAAAGCTCCATTCAAACCCCATCTTGTTTGTTTTTAACTGCTTCTTATGGGTCAGATTCAACAACTGAAGCTTTCACCTCTTTTGCCAACTCTACTTACTTACATTATACTTAATGGAGTACAGTGAAGTCACTCCTGATTTCCAGCCACGTAGCTCAGGCTTGCCTGCACAAGAAAATTAGACCAATTTAGCTTAAACTTGCCTATATATCAATTTGGAAAATCCTGTGCAAAATAATTTATTTTAATTTAAGTTTGGCATATTCTCCCCCCCACCCCAAGGAATTGACTCAAGCTCAACTGATGTAAAACAAACTGAAATACAAGTATCTACTTGGAAATTTGCAATGATTTAGCTTATTCAGTATAAAAAGCAGTCCTGTGCTTTTTAGTCTCTGACAAGAATGAGACTCTTGCCTCTCCACACTTGTCTGCTACTGACTTTCCTCATTTCTCTGTAAAAGTGGTGACCAAACTGTAGCACTCAAGCCACTCATATCTGCTTCTATGACACGTTCAATACTGAACTGAGCCACAGCTCCTGGGTCTCACTGCTCTTATACAGGCAGTATAGCAACTGCCTCCTAGGTCCTGTAAAACCTGTGTAAACACAGTTAGGAACTACTGCAGCCACCACCTGCATTCAACAATAATGACTGGTTCTGCCACTCCCAGGTAGACATGCACTTCTAGTTTGGGATACAGGAAGACCACCAAGACATGGTGAAGTAGGAAGAACAGGATTAGGGAGACAGCATGCACACAGGGGAAGCCAAGGTTCCGCTTTGTCTTTGGTGGAAGTGAAGGTTCACGATCTGGGTGTGTGCAGGAGAAAGGATGCAGCTGAAGCCTGAAATTAAAGTAAACTTCTGTGGGTGCATGAATGGATACGGAAGGTTAAGAGCGAGCATTAAACCGCAATCCTAGCTTGGAAGGCCGGAATATGCAGTAGGAAAGCTGGGAGACGAGCCATAGATCAGGCTCTGGTTTTGCGTGGTTAGAAAAGCATGTGACCCTGGATGCCAGAAGTTACTGATGATGACCATATACCTGCTAACTAGGTTTGGAAACCCCTGGTCTGTGCTACCTCACCACCATTTCTGCGAGGGTGTCCTTTCTAGGTTCTAATATAGTAACAGTTCTCTTGCGTCTTTGTACCTACTCACCTACTGTCTATTCTCCTTTCTCTTCTAAAAACATTTTATCTGGTCTTGTCTTTCCCTCTGCTTTTATATAGCATTTATCTATTATTTAAATTAATGCGCTTAATGGCAGGCTTGTCATATGCTTAAACATTCAAAATGTGCTGCTTATCTCACAATGGCTTGTAGAAAATGCTCTACAATATTAAATTATTTATTAGGAGAATAATTTAAGCATAACTTTCTATTCTATACTCAAGGTTTAAAACCCAAAGTTTTTCTTTAAACACTAATTTGATTGTATGTCTTATTTCAGATTTGACTCACGTACACACAGACACAAATACACCAACTTAAAATTTCAAAAAAAATCAGTACACAGGAAATGAACAGGGAATATTTTAAATTGTTTAAATTTCACTCCAGAGTCTGGTTGGGAAAGGAAAACCCTCTAGATGCTAAAAGTGACATTTGGAGGTTTATTTCATAGCATATCTTTAAAAGATGCTGTATTCCATGGCATCCATGTGTACATGCATAAACAGATTATTATGTACACTGTGTTATCTTCAATACAATAGATCATGTACATAAACCCAACAACACTGGGTCTACACGATGAGAGATTTTTTAAAATAAAATTTGAGTACGAATTACATATCTATTGAATATTTATATACATAATGCATAAAATATATAATAATATAATAATAGATGTATAATACATATAATAAATAATGTGTTATTCTATATATCTGAAATCTATCAATGTATGTAGAAAACCTACCCAACTATCCAAACAATACTACAAAACAGTGGACGGAAGTGGAACTGGTGATCAAAACGTAATACTGTTACATGTATTTAAATATTCATAGAATCTGGAATAGTATTAACTGGTAAAATTAATTTCTATGCTCAAAACTAATAAAAGTTGCAACATAATTAAGGCATAAAAGTAATGGAAATTTAGTCCTACCCTTTCCAGAACAAAGCAAAGAAAAAATCCTTCCGCCTGTTGTATGTCACTAGCACAACTTCATTGAAAATAATGCATTGATCAGTGCGCACCAATTTCACAATCCTGTGGTACAAGTTTTTTTATGACAGTGACAACAACACTGGGTCTACAAAAGGAGATCTCTACCAATGAGACATTTCAAAGAAAAAAAAATCTCAGTCTTGATTTCAGCCCCAATCTTCAAACTATACAGATTCTAGAATATCAGCTTTGATGAAAGAGGATTATATCTGGCCTTCTGCCACCCTCCTTTGTACCCATAGCATCTTGGTGTGCCTGAAGCAGGAACAGGAAGGAAACGGAATTATACTCTACTCCAGCTCTGCCAGTCTGCTGGACAGCTCTGTGCATATCTATCACCTGATTATAAGGTAGCTCCAACCCTGGGGCTGCCAGCATGAACCTAAAATTAAGCACACATATCTGTGTTCTGTTGAATATCCACAAAAAAGGACTCCTAAACTGGATTCTAAATAAATAGAAAAGTATGCCAGATAACCTAATAAAAGCCTACATTCATAAACCCACCATTAATATTGTTTTCGTCTTCCTGTCACAAGGCATGCTTAGCTCAATTTAGCAGCTGTGCTTACATCTGTATCAATTTCTGAAGTCACTGAAAAGTGTGTCACTGCCTGTATCCCACAGTAAACATGGTCCTTACTCAATATTCATTCTACCCAGAGCTGTCCTCCTTTAAGACAGACAATAAACTGGTTTTTTAATGCTGTCTTTGCAGGATCATAATTATCCTTTTTTTATTATACTGCTAGCTATAAGCTATTATACTGCTAGTATAAGCTAGCTACATTTTGAAGAAATACATTCTAAAATAACTCTGATCGTATAGAAACTATTCTTCTCAGTTGTAGGCACCTTTCCTCCATCCTCCCACATATCATTCAAATATAACTACAGTTCACACAGCAGATGTAGAATGAGGACTTTTAGAAACAGACCACGTACTGTCATTTTTAAACATAGCTGAGATCTGGATTAGTAATAGGGGCTCAGTTTCCAAGTCTACCAAAGGCTCCTTCTATGATCTTGAGAGTGTGATTATTTTTTCTGTTCAATTACTCGTGTACAGAAGGGACACAAGTCAACTTTTTGTTCAGTGAGTATTGTAAGGACTGAACGACATTTGTGAAGTATTCGATACCACATTAAGGGCTGCTTAAACATACCAGAAGGCAAGCAAACAAGTTACGAAGCTGTGGTGGCCAGAATACATTGCAGAACAATCCTCACAGTAGGAAGATCTCTCAGGTCCTGAGCAGAAATTCAGGTGAGAGGAATTACTACCTTCATAGCAAGGAGATAAATATCTCACAGACTTAATAAATCAATAGATCAATAAATTTATACTAACCCAAAAAGCATTCCTGCCCTTTGTACAATCACTTCACAAAAGCTTTACAAATTCCACTGGCTATTTCCACAGAGTGCCTAAATTAACAGCCTCCCTAAGCAAACAAACAAAAGTACATGAGAGGCACGAGGTTTGTCTCCCCTCTAATATTTCGGGGTGGGGGGAGGAGGGACTAGTTAAAATCCCACCAAGGCTCTACAGCAGGAACCCCCACGCGCACCAGAAAATAAGGCAGGAGAAACAGCCACGTCCCTTCACCCCCAGCGACTTTCACTTTCCGTCTCTCTGCAATGCCAGGGTTCGCGGGCCGCCTGCGGGGCGGCACCGCCCCGCGGCACCGGGGGAGCCAGGGCGTGGCGGGGGCTGTGTGTGCCCGGCCCCCAGGCCCCGGCCAGCCGGCCGGCCGGTCGCACGCCCCTCCCTCCCTCCACCCACCCACCGACCCACCCACCCATCCATCCATCCCCCGGCACGATGCGGCAGAGCAGCGGCTGGGCCCCTACCGGGGCCTCCCCTTGACGCCCGCCACGCCCGCGGCGGCGCTGCCGCTGCCGCTGCCGCCGCCGCTCCAGCCCGCCCCGTCCCACCCCTCCGGCGGCGGGGAGGCCGCAGCTGCCGGGGATGGGCCGTCCCAGCTCGCCTCTCGCAGCCCGGACACCTACCCACACCATCCCGGAGCCCGGCGGCAGGGGAGTGGCAGGGGAGTGGCGAGGGAGCGGTGGGGCGCTGCCGGACCCGACCCGACCCGACCCGACCCGACCCAGCCTCTCCCACCGCGGCTCCGCGCCCGAGCCCGTTCCGGCCCCCGAAATGGCTGAACAAAGGGAACCTCGCTCCGCCGCCACCGCCCCTCCGATTGGCCGGGGGGCGGCCGGGGGAAGGGCTGGCCGCGCCGGGGAGGGCGGGGGCGCCGCTGGCCGGTCACCCTGGCAACGGCGGCCTCTTCGGGGGCATGCGGCCGCGGGTGTGATGGAGGCGGCGGTGAAATGGCCGCCCGGCCCCACCCAGCCCCCCTCAGCCCCGGCCCACGCCGCCGCGGTCCCGGGCCCGCTTTTCCCTGCCGGGTCCCGCGGGGACCCGCCGCTACCTCCCTCAAAGAGGCACGAGTACGAAGGGCTACCAGCCCCTCGGGTAGCGGCCACGGCCCCGCAGGGAGCAATGTTTCCTCCTCAGCGGTTAACGTCCTGCTGACCCACCGGCGCGAACCGGCTCCTCACAGGTGCCCTTCCGTCCCCCGGCCGGGGAGCCTGGGCTCTTCTCCTCCCCACCCCACCACCCAGCGCCCCCCACGCCAGCAGCAGCAGCAGAGACCTGCAGGGGCTCCGCAGGAGGTGGCTGACACACGTGTCAAAAATAATAAAAATTAAAAATTAGGCTAAGGGCTAGGCAGCAAAAGTACAGCACCCTGGATTTCATCTCGAGTTGGCAATGTTACTGCATAGCCAGGGTCTTCCCGGGCTACTCTGATAGTGAGAGCAGCCCTGCAGAGAAGGACTTGGGAGTATGGTTGGACAAAAAAACTGGACATTAGCCAACAATGTGGGCTGGTTTCCTGGGCCGCATCAAAGGAAGCGTGGCCAGCAGATCAAGGGAGGTGATTCTGCCCCTCTGCTCCGCTCTGGTGAGACCCCACCTGCAGTGCTGCGTCCAGCTCTGGAGCCCTCAGCACAGTCAAGACATGGACCTGTTGGAGCGGGTCCAGAGGAGGGCCACAAAAGTGATCCAAGGGCTGGAGCACCTCTACTATGAGGACAGGCTGAAAGAGTTGAGGTTGTTCAGCCTGGAGAAGAGAAGGCTGAGGGGACACCTTATCATGGCCTTTAAACACTTAAAGGGGCTTATATGAAAGATAGGGACAGACTTATTGTCAGGGTCTGTAGTGACAGAAAAAGGGGCAATGATTTTAAGTTGAAAGAAGGTAGGTTTAGATTGGGTATAAGGAATATGTTTTTTATGGTGAGAGTGGAACATGTTGCCCAGAGAAGCTGTGGATGCCCCATCATTGCAAATGTTTAAGGGCAGGTTGGACAGAGCTTTGGGCAACCAGGTGTAGTGGAAGATATCCCTCCTCACAGCAGGGAAGGTAAACTAGTTGATCATTAAAGATCCCTTACAACCCAAACCATTCTGTTGTTCTAGGATTCTATGACTTGTATGGCCAGCTGCTGTGGCAAGACCACTGCACATTCACTCATGGTTGTGGGTATCTCAACAAGTTACAGTGGCAATCTTTACCTGTACTGCAATGCTATCTCCTTGACTGCAAGCACTAGGTACTTTTTTATTAAACAATGAAAGCTAAACATTTTCACCCAGTTTCTAAAGCTTACAGAGTATTTAGAAAAGCACACTCTTGAGATTAACTCAGTAACTTTGCTTACAATCCCCTTGTGCATCTCCTGCTACTGGGGACACATGGTCTTCTCTCAGGCACTCTTCTCATCCAGAGGATCCTCTTTCTCTGCTTCTTAGGCATGCACATGATTTTGCAACAATCAAAATTCCTTGACAGTATCTCCCATAAAGACAGCTGCTTTCCTAGCCACTTGTCTAAGTCAGCACCATCATGTTCCTGTGTTACGTCAGCTCTAGCATTGTGCCAGGTTACTTCCACTTTTTTAAAACTTAATATCTTTTAAAGGTAATTTTCTAATCCCCACTGTTGCAGGAAAAAACTCAAAAACATAACTGGGCTGAACACCAGAAATTTATACCTATAACAAGTCCATCATTTATTATTCCAATGCTTATGCCAATTTGATGATTTTCATGGGACCTGTCTGGTGACCTTGCAAGTACTAACACTTCAGTACTATGTATAGATACCCTTGTGCTGATAGATCTGATTGTGCACATCCAAAAGGCTGCTTCCCCCTGTAAAAAGCCCTACCCACACAGTCCAGTTAAATACCTGTTATTTTTCTCAAGTATTATTTTACTGCATAATGTTCAAAGCAGATTGCATTGCAGTTATAAACTGTATTTAATTACACCACACTGAGTTTTAGCCTAATATTTATACCTGCAACGATCACTGTATATCCACAATCTCACAATAAAACTCTCAGCTACCATGAAAGTAGGTACGTGGGACTACATCTTCCAGTTCAGCCTTCCTGAGTACAGAGACATAAGTCTTATAGCTTACCTCCAGCTTTTGGGGTTCTAAATGCCAGCCAGAGCTACAGCAGGTAAGATGCCATAGTGCTGGGATGCAAACGCGTTAGCTGCAGTTGCTGTGGCTGGGAAAGAGGGCATAACAGCCAAATTCTTGAGTGTCATATTGAAAACATGAAACTTGACAGGTCAGAGTAAAAGCTGCTGGTAGAAATTGTTAAAATTGTTTAATAAGATTTTATTGTATTGAAAGAAACAGAACAAACAATTCAATCAAAAAGAGGGTAAACAGTACAGCAACAAAAATGCATTTGTAATATATTTCCACGTTATAAACTGTATGCTCCATATGGTGATGTGTGTCAAAAATTTATGTAAGTAAAATGTGCCCATTTAACATTTTTACTTTTCATATTTAAAGCACAAAACCCAAGATGGAAGATCTAAACAGACACTGCAAATAAAGCAGCTACTTCAAATCCAGGGAACTGGATTTCATGCTCCTGTAGTTCATTCACAAGAGATACCTATTTGAATTTCCTTTAGCATCAGTTGAATCCCGGCCTGCTTTCCTCCTGACACGATGCTATGAGATTCTGATGTCTGCCTGGATTCCCAGTCCTCTGCTGTTGTTTCCTAGCAGTCTTCAACCCCTTTGTCAGCTGCCGTCAAATCTGACTGACAGGTAGAGGTCTCCAAAAGATAATGTTCAAGTCCAGAGACAGCAGGGAGCCAGGTAGAGGAGAGAGACTGTACTAACGAGGAGGTGTTGGAAGAGGTAGAAGGAAGGCATATTTTCTGCCTGTTGATATCCTGCCAGTTTATCAGTACCAACGTACTGCCTAGTTGTCCCACACAAGCAATTTGAGACGAGCCTCATGATACTGTTTCTGGCCCTGCTGCCTGTCCAAAGATGTGGGAAGGAGGTCATGGTAACACAGACGGTTTATGGGTATGGGAGTGAATTAGAAATACTCAAGTTGTGGTGCATATCCTCTTTCCTACTATAGGTATTTTAAACCAATTCAGAGCACAAGAAGGCTACAGAAGTGACAAATCAGCCACTCAGGTATTCCTGCAAACAGTGACAGGGAAGCCAGTGTGGCCACATTGCCCTTGTACTTCACAATCTCCAGTTGCAGAACAGGCTTTTTGGTGGCTATCAAAATTAAACAATTAAACTGATCCAGACCCAGTGTGTCCTTTCACTGGCTAGAGACCAAGGGATGGAAGAATGAAAGATGAGAATTACCTTTGCCTGACTTTAATCAGATCCAAAGTAAACACAGAGTACTAACTTCCTGACAACTTCCTGATTTCTCTGTTTTAATAAAATGAAATATGATAAGAAAGTAGTGCATTTTCAGGAGTAGTTAGCTAGGGTCCGTTGAAATGCACCTTCAGACTTGATATACCAGGCTGCTGTACATAGAAAAGGCCAGTGAAACTATGTGTTGTACTTCCTTTTTGCTCAAACAATAGACAAGCAGCACAATATGTTTAAGTAGCTTCTGCTTTCCACACATGCTCAACATCAGCTGAAGGGGTCCATCAAAGCCATCTTCTGTAGAAAGGAAAGTTATTCCCTGGTGGTCAGTTTCAGGTGGTGCTAACGTTCTATCAAGAATTGGTGAAGGAAATAGGTTACTGAAAAATCAACTTTGTTTCCATCTTCATTTGGAATATAGAGGCACCGCAGTCTGTTGTGATGGTGAGTTACCTGGGTACCAAACACAGCCTAGCCATGACAGCACATAGCAAACCATGAGTTAATTTACCTGTTTTCTCAGCAGAATAAGTTTGCCTGAGAAAGCCAAAGTTCCATGCTAGACAATTCCTAAGTTTATTTGGAACCAGCTTAGCTGTCTCTACAGTACACTAGATGGTGCATTATACAGACATATGTTTAATTTTTCTTTTGATGGGAAGCTGCAGTTCTTTCTGTGTGATGGCAGATCTCTTTTTTTAGGAGCATATTTAGTTGTTTTCACTATCATTTGTTATCCTAATCAGTTGCCTTTTAAGCATCTGATTTTCCTTGGCAGGATCAAGTAGTGGAGATAAGTCATCTGGATGCAAGAACAGTTTTCTTACTCATAAGGGAAGCTATGCAGTTCCCATGCAAATTTGTTCTCTAGTTACAAAGAATCACTTAACTGAATTTTTGGTTTGTGAAAGAGAGAAATAGGAAACAACCTGAGGTGTTCTATGGATGGTGAAAATGTGTCCTGTGATTGCTCCAATTTTTTGGCTTCTATTTGTAAGTGTAATGTTATGATTGAATAAAACATTGAAATTAATGTAATAGTGTTGTGACATTTGCCTGAGTTTGCAAATTTCAAAACAACAGGTGGGAGAGATGTTACTGTCCAATGTATATCAGTGAGATGTCAACTTAGATGGTCATGGACCAAATTTAAATTTAAATATTACTGTTTTATTGACCATCAAAGTCAGAGGAAAATAAAAATTATGATTCTTCATCACCTAGTAGCTGGGATGTTTACTCTTGCTTAATGGTGGTGGATCTATCAAAGAACTAGCAGTTATTGTCTTCCCTGGACAAGAAATAACTGAGATGAAACTTAGCAAAAAATGAGAAAGGTGACAGAAAACTGCTGTCCTAAAAGGGGGAACAAGGTGCAAATGTGAGTATTTGCATTAATATGCTCTTTTTAAGGCAATATGAAGAATAAGACAGATGGGTGGATGGACAGACAGAAGTAATAAAGGAAGATTTGAGTAGTTAATGAAATGCATATTTGTGTACTGTTAATTACTCGGGTAAAATGTAACAGGATTTGTTCAACAGTATGCAGTTTACATCTTTTGGGAGCATTGTATGTGAGAACAAAGTGAGATGAATAACTTGGCAAAGACCTGGTCACTAACTGTGGGAGATACATGATTAAGTGGGGGTGCAACTCAGAAATATAACAGGTTAATTAATTAATTAATTAATTAATTTCATAGACAAGATTAATTAATTTAATTGACAAAATTTTCCATCGACCTTCAGTGCAAAATTACTGACTTAACTAGTTCCTGGTCTACAAGAATATGAAAATATCACTGCTATTTTGCCTATCCAAAGAGTATTTCTTTTTAATGAATAATCTCTGTTAAGCTGGGGATGGAAAGAACTCACTGTTAGTAGAAATGACATATGAACTTTTTTATTTGGGTCACTGCTTGTAAGAACTTGATCCACATTTTTATAAGCTAAAAATATTTTTTAAACTACACACAGACAAGATGGTGTTTAGTGTTAGATGTTGAGATAAATCTCAAGTTAGTTTCTATTTCCTATCGCTACAAAGGAAAAAGCTTCCTTCCTAAAGGTTTTGATTTCACAATTGGAGATAAATTTAGCAGTAGCAACTAACGCTGTTATTGCCTGAAGCAATCTACACCAGCCATTTCTCTTAGTCATAGGATGCCAAGTACATTTTAAGTGGAATTTAAAATATAAAAGCTCTGTAGCATTTATTGTGTATTGATTAAAATGTGTTTAAACTAAAATAAACAAAATATATGCTTTAAGAATGCAGTTTCACTGGGCAGGCTGACGGTCAGAAAGGTTAAAAGCTAGTGTTTTAAATAAATTAATAGGGACAGTGTGTGAAGCAGGCCATCAACATGTAAAACAAGGCTGGTGGCAGTTGCAGATGTAGTAAACAAATTCAGTATCTGTCCAGGTACCATTTTTAACAGAAAAACCTTCATGAACGTTTTCTATCATCTTCATGTTGCTCTTAGTTGGCCAACCAAGTTTTTTCACTAGAACACTGGATCCTGTTCGATTCCTGTTTCATTAAGCTACAGGTTGTCCATCTGGAAACAGTGGGAATTCATAGGCAGAAGAAATTTTTGGAGGTACCTGGAGGAACTGGGTGAGCTGCACTGAGAATGTTGTCTGTTGCCACTGGCACTGTGTTTTACAAAAGTTTTCAACTCCTTTCCCGAGAATGGAAAAGTGACAGTAGTAGAACCAGCAGAAAAGATGTAAGTGCCTACCAGGCAAAGATTTATTGTGGGGGGGTGACAAAATTTACAAAAAGTGGGGTAGAGGCACAGACATAGACCACTTCTATCTTTGCAGTGAGTGAAGGCAACAGCAGCAAAGGAGTGCTGAAAGCCCCTCTTCTTTTTGGGACCAGGGCTGGTGACTACATTAACCAACTCTGAAGTTCTGTATCCAGGTATCTATCAGATAGTGGTGGTGGAGGACATTGAAAGATAAATACTATGAGCAGTTAGAGATTGGCTAACTTGAGAAAGATGAAAAAAAAATTTATTGGAGAAGAACTAGAGAAAAACAAGTTACTAGAAAAAAGAGAAGTGCTATAAAAGAGAGAAGAAGATAGTGAGGATGTCAGGTAGATATCTAAGATACATGAGCAGTGGAGTTGGTAATAAAAAGGACTCAGAGAAAAGGAAGAGAAAGAGGATTGCCAGCTTTCTTCTCCTCCTTTTAATTTACCTTGTTCTTTCTTAGAATAAAGTGTTGTATAACTTAGTTTGTTGCTCCTTGATTTAAGCTTAAATTTAAGATATATCCTAAATCAACACCTTCCAAATGGTGAGGTGTGGAGTGTAGCTGGTGAAGCTGTCTTGGCACCAAAGCAGCCTGGGTGTTGTTGCATGGTGCTCCTGGAACCAGTGTGCTAGGGAGCCAGGGCAGAGCTGGCTGTGGTGCTGATGCAGGGTTCTGCCGGCCCGGTGAGCCTGGCTGAGTGAGAGTTCTGCCAGCACCAACAGTACAGCTGGCAGGGCAAAGGAGTGGTGGTGACAGGTATGGAAGGCTGAACAAGAACTCTGTGGAATACTGCTAATTTTTCCGAGTGTCCTTGGCTAAAAAGACTTTGTAAAAGGCTAGTGTAGGAATTGCAGAGGTTAGGACTGGTTTGTGCAATAGCTGGAAGTCCTATGCATAAACAGTGCAGTGTCTGTGGGGTTTAGAGTGATTACCTTTGAAAAGTGATCCTTTAAAGAGGGATCAGGAGTAGTTTCAAGGGTCTGGATACAAGGGAGACCCAAGGACACACCTGTATGTGCCCCAAAATGTTCTGATAAGAATATATATTGCAGTGTTTTGCCCAAATAAGATAACAATTTTATTTATTTCTCACAACTCTGCTTAAAGAGGTAGCAATGACTCCTCATCTAGTGAATGAAAAAACACCAAATTCCGTCTGTCAACAGGTTGGCTAGGTTAGTGCTAGCTTTGACATGTCTGTGTGCCCTGTTATACTGTATGCTTAAGGAGTAATACAATTACTGACCCATTAATATACATGGTCCCAAAATGCTCAGCCATGATGACATAAAAATAGAGAAATTGATTGCTTGCATTCCAGCAAGTCATATTTGTAAATAATGACATGACAAATGTAAACTGCATGAAGTATAAGAACATATTACAAAATATCTCAATATTACGAACAAGGTTAGGCTGCTTTTCTCTTCTGTTTTTAATTTTTTTGTTATGCTTACAGATATAAAGAATTCATGATTACAGCTTAAAATATATTACAATACCCAAGTCATATCCAGGTCTAGATATCCAGGAAAGTTGTACAGGAAATATGAAATTATGTTGTCATCCCTAACTAACTCTGGTTTCATCAAAAGTATTGGCAGCATTCCCACATTTTATTTGGTGCTAGGATTTCACTCATTGCCCCAGGAGACCAAAAGGCCAAAGAGCTGGATTTCTCAGGGGCACCAACTTTTTAAATAAGGGACTATCCATGTAGATATAATAATGAGGTAAAATATTGAGTAAAATGCTTATGTTTAACTCAGAAAAATTATTCCAAAGGAATTCTGGGTGATTACAGTACTGCTGTGCCAACTACCTTTGAAAAATGTAATAGCATCTCTTGAGCAATGCATCATCACTATAATTCAAAAAGCATCACTCTTTTTTTTCTCCCCAGTAAAAATGGCTGTTGAAACAATGCATTCAAAGTTGATTTGAATGAGAAGATAGAATGATGAACATGTTAGGCCTGAGAGAAAAAATTACTCTCTCCCTACCCCCTGCAAAAGAAAGAATGAGTAATTGGACTTGTGTTTACTTAGATACTGGAAATTTATCAAAGGACAAACATCCCTGGAAAGTGTTCCAGTACAAGCTGTAAACATTGTTGCTGAGGAAACATATTTAGAAAGACATTAACTGACCTTTCCTGGACAAAATATCCCCCTATAAAATATCAGAGATGAGCCTGAAAAGGCCCCACATTTCTAAACAGATATTAACTGAGCTAATTTGTAGTATTTGAGGCATTAAGTTAGGTTGAATGGCAGCAGAGCTCTTGCTTTGGCATGTATTTCTTCTTGATCCCCAGAGGCATCCTGACTGCTGGCCAGAATCATCCTGGAGATTACTGAAATCGCTTATTGCACAACCTTTCTTACTCTCACTGTTGCAGTTTGAAAGCAATTACAATTCCACTGTGATCAAATTGTGTCTGATCTTATTTCAGATATAAAAGGAGGGATGGAGACCACACAATATCCTTTTATTCCTTTTGCGTATCTTTTGGCATGGAATATTGTTAGTTGTCACCTCCATCTCAAAGGTGGAGGAGTGGGGAGGACACGGTAGCCGTCACCCTCTCCCTTCTGCCTCTGCAAGCCTGGACATTGGAAAGGATACTTCCAGGAAGGCTCATAGAGGATCTCAGAGAGGTACTTCTTACTGCACCAGGCACACTTCCCTTGGAGATGTGGGAGCTGAGAAAAGGAATGTGCCCTGTAAGGGATGAAAATCAGCTGTTTATATCTTTCAATCTCAGCAGCACTGTGTTATTAGATAATGTTTTAATTTACAAAAAGAAAGTCTATACACTTAATCTATTTCTATACAGAGTCCGTGACTCTCTTTCATTGGCCTACAATAAAAGGCTTCCATGATCTTCATCCAGTGCTGTTTTCTAGTGTTGGTTGTTCAAAGGAAACTGAACAGCAACAGTGGGTAAAATTTTATAACTCTGGGGTTTTTTTTTCTGTTAAAAAATTAATATAAGCACGAAGAACTTAGATACCAAAATTTCTAGTTTGAATTCTTTCAAGGCTGTGAAATCCTATTTCTCTTCTCCAAGGTCTTAACAGGTAGTCTCCAGATGCAAGAGGTCCTACATGGAGAAATTCTTTCAGTGCCTCATGCTTTGTCATATTCAGATTGTGTATTTAGTTTATATTTAGCTCCTTTTGTCATAAAGGGATATCAGATTATTTTAGAGCTTGTAATAATTTTGCAGACCTTAGACTCTGCACCAATTTCCTGCCATTACTGCAAACTTTTTCCACAGCCTTTTGAACTGACTGACTTCTGCCAATCCTCAAATTTTCTTGCAACTTTTTTTTGTACAGTTTAACATCAAATTTTTAAATGCCACATTTTGGTCTTTGCTGGTTTAAATTTCTCCTTATATGTCTATGACCAATTATCATGACCACATGGATCATCAGTGGTTTCAGTTTGGAAATCGTTTCCCTAGACAGCAGCTAGTAGCAGAGCTTGACAGCCAACATGCCTATTCCATAAGAAATATTGCGTACTAGTGAACCTATTTCAGAGTTTCCCAATTCTGCACAGGGAGGTTAGCATCTTTTCTGCCTGTCAACTTTAAATAACATTTATATTTGCCAAACATCTTTACTTCCCTAGCAATTAAAAAGTAAATAATTACTAGAGTCTCTTCCCACAAAAGATTTATATTACTGCCCAGTTGGAGAAGCATTTATTTTTGTTTCTGTAAAAGCTATGCTAATGATCTCTTTGGAGATATAATTCTTCAAGACTGATATACTGTATTTGTCATATATATGTATGTATATAACTTCTGAAAAATATTTTAAAAATACATACATGTTCGAAAAAAATTTGTTATGAACCAGAAAATATGTTTAGGTACAATAAGTCATTTTAATATTTGTTTCATTCATTCCTTTGGTTTGCTGAATTTTAGAACTGATGGACAGATCATTTGATGACAGGGAAAGAGCATTTCGCAGTTCTAGGTGAGAAAAATCTTATTTCTGAATACATAACAGAATGTGAGTCCATATAAACTTCAGAAATGGCTTTATTTTCTTTTGGAGATATTTTTCAAATCATAATGTATAGCATACACAGAATGGTTGAAGTTGGAAGGGACCTCTGGGGGTTGTCTGGTCCAGCACCCCTGCTCAAGCAGGGCCACTGCCCAGGACTGTGTCCAGATGGCTTTTGAATATGTCCAAGGATGGAGACTCCATCACCCCTCTGGGCAACCTGTGCCAGTGTTTCCTGACGTTCAGGAGGAGGAACCTTCTGTGCTTCTGCCTCTTGTCCTGTCACTGGGTGCCACAGGAAAGACCCTGGCTCTGTCTTCTATGTACCCTTTCTTCAGGTATTTAAACGCATTAATGAGATACCCCCTGAGCCTTCCCTACTCCAGGTGGAACAGTTCCAGCTTTCTCAGACTTTTCTCATAGGAGAGTAGCCCCAGTCCCTTCGTCATCTTCATGGCCCTTTGCTGGACTCTCTCCAGTACGTCCATGTCTCTTTTGCAATGGGCAACCAAGAAATGGAGAGAAGGATCACCTCCCTTGTCCTGTTGGCAATACTCCTCCTAATGCAGCTCACGATATCATTAGCCTTTTTTTGCCGCAAGGGATCTACATAACAAATAATTTTCTTGTATTGTTTTTATTAGGGACTCGTTTGTAGAAAATAAACATTTTTCAACATTTAAGACATTCCTCTTGCTCTTGCTGTGCTTTTCTCAGTAACAATGTGATGGCAGTAATATCTCTAAAATCAATCATAACAGGTTCTACTTCATTATTTAACCCAAAGAACATAATTTGAGATGATTTCCAAATAATATCCCACCTCTAGTGCATCAGTTTTGTAGTTCAGCACAATTAGTAATTTCCCAGGACAGACTCCATGACTGAACGGTATTGACATGCACCATTTTAATGTTGCCTTGATGTTCATACAGTGTTTTGGAAATTTGTGCCATGGTAGAACATGTTACATTGACCATGGAAGGGTGTTGAAGGAAACAGAAGGAGAGTATCATGGTCTTGGGTGTTCATATGAGTAGTGGTCTTTTAAGGGCACAGTCTTGTACATTCTCACTCCTCTGGGTGAGTTTTACAAATGCAATTCTATCAGTTAGGACTGCCTGTCCTCAATTAGGACAAGCTGGCACAGAAAGTGAAGAGGTTACACATTCATAGTGGATGAAGAGGAGCATCAGTTCTCTGTGCATTTCATCCATGGGTCTCTATTGTGGTGTCATCAGCAGGGAGGAGAGGTTACAAGGGAAGGATGGCTGCCAAAACCTGTCTGTCCGGGGTTTCAATAAATATTTCTAAGGAAGGCAGGCAATATAAATTGAAATTATGCAGATCGAGTAGAATGATGCTATGGTAAGAGACAGTGAAGACAGTGCCAGCAATCTTTGTTGGCTTGTGTTTGTTAACCTGAAGCTGCACCCATTTCACAAGTGGGGAACCTCAAGCAATAGAGATTCTACTTGATGTCCATTAACATTTAACATATTGGGAGCCTTATTTGAGAGAATTAGAGCAAGATATTCTGAGCTGCTGATAATTTCTATCTCCCATTTGTTTCAAGCTTGTCTAAAGGAGGGATTTTGAAAATGGATGCCTAGGTGACTTGGCAGCATCACCCAGGAAGTCACTGGGACAGCTACCAAACTCACTTTAATGTATCAGTTCTGAGACCTGCACTTTATAACCACAAAACTGAGAACTCTTAATTTTTATCTGTCACCAGGTTTCAGTCATTGTATTTTTTTGTTCAAGTGTTCTCCATTATTTAACAAACATAATTTAACAGCTGGCAGATGCTATTTTTGTTTACATCTTTTTTGTCCCCTTCATCACTGAGAGCAGTAAAAACCTTAACACTTGCATGCCGTTTGTCCTTCAATGAAGGCAGCTGATGTACGTTCTTCCCCCACTTAGATAAAGAGCAATTTAATGAGATTTGAATGCTGTTTCTAGTAAGAGGCCAGTGGCTGATTAGTGAACCAGTATACTGACCTTTTCCTTTAACCTGCTTTATATTCACTGCATGTTGATGTACCAGTGTAAAGCCAAATATTTAATGATGTTTCCATGATTCCACACCCACATTTTCACTCACAAGTACCCTTATGCATGCAGCAGGCTTACTGAATGTTACTCAATTTCCACAGTTCATCTCTGAAACTGAATATGTAGACAAGGATGCTAGCTGTGTAGAGATCCTCTGCCTCACCTTCTAGAAATGGTCTTTGATTTTGTATATTTTGAAGTATCTTTACAAAGATTTTGATAATTAAGATTAATTTATGTAACTGTTTTTCTGTGAGTGGTTCAGCATGACTTAAAAAAAAGATACTAGGTGTTTGGATTTTTCTTCACATGATGGACCATACCTGTGCTGGTATTTATAATATTTGCAAGATAAAATTTCAGAGGAATACCAGAGTCCTTTAACCTCCATTAAACCAAGTTTTAGACTGTCTTGAATTAAGTAACGGGTAGAAAAGGGTTACAGCAGAATACATCTATAAAAATTCTGCACTAAATCATACTATGCTGGAATGTAACTGTTGCTGCCTTCCTGAGTGTCAGTGCTATTTGCTGCTGCAGCTCAGTGCAGTTGAACCACCACAGGGGAGACATTTCAAGAGCTTGGTGTTCAAGCATCTCTTGGATGAAATCCATGAAAAAGCAGACATGAACTGAGTAATAAATCCTGCAGACATATATGCTGGTGCCATGAAATGGTATCAGTAATCCTATCCACAGTCACAATTAAAGGATCACAGAGGAAGTCTACCAATATTTTTCCTTTTAATAAAAAAACTAATCATGAAAGCAGCAAAGTAGGAGGTGGTAGAAATTTTTATATAATAATGATGTTCTATTTCCAGTTATTAACATCTCATAATGGTGAAATATATGACTATCTTTCTCCCTGTAAAAGCTGAAACATAAAAAATATGCCAATAAAGGCCAGGCCCTTAGTCTTTTTATGCACAAAAAGGCAAACTTGAAAGATTCTGCATATTTCCACAATGTGCTGACATTCTTAAATTCCATAGGAGTGTCTAACAGTTGGTTGTATATACCTGAACACCTCAAGGCAGCTTGTGACACTGCAGATGCAAGGCTCCTAACTCATTAAAATCTGCAGAAGATTTCTAAGCTAAAATAACTAGAAGGTTGCAGTCTGCTTTTTGCAAGGCCATGAGTTAAAAATTGTTGAGGGCATGGTTTCCAGGATGGGGCATAAAAATGGACAAATAATTCAGAGTTCCAAGACCACTGTTACTGGGCTGTTACAGGATCAAATTCATCCTGAACCGCTTGTGACCCTTTTGTATCTCCCAGGACTTCTGAGGTCGCTCTGACAGCTGTTGACTTTGACGGAGTACTTCCTAATGATCACATTTGAGGATGTGAAAGTTATTTTGCCAAAAACAGAGGTAACATGCAAAATAAAACAAATAATAGAGGGAATCTTCAATGGCAGATATGTAAATGTCTATTAGATGGCATTACAAGTAATGGAATTCTAAATCACACACACGTAAGGTACAATTAGCAAGTAGTTATTAGATGAGGATGGAAGAGCTTTCAAAATGTCTCCATCTTGATCCATTAGTGTGTTTCTGTATTAACCTTACTAACCTACAGGTTGTGGGCAGCCATTTTTTGGGCAGGGGAACTGTAGTTCCTTTCACATGGAGTATTTAATGATTAAGAACAAAAATATATTATTTTCATATACTTTGCATCTCATTCAACTTTCTTTTCTGAGTGGTTCCATTGATTTCATGCTTGTTTTAATGTGAATTTGACTGAACTGAATTTTACCCTTCAGTTCTAAGTCAACATTTAAATTTAGTTCCTCTAGTGGGCTAGGGTCCCACAGTGTGCGTTCAGGGCAGCCCTAGCCATGTCTGTGTCATGTTTTCCTGTACATATCCTTTTCAAAGAAATAATATTAGCAATGCCATCATAATGTGGATTCTTCACTCTGGAGAAGAGTACAAGCAAATTTGAGACTTAATTTTGATCATGTGTTTTGATTTTTTTCTGGTCCCCTAGTCAAAGGGTAACTTCTGTTATATGACAGATGCAGGAAGGATTTCAGTATCTGTTGTGTAGATTTTAAGATATGTGCACAGTGTGGGATTGTCTTCACTACAATAAATAAAGTTATTTCTTCCCAGGAAATGCAGAGGCATCAGTGGGTTTTGCAGTTGGCTGCTGGTGAGCAGGGTTATTTTATTTTATGTGCAAGACTTCCTTGGAGAATCCCTTGGGATGGACTTGCTTCCTGCAGTCAGAGCATGAAATCTTGTGGAAGGGGCACTTTGGTTTGCAAGAGGAAATCCAGAGGAGTTCTTTCCCTTTGCTACAGTTTTGACCCATTGCACTGAATTTCATATAGCTGGGGAGATACATGGGCCTTTTTATGCACTATATTCCAGGAAGAATCAAAGCTTCAACTTGCCAAGTGAAAATGAAGTTTGCTTTGTTAAAGCTGTTAGAAAAATGTTGGAGGAGGGGAAAATGGTCAAGATAAAGACATAATTGAAATTCATTTGGAAATGGACAGGGTAATAACAGCAAAACCCTTACACCAACACTACTTGGTACAATCAGTGCAAGATCTTTTTAAATGGGTTTAAGAATTTGAGTTCTACTTGACTTTTTGTGCTTCACTGTATTAATAATGAAATCCACACTAAAATGAGTCATGACTTAAATACATGTAGGCCAACAGTTGTTATCTTGACTTAATAATAGTTTTTGTAAAATCTGATTAATTTTTAATTTGTAACACACCTACATTTCACAGGGGTAATCACATAATCCAGATAATCTGGAGATAATCTGTTGGTGACCCTAGCCCAGGCTGCACTGTGTTATATTCTGTACGCCAGTCCATTCATGAAGCTATTTTTAACAACATGATTAGGAAAACAGTCTTTACTATAAATAAAAAGGCACAGCTACCCATCCCAATTATAAAAAATAGATTTTTACTGATAATAAATTAATGAAAAAAAGGCTGAAAGTAGCCCACCAGGAAGGCCAGATGACAGCAACATAACTGTATTGATGCCTTTTATTTATAATGGAGTCCCTGTCCCTTTCATCATTTGAAGAATGCCATACTTATAGAGCGTATTTTTTTTCCTATTTACTGGTTCTTTTACTTTTTGAGTGGGTGAAGAAAACATTTGGCCATAAGATAAGAAAGCTTCATTTTTTTAAAAAGATTAACCCATTTTCACAGAATCACAGAATGGTAGGGGTTGGAAGGGATCTCTGGAGATCATCTTGTCCAACCCCCCATGCTTGAGCAGGGACACCTAGAGCAGGGGGCACAGGAATGCATCCAGGTGTGTTTTGAAAGTCTCCAGGGAAGGAGACTCCACAACCCCCTGGGCAGCCTGTTCCACTGCTCTGTCACCCGTACAGTGAAGAATTGTTTTCTCATATTTCAGTGGAACTTCCTGTGTTCCGACTTGTGCCCATTCCCCCTTGTCCTGTCATTGGTCACCACTGAAAAGAGCCTAGTCCCACCATCCTGACACCCACCCTTCAGGTATTTATAGGTATTGATGGAATCCCCCCTCAGTCTTCTCTTCTCCAGGCTGAGCAAAGCCAGGTCTCTCAGCCTTTCCTTATAAGGGAGATGCTCCAGCCCCCTGATCATCTTCGTAGCTCTCCACTGGACTTGCTCAAGCAGTTCCCTGCCATTCTTAAACCGGGGGTCCCAAAACTGGACACAGTCCTCCAAATGTGGTCTCGCTAGGGCAGAGTAGAGGGGGAGGATGACCACCCTTGACCTGCTGGCCACAATCCTTTTAATGCATCCCAGGATACTGCTGGCGTTCTTGGCCACAAGGGCACAGTGCTGACACATGGTCACCTTGCTGCCCACCAGCACTCCCAGGTCCTCTTCAGCAGAGCCACTTTCCAGCAGGTCAGCCCCCAGCCTGTCCTGGTGCATGGGGTTGTTCCTCGCCAGGTGCAGGACCTTGCACCCAGCTTGGTATTGTCAGTGAACTTGCTGAGGTTACACTCTATCCCATCATCCAGGTCATTGCTGAATATGTTGAACAGGACTGGACCCAAGACAGACCCCTGGGGAACACCACTAGTGACAGGCCTCCATCCAGACTCTGCTCCATTGATCATGACCCTGTGAGTTCTGTTGTTGAGCCAGCTCTCTATCGACCTCACTGTCCACTCATCCAACCCACACTTCCTTAGGTTGCCTGTGAGGATGCCATGGGAGATAGTGTCGAATGCCTTACTGAAGTCATGATAGACAATATCCAATCGTCTCCCTTTATCGACCCAGCCAGTCATGCCATCATAGAAGGCTATCGGGTTGGTCAAGCATGATCTTCCCTTGATGAATCCATGTTGACTGTTTATGATAACCTTCTTGTCCTCTACATGCCTGGAGATGACCTCCAGGATGAACTGCTCCATCACCTTTCCAGGGATGGAGGTGAGGCTGGCTGGCCTATAGTTGCCCCAGGTTCTCCTTCTTACCCTTTTTGAAGATTGGAGTGACTTTTGCTTTCCTCCAGTCCTCGGGCACCTCTCCTGTCCTCTACAACCTTTCAAAGATGATGGAGAGTGGTTCAGCAAGAACATTTGCCAGCTCTGTCAGCACTCGCAGGTGCACCCCTTCGGGGCCCATGGATTTGTGAGGATCCAGTTTGCATAGGTGACCTCTGACCCAGTCTTTCTCAACTGATGGTAAGTCTTCCTTTCTCCAGATTTGTCCTCTCTTTGCTGGGGGCTGAGATGCCTGAGGGCCAGCCTTAGCAGGAAAGACTGAGGCAAAGAAGGCATTCAATAACTCTGCCTTCTCTGCATCCTGCATCACCAGGGCCCCTTCCTTGTTCAGCAGTGGCCCCACTGCATCCCCAGTGTTCCTTTTACTCCTGATATATATAAAGAAGCCCTTCTTGTTATCTTTGACATGCCTTGCCAGATTCAATTCCAAGTGGGCCTTGGCCTTCCTCATCACATCTCTGCATACCCTGACAACATTCCTATTTTCCTCCCAAGTGGCCAGTCCCTTTTTCCACATACTGCGAATCTCCCTCTTCCATTTGAGTTTCTCTAGAAGCTCTTTGGTCATCCATGCAGGTCTCCTGGCCCCTCTGCCTGATTTCTTCCTCCTGGGGATGTACCGATCTTGAGCTCAGAGGAAGCAGTCTTTGAACACTGTCCAGCTTTCTTGGACGCCCCTGCCTTCCAGAGCCCTAGCCCATGGGATTCCTCCTAGCAGGTCTTTGAAGAGGCCAAAGTTGGCCCTCTTGAAGTCCAAAGTTGTAACCCGACTCATAGCCCTGCTTCTACCTCGCAGTATCCTAAACTCAACCATCTCATGGTCACTGCAACCAAGGCTACCCCCAACTCTCACAGCCTCAACCAGCCCTTCCTTGTTTGTTAGGATAAGGTTGAGCAGCACATCTCGCTTCATTGGCTCCTCCACCATTTGCATCAAAAAGTTGTCCTCGATGATCTGCAGGAACCCTCTGGATCATGCATGGCTCACCGTGTTGCTTTTCGGGCAAATAGGGTGGTTGAAGACCCCCATGAGGACCAGGGCCTACAATTGTGAGGCTACTTCCAGCTGTCTGTAGAAGGCTTCATCAGCTTCCTCTTCTTGATCAGGTGGCCTGTAACAAACGCCCACAACAGTGTCACGCATATTTGGCTGTCCCTTAATTTTTACCCACAAGCTCTCAACTTGTTCTCCTTCCACTCCAAAGCAGAGCTCGATGCATTCCAGTTGCTCCCTCACATAAAGAGCAACTCCCCCACCTCACCTTGCTGGTCTGTCTTTCCTGAAAAGCCTGTAGCCGTCCACGACCACATGACACAGTCATGTGAGCTATCCCACCATGTCTCTGTGATTGCAATGATATCATGGCCCTGTGACTGCACACAGACCTCTAGTTCCTCCTGTTTATTCCCCATGCTGCGTGCATTGGTGTACAGGCATTTCAGAAAGGTGCTTGAGCACGCACGTTTCCCCGGAGGGGAGTACAATGACCCACTACAGCCATGCAAGCCCATGAGGTGGTTGGTCTCCTGGTTGCCATCGCATGAGGCCGCCACATTCCCTTGCCCTGCCAGACAGGTGTAGTCCATCCCTCCCCAGCAGTCTATGGTTGTTGAAGAACATCCTGTTGTCATAAAAGCAACACCCCTCATGGTGACACCAGCCACGTAACCAGGAGTTGATTTGTATTATTTGCCTATTTCTAGTCACCCAATTTTCTCCAACAGGTAGTATGGAAGAGAAGATGACTTGGGCACTAATATTTTTCACTTGCTTTCCCAGACCTTTATAGTCTTGCTTAGTTCTGCCCAGATTCTGGCTTGCAGTGTCATTTGTGCCCACATGGAAGAGTAGCAGAGGATAGTAATCAGTGCTTTTGACAAGTTGTGGCACCCTCTCAGTGATGTCTCGGATCTTAGCTCCTGGAAGACAGGACACCTCTTGTGACTGCCTGTCAGGTCGGCAGATAGGTGTCTCAGGGCCTTTTTAACAGAGAGTCACCCACTACAAGCACTCATCTTTTCTTTTTGCGGTATCTATTCTGTGCTGCTGGTACAGTTGCACCTTGTGGACCTTGTTCGTGGGTGTCTGCAGTTGCTAGAGCTACAGATCTGCTGTTGGTGGTGATATTGGGAGGTGGTGGCTGAGGCAGAGCCCTGCTTTTGCAGGTCACCAGGGTCCAAGGTTCCTCCTCCTTCTCAGTGGCGTCTGCTACAGGAACGTGGTTCTGAGACTGCCTATCTACCTCTGCCTCAGTTCTACTAATATTACTCAGCCCTAACTGTTTCCTGCAACTCAGCCACCTGGCGCAGCAGATCATCAACCTGTGCGCACCTTGTGCAGGTACTTACCTTCTCACCAGGCACACATTGCAACGTTCTGTACTGAAGCCTCCTGCTCTGTCTGGGTGGATGCATCAGACCTCTCTGGGGCTTTAGACCAACACATACAAACACATTGGCCTAATTGCTTGGATAGCTTTTAGCTCCTAAGAATAAAATGTCTGACATTTACTTTTTAAGACTAACTTTTTAGGCAGTATTTAGAGACATGATTACACATTCAAAAATGTAAAGAAATAGAAGAACCACCATTTTGCTTGTATAAGAGATTTGCACTATTTTATTGCTAAAGAGGTTATAATTTAATAACTAATTTATCTTTTTAAGTGGTCTGCTGTTTTCCTGCTAGTTGCAATAAATCTGAGTTATCAAATCTGACAGATTGATTCTGTGGTTTGTTTCTTGGATAAACAGTTTAACTGTTTTTTCAAAAACATTCTTCCAATAACTACCCGAGACATTTAAAATAATGTTTAGATCTGCAAATGTATAGATATATTTGGAAATTAATATTCTAGAAAATATAATTAAAAAGCAGGATACAGTTTACCTGAATTCTGAGATAATTTTGTGACATAAGATGATATATTATTCCAGTTATTAATGTTGGGGTTGAAAATTGCAGTGCTTGGTGAAATTCTAAATGCTGATAAGAGCAAATAATTTTTTCCCCCTAATTTATAGCTATCTGGTAATTAACATGGCAACTGAAGCAAGTTTGTATACTAAAATGACTGGTTAATTATTAAAATGATAATGTAGCATCATCTGCAGAAGTTTCTCTGGAGCATAATAATGAAAAAACAGGTTTAGATCAATTGCTTTTTTTTTTCCCCAGTTACTTTGCTTAAGAAGTTTGCATAGGCCCTGTGCTAAAGGAGTAATTGAGGCTTTGGGGCAATGAAAGGTGAGCTGATGAGGTTCTGAATGGAATCAGAGTAAAAATTCTAAGCTTATAAACCATTCAACTGTGGAAAGATCCACCTGAAAAGAAATGGTTGGGAATAAATTAGACAGACTGTGCCATGAGAGTACATAATTACCTAGACTTAATAGAACAAAAGGATACATATTTGCTTGACTGGGAGAATGAGCCACCATGGGCTGACTAAAGATACAGGTATGGTTTATTGTGTAAAAAGTTATTTTAATTTCTCTTCTTTTGTCCCATACCCATCTAATCCTTTTCTACCTCCTCCATGTATACCCTCTCTTCTCCCTGTTTTTTGGAACCTCAGGAAGCCAATTCTGAGCCAGCCTGTATGCAGCAAAATGCTGGGGAAACCATTCTCCAAAAGAGCTCCCAAAATATCTGCCCCTGTGATGTCCAAGTGAATCACAAACAAGAGTGCTGAAGGACAGAAAGAGGTCAGGTTTGTGAAAGAAAAGGAGGTACCAGTTCAGAAGGTGAGTATTTGGGAGGCTGGCTTCTCCTGGTAAATATTTCTCTTTGTAATAACCAGAATAGCAAATCCAAGTTTTATGCCCTGACCACTAACACACTCAGGCTAGCAAAATTCTTTCTCTAGGGATATCAACAATCACACATTGATGATATATCAGATTGCCAGAGAGTGTGAATTTTTTCTTCCTCTTCATGTTTATATGCTTGTATTACACAAGGTGAGGAGAAAAGGAAGACTTTTACTTTGCAGCCTTTACTCCATTCTCATCACTGAATTGCCTTGGTTAGAGGCTGTTAATAGAACATAGGACCTCTTTGGTCTCATTTCGTCTCATACCCCTTCCATCTGCCAGAGGACCTTGAGCACTTATAAGATGCTGAACTCTTATTTACTCTGAAGAAGAAAGAAAAATCCAGCCTAACCCTTGCTCTAGCTGTTGATCTCATTAATCAAGCAAGTCTGGTTTGTGGTGGCTAAATGTGACTCTGAGCCCAGAAATTTTTCTGCCTTGGACTTGCTGTGCTCTTCTGAAGAGAGATTTGGATAGTCAGTGAAGACCAATTTTATAAGGCTCTGGTCTGTAACACCCACTGTAATGAAATGCCATAGGTATCTTCACTTTACTTTGGCATGCCAACCTGCCCTCTGCTTTAAGAATCCACTGATTAATGGACAAGGATCTGTGCAACTGAGTGAGGGAGAGCAGGAAGGAGGTAAAATGAGAGGATCGATTGTTTGAGATGCAAGGGTTGCCTTCAGAAATGTCTCGGAAGCTAATTCCATTCTAGAGACCCTGTGAAAGATATCTATGCTCATAGCACAGTGAAAGCCTGCTTGCTTAGTTGATGCCAGAATTACCATCCTCTGTTCATTTATTTTCTCCCGCTTTCCCACCAAAAATGTTTGAAAGTGTAGGAGAGCCAGTGAAGGAGGGTATTAAAGCTGCTGCAGCAAAAAAGGGTCTGTTTCTACTACCTTTTTAGAACTCTCACGGTGATGAGAGGCATCTCAACTCCCACTCTGCCTGGAAGAGTATGGAGGTGTGTTAAACCTGTTTGTTCAGACAGTTCCATGGCCTGTCAACACTCACATTTCATGCCACGTTGTATCTGGTGCTCCAGCAGCTGAATCCTTTAGCTATGCTGAGCTGGAAGTTTACATAAGAAAAAGGAACAAGTGAAAAGACTCGCTACAGCATTTTCAGCATTTCAGTTTCAACATGGCAGATATAACACCATTACCTGGTTCTTGTTGCAGAGCAATATTTATTTAGATATGGGCAGATGTGGCCAATGACAGAGGACATGCTAGGACAAGACAGTTCTTCAGAAGCCTCTAGATAAATCAGTGTGGGTCCTGGTAAGGAACCGGAGGAACTTGCGTGTTTCCAAGGATTTGTGCAGGAGCTGTTGTCAGAGGCAAGGCTGAAGGTCAAGCAGCTACAAAGCTCACGTGCAAAGCAGGCTCCAGCATGAAGGGCAAGACAGCTGTTAAGTCAGGGAGATAGAAGGAGACATCAATACTGATGAAATACAAAAAGGAAGCAAAAGATCAGCAGTACCCAAATGACACACTGTGATGGGGGAGAACAGCATTTAGCTCATGGCCAGCATTTTATTTCTTTTCAGCCAGGCCTGGGTTTTTAGGTCTTGTTCACCATAGATAGTAGTTGTAGCTAGGCAGCCTGTTGTCCAGACAGATGTATTAATATGCAGTTAATTAAAAAAATCAATATTCAGGACTGGTACATCCTGACAGAATTTTGAAATGGTAGTTGGAATCTGACAAACACAGATATGGATAGTGTAGCTGTGAGGATGGTGGCAATGAAGAAATATACTCACTCAAGATCCATACAGAAAAGTGAATCTGTCTAAAACATGAACAGCATGGTTGACTTTTTGGGATGGGGACACTGGAGAAATCATCCCTGCCATATTAAAAAAAAAAACAAACAACAAAACAGGTTAGAAAGAGTCTGTGGTGGCTTGCCTGTGGTGAGTAGAAAGTCTTCCCTGGAGTAACTATGCTCTGGTCGCCTGGTATTCTCCACAAGTATGCCACAGCAACTGATCCTGACTGCTGGGATGGAAAAGCTTGCCTGTACTTTGTTGTAGGAATGGTTTCTGACATACTCATGTTTATTTTACCCATTTTTTGCTAAGAAGTAGTGACCTATGAGCACCTTCCAAAGTACAAATATATAATAGCACATGGATATTCACAGCTACCGACAGAGTCACGGTACATCACTGTGACATTAATACCAAACAGAAGGGGCTTCCCACTGGAAAGCTTGTGCAAGTAGGCTTAGGCAGACTGTTCATCTATCCAATCATTTGCTGTCATGTGTGTCACGCAAAACTGGCACAACAACTTGTTAACAGGCATAATGTCACTGCAACACATCGCTACAACTGTAACTACAAATGCACATATGTACACCAGATTGTAGAAAATACAGAAGGCAGACATGTTAGGAACAAAATTCTTGGCCAACACAGTTGATCCTAAACTTGCATGTTTAAGTATCAAATAATAATTATAAATACTTCGTATAACTCTCTTACCTCTTCAAATACCAAACACTTTTACAAAGATTTTTTTTTCAACGCTATCAAAGGGAAACTGGCAGAGAGATAGATTTAGGCTGAACTCTCCAAAGTGGCACAGATCAGTGTCACCACAGATAGAAATAGTCCTGTTCTTCCTGTACTTTAAGAAATTTGTGCTATAGCAGCTACTGCAGCTGCTGTGGGGAGGTTGCACCACTGCATGAATGGGTTCAAGTGTGGGGATAAAAGCCCTGATAGTCCCTCTTGACTGCCAGCAAAGGCACAGTTAAATAATGTTGGAGAAGAGCTGTATTTTGTGTTTTTGAAGGATTCTTCCCACACCTTCAAGCTCTAACTCTGAATTAAGTAGGTAGAGCAGAATAGTAAAATGGTGTTAAAATGTAGCATGCCAAAAAGAGAATCATGTAGCTTCTGTGCAGTTAGTTTCTGTGGCAGGCTGAGGGATATAAAATTTATGTTTCTGCAAAACGTGGATATAATACTTTGCATGTTTAAGTCCATCGGTGCCAAATGTCACAGTCCCATAAGATGTGTTGAACTGCTGAGGATCCAACTGCTGCTAGAGTCCAACGTGAGGGGATGTAACAAAGAACACTTGAAAGCCCGTTCTGCAGACCATTGCCTGTCTCTATTCCTGTCCTGGCTTGATCCTGGCCTCCTCCTGTCTGCCTTTCATGCCCTGCTGTTTCACAAAGGCCATTTTCCAAAAGTAGTGATTCAATACCCTAATATGTCAGAACTCTGTTTTCCTCCTTCATTTCTTTTTTTTTTCCTTGCCTTTCCGCAGGTAAAAACATGTTGTAACAAACTTGCCCCTCTTTAGAATTTACTGTATTCTTTTTTACCAAGATTAACTTTTGGTTATTCACTTGGCTGTGGCCTTGAAACAAATAAAATATATTGTTCTACGTTTAGATTGCTAAAATGATGTTTCAGTTATTTATTAATAATAGGCAAAGCAAGCCAGGCCAACAAGCTTCCTCTTGACAAGAAAAGCTTTCTCGTTCTGGATGAATAATGCAAATTGGAGAAATAACACTGCTCCTTCATTTTATCTGTAGGCAGATAATGTCCTATCCTTCAGCAAATGCATTAGGCAAACAAGGACACTTTGAGGAAACAACCATCTCCCAGAATAGAACATTGTGTTCTTGCCAGAGGAGAAAGAACTTTCTTACACTACTATCAACTTTGTGTTTCAAGGTTTTGATGTGCAGCTGCTTTGGGTGCCTTGCCTTTGCAGTTGTGACTGGAGTTGCTCAGCAGGAGGTGTCACAAATGAATGGTCCTCCTTACTGCTAGCAGGAAAACCTGGCTCCAAAGGGCTCATTACATCCCCAGCAGGTAGGAAAACAGGGTGGTGCTTGATCCTGATGAAGCAATGAAATAAAGCTGCAGGGAGGTGCAGAATGTGCCACAAAGCTCAGTACCAGCTTGGTTTATTCACCTATAGTAATCTTCCCAGCAAGTCCTTAGAAACTGTGATAATGTTCTCTGGAAAGAGTCAAGTTATGTCCCCTTTTACTGAAGAGAGTTACTCTGATTTGCAGGCTTTGAATGCCCAGAGGTTCTCAGGTTCTCCACGGGCTCCGGTGAGGAAGTCCCTGCTGCCTCAGCTGGCTCAGCATATCCTATTTCCCAGAAAAACCTTGTTAGGCTGGTGTTAAAGCCATGGATTTGTATACATATCAATAAAGAAATAACAGGGAAAACATGTCCACAGGCCTCACAATATCAGCTCTTCAAGGCAGGGATTTTCATGACAAGCATTCCTTTATATATTCACAGGATATTAAAAAATATGTATTTATGCCACATATATGAATGCAACATGTATGCTGCATAAAACGGATACATTTTTAGACTGTTCTGGACTAGGTAGTGATTAAATTATTATTACTTATGTTTGTTAAATTACTGCTGTTTAGAAAAAGGCCCAAACCCAATTGTCTCTGTCTCAACTATTCATGAAATAAATGCAGACAAGGTAGGATGTTCTGACACTCCCATAGAAAATGTCACAATTTTTCTTTTCACTTTCTGCATCTTAAACGTGTGGGTGGTGAAGACAGCTGATTAATGTGTCTGTGAGATGAGATCGCAAGTAAACTGGGTCTCTGGAAAAGATTTATATAGAAAGAAGGTAAGAAGACAGCATGGACAGAGACAGAGAGACAGAAAACTGGAGAAGGAAATAAGAGAGCCGGCTACACTGGTGTCTTTGAAGGATCCAAGTTAAGTGTGGGGAAGATCAAATGCAATCTGAGATGGGGCTAAATAGAAGATTGAATGTTCAAATGTAGTTTGAAAAAAAAAGTCTCAATGCATTAGAAAGTTAATTTAAAACTAAGGTTTGTTTCTGGGATAGTATAATATATAGTGAGTTATGTGGCATAAACAAAAAGAAGGTATTTGGTTATCAGGAACAGTTTTCCCACAGGAGTATAATTAGAACTATGCCCGTGCAGAAAACAGCAGAAGTTATCAGTGTCCCAAGGAAATCTGCCTCCCGGGTTGTGGTTTAGTCATGTCCTGTGAATTTTGTGTACACGTTCGTGAAGGCACTGTGTCCTTTCCTCCTCTGGGGCAGCAGCTCCTGGCTCCCAGCCATCTGCTCAGTGCCGTGGTGTACCATATCTGTACACCCAGCAGTCCTATCACATTTGCACTGGCATAGCCTAGTGACGTATTGGAATTGTGTTTGGTGTTTTGGACTGGACTGCAGCATTGTCTGGTGACCATTTCTTGGCTTACTGCCTAGACTGAAGATTTATTAAAAATTTTATGAGAATTTAAATAAGATTCTTCAAAAGGAAAATACCCTAGAAGCTCTGACTATAATTTATGGCTTTTGAAACTCAGGTGTCAGAATGAGTCAGAAGAGATTGAGAACATACCAGGGAAAGTTCTTCCTTGTTTCCCACTTTTTGTAGCAGGAAAGTAAAACTGACCCTCTGTTGCCACAATTTATTTTCTCTGAGTTACTGATAAACATGTTTTTCGTCCTGACTCTAGACACAATAAGGTATCTGGCTAGCACATAAAATCTTAGTGAATATCATGTATATTCCTGAAACACAGAGGGAACAGACAGTGCCAGCCACTAGTTTTGTGTATTCGTATTGCTGCAACACTTAGCAGCTCAACCAAATAGTCTCTGCTTACACACAACAAGTCAGCAATAGAGTGGGCATAGAAATCGTGTTTCTCTGTGCACTATGTACTGGACTATGTGCCTCAGTCCCATTGTTTTACAGAATTTCCCTGAATTCACTTCAGTACAAATTATTTCAGGGCATTAACTACAAGAATCAAAAAATAAATGTAAAAGCCCCCACATATAAACTATCATTTGGAAGCAATGTATACAAAAAGAGCCAATATATGGCCTTGGTATTTTGAATGGGCCAGAATGTTTTACTACTGTACATGTCTTCAGCAAAAATAAAATAAAAGTTATACAAAAGTAGAAGAGTATGCCTTCATAGAAATTCTCATCAGAAATTTTGCATTTTTGCACCTCAATCCTCCCTGCTAAAACCAGAAACTAATTTGAGTCTGTCAATGTAAGTGCTGCAATTTTCTAACTTCTGTTTTGGTTAATAACTGTTTTGTTAATGTTGCTTTTTAAATCTGATTTCCTGTAGTTAAGTCAACACCTGGTCAGTTTATAACATCTTTTGGGTGAAATTAATTCACCTAAAAATTTGTTACATGGGGTTAGTCTACACAAATAAATAAAGTATTGCAAAATAAATCATCTGCTAAAGGGATAAGAAAGTTCTGTGGTTCTGCTTATAGTTCAACAACAAATCAACTACCCTCCCTGTTGCAGCGCACATATTTTCCTCTTTGTGGCAGCTCTTAAATACCATGAAATTTACAGGGGTAACATTTTTTGCGGAGTTATAGAGGACTGCCCAGGAACATAATAGCAAGAATCAATGAAATGATTTTTGAGAGCAGAGGAGAATATGAAACACCCTTTAATAGTAGAACACATGTTCAATTTCTGCTGAAGCATACCAATAATGTAATTATAATTGGTTTGAAACCTTTCTTATGATATATGGTAGATACACATGGAAGTTACGGTATAGTACTATAACAGCAATCATTAAGAGAAAAACCATAAAAGAGTGAGAGAAAACCAGTCTGAGAACTGGGACTTACTTTGCATTCTGGACACAAACACAGATTTCATCATATGTCTGTCAAAACTGGTACAAGAAGCAGCTGAACAAAGTAACTCGCAAAACACATGTGGTAAGACTCTCTAAAGATGAGATTTTCAAACATCTTTGGGGATTATTCTTCTAAAAAATTATCATTTTGAGATGAACAGAGTTCTTAGATAGTCAGGGTGTTAGTGGAGACTTTTCTATATTGTCTTGTTAATTTTGAATTTTTTAATACCTACACAGTCAACTCAGGCTAAAACTGGCTACAAAGTGTCTGCATAATTTTAGTAGAAGAGATTCCTAAAGCTGCAAAATACCACTGAGCACAGGAAAGTGAACTACTGCTGTTACTTATCCTGAGTAGTAGTTACTCCTTGAGTAGCCACTTGAAAACATTAGGAGCACTTGCAGCATAAACTGCTACTTAGGCTGAGTAACGTGAGTAAAAGGAACGAACAATTTGTCTAGTCAATCCCAAACGTTGTAACAGGTGTACAATAGTGCAATAGTTGTTTTAGCAACCGTTCAATGGCTCCAACTCTATAATCAGCTTGCAGCCTTGGTATTTACGGTCTGCTATGCTGTTGCGAACACCAAACCTTGCCAACAGTAGCAAATCAAGAGAACACGCAACCCAGTAGAGCTTTGAGGTTGAATAGGTCCCACATTTCATCAGAGTAGAAAATGTATAGCTGTGCCAAATTCTTCATTTTAGTCTTTGCCTCAAGAGGTAGTTTGTGCCTGCTGAAAAACCCTTGTACGAAACAAGGTGCTACAGAGAGGCAACCTTCTCTGAGTTGCATATTAAAAATCCAATGCAAAGTAGTCTATAACTGGGGCTAATTTAAAGCAGATTGTGCTCATCGTATTCCACCTATAGGCTCATAGAGTGGTATACTGATCTAGGAGTCAGAGACTACAGCATGGCTATCAAAGCAGCTGGCTTTCTGCCCTGCTTGAACGAACAGCTCAAAAAGCTCAAAAAGCTCCTTGCTCACAGCCTAAATGATGAGTCAATTATCTGGTACTGCAGTGGCAGTGTTGCTAGTATCGTTACTGCTAGCAGCAAATTACTCAAAACAACAAATTGTCTCAGTTTAATTCCATCGCTGGTACAGACAACACCCATGTTCCCATGTTTGCTTTCTGTAAAAATAGGGAACTTTGGCCATGCTTGCCCTCTCTAAATTTGCCTTAATTCCTTACTCACCTAGCCTAAGTTTAATTCCCTGTGCCTGGTGTTTCCTAATGCCTAGCGGTACCCTTACTCAAGACCTCTCAACTTCTGAGGCCAACAGTAAATTCACTGCACAGCTCAGACCTGGAGATTTATGCATCAATTAGACTAACTCTTGGACTGAGCTTTATGGGGCAGCAGATGACATCTGCTTAGGGCATTTCCATCTCATGTAATTCAATGGATAATGTAAGTGAGCTTTCAAAGAAAGCATGTTTTAAACTAGCCATGTATAAAGAGTACCTTTCTTGTGCTTGAGCTCCGTGTGCTCAAAGCTACCAGGTATGGCACACCTTGCAGCACAGTGCTCCTGGAGGATAACCCTTGCAGAATCAAATGAACCGGAGCAGCATCCTGGTGGGAAGTGATGCTTCATAACACCATGCAAAAGTGTAGAAATATAGAAAAATCCCTCCCATATGGGCAGTGGCACATGCTCAGTGTCCTGGTTGGAGGCCAGAGTCCTGGCTGGATCCTAGCTTACACTGACCCAAGGGCTCTGCAGACAGAGGCTCCTCTCAACCCTGCCGTGGTCGTCACAGACAGACCTGTGTCCTGCATTGTTTCAAATTGTGAATGAAACAAATGTACCTTACTAAGTAACATAGAGGTTGTATATGCAATGGGTCATATGTGGCAGGTAAGATCTTTCTTGCCTGATATCTGCAGCTAGGTATGGTAGCAGTAGCAAAGATGAAGAATGGTGTGTCAGGTTGTTAGGTGCAGTGATGATGACCTTTAGTTTTGCCTAATAACAATAGAGAAGTGATGTGAAAGGTGTCTTACATTAGAGATGTGGGACAATTTCCTCCAATATTCCTTCCTCTTTCTTCTGGAAATGTAGTTTATGAAAATGTATTTCTTTCTGGTGGTCTTAGGTTTCCAGGCACTCACCAAAATCATGAAACCATAAACTGAAGCTGTCCTAAACATTTTGTGAGGTATGTTTCTTTCTCACACGGAAAATGCATGCAAAGAGATGACGCAAACATGAACCACTTAAATCCTGTCTGATTTGCAGATAACATGTTAAAACTGATTAATGTAGTGACTTCACTGATGTAGATACTTTCTCTTAAGCTCAAGAATATTTTTCAGACTATCATGGCTGCTAACTCTTGTGAAATGTTATGCTAATTTTTCAGTGCATTTGAAAAACAAGACCATTAGTTTGTCCAGGTACTAAGTTACACATCTGGATTTTGTTTTTAAACAGTCTGGTTTTGAAAATATTGAATGTCTCCTTTATCATGCTTTTCACCAGCTCAATCCTCAAGATTTTGAGGATGCTACGCAAGAGCGATTAAGGATTTACCACATTTATCTCAATTTAGGCTCAGAGTGTGTAAGATCTAGGAGCAGAATAATTTTTCTTTTGTCTTATTTTTCCCTCGTTCCATCAGTTAACTTAATTTTGTTACTTTTTACTGAGTCTTCAATTTAACCACATTGCCTTGTTTAGCCCACCAAGCCACTTGTTAAGGGGCATTAAGCACTTTAAAGACAATTCCTCTTCATTATTAATTCAGAGAATGAAATGCCCAAGCCACATAAATTTTTTCAGGGTTTCAATTTTACCTTTATCAGTACATTTACTAAGCTCAATGGGAGAAATACCATTGATATAGATGTTGCACTTTGTTAAATACTTCACCTGATATGATGGCCTCCATTCTGCTTCCTGTTGTTGTTCTAAATGATACATTACTCTGCAAAACCCGCTTGTTGGTGCCACCGAACATTTTGTAAAACAAAATAGCAAAAGTTAGATCCAAAGCTATTTGTCCAAATAACTTGTTCTATAGCTCCACTGAAATCGATAACCTGAGGCCTGAACTTGTCCAGCTGGTTCAATCTTTGCAGTCACTTGCCATATAGTGGGCCAAATTTCCTTTGGTAAATCATGGAATCATAGAACAGCCCAGGTTGGGAGGGACCTCAAAAGTTCAATTGATCCAACATTTTGTGGTTCCAGATATTGGAGCACTGTTGCAAGAATCCGTAATTTGACATAAGGTTAAATTTGGGTGGTATAACACAGGTCATCTGCAAAGCATCCAGGAAAGTGTGACGTTCAGTACTTGAAAATGTACTTGCAATTACGAAAATGATCTGATGGGTTTATCTGTTATTGTTATTATGTCAAACCCAAGAGATTACAACTAGTTTGGGATCCCACAGCGTAAAGCATTCTGCAGATACCCAGCAAGCACTGTCAAAAGCTTAGGATTTATGTTATGTTCCAAACAGAAAAACAAGAGTAAAAGGAAAACTCAATGACCTTCAAAATGCCTTGTAGCAGGGTCAGGAATGAGAAGCCAGTTCTTCCAAGTTCTTCTCTATGAGCCTGTCAACCATGCCACATTATCTCATCAAGATAAGCAGATTAAGTTAACGCCTTGTCACATGAAACAGCTTCTACTGATAAATTATATGCATGTGTGTCTGAGTATGTATTTATGTGTAGGTATGCAGATGAATACCTACATATTTCCATGCAAACTTTTTAAAGTTTTCTTGGGTAGATGGGATTATTTGCCCATGAGGTTTGACTTTCACATGAAACAGAAATATATTGGCTATCTCCTTTCAGAATGAATTGTAGTACCTTTTTATCCTTTCTATTTCTTGTTTATTTTTGCTCCATTAACTTCACTTGTCTTTCCGTTGTCTGAAAAATAGTAAAGAAGAAACATGCAAAACAGTATCTCTTCAAGAGCAAGCTTGATGCCACCTCATAGCTGCATGACCTTTGTCTTATCTAAGTCTATATGTGTTTCAACAACGTTAAGCAGGCTCAAACCACTATATTGCAATTGCTTACACACACAGAGGTTGCATCGCTGCCGTTGCCAACATATATAGGCAAGTGAATACATAAACTACTGTCTTAGTACTTTTGAAAATTATAAAGAAATAAGGTATCTATCTGCAAGTATGGGAAATATGTACCCTAAAAATCTGATCATGAGATATCAATACATAATTTCTGTTACACATAAAGTGCAATACATAATTGGTGTAATTACGAAAAATATTGACAATTGTTAATTGGTATCCTGAAGGTGCCTAAAATGTGCCTGCAAAGGCACATTCTTGATCCCTTCCCACCTCTCATCTCAACTTCCCTCCCTGCCCCTCACCCTTCCCCTGAGCTTGGGTGAAGGTGAATGTTTGTACCAAAGGGTCCACAGAGATACTAATGAGCTGAAGGTGCACAGACTCTTTTAGCTGTGGAGGATGTGCATTTTACCATTCAATATCATGTTGCCTTAAGTATTTACTTAACCTCCAGTGACAGATACAACCCCTGTATCACCAAGAACTGTCTTTAGCTGTGTTTTCCCTAGTAGCGTGTCCCTGAGGTGGGACCAAGGGCCTACACTTTAGAGGTGTTACTCTGCTCTATAAAATGTTGACAACTTTTTTCCTTGCAAATATGCAACCAGGATTCTGGCAGGTGTGGTCCATTGCAGTGAGCTCCAGAAAAATATCAGGTGTTTCCACCCTCAGCTGTCTAACCTTGTCCCTGTGCCAGAGGCTTGCCATCCCCTGTGCTGGCAGCGGAGATGGGTGTTTGCGCAACGCACCACCAGATGTGCCAGCTTCAGCTGCCATCGATGGCCACTTTTACCAGGCTGTGGCAGAACTGGCCCAGGTTTCTGCCAAAACCTGTGGGAGCAGACGCCAAACCACCTCTCAGCAGACTTATGCTATAAGGAGTTCTGATTGCTTGCACACACACATGCACACTCACATGTACACACACTCACTTACAGACAGCATTTTTTTCCTGAATTCTTACTGTTGCTGTGGATCTCCACCAACTGCAGAAGTACCAGTGTTTGAATGAAAGCACTACCAATAAAGCAGCCAACACCTGCCAAAATTGCTTACAGGAGTTTACGTGTAACTGGCAACTTGAGGTCATGTGCAAATCAAGATCCTGTTTTGTTCCAAAAGGACTTTAGCTTCTGATAAACTTTGTAAGCAATTACCATAAAGTACAACTGCCAGCATAAAACACAGCAATGGCCACGACACTCTGTAATACCCTGTGCTGCTGAAGCACTCGTTTCACATTTCTCAGAAACATTTGCCATCTGTTTGAAGAAGAGGATTCCCTACAGCATTTTTTTTTTAAATTTGATGATGGAAATAGCATAATGATTCAGTACACTAGCTCTTCTAATGGCAAACTACTGGCATGCAGGAGTTGTGAGAAAAATGAGGTTGAAACCTCACCATATTCTGAAGCTGACAAAAAAAAAAAAAAGACCTGCAACTGCAAGGCTTTGCAAAGCAATAGCAAATGGCCATAAATGATTACACTGGACAAGAACACTGAAACTTAAGGTGTAAAAGCTGGGTTTGAATATCATGCCCACATAAACGCATGCTCCAAAACTTTAGATTTCCCTCTTGAGGGCTGGAAATTTGGACTGAAATACAATTGTACTGAAACTCCTGCTATTTGGATTTAGTGAGTGTGACTTATGCCACTGATTGCTTCTGCTCTTGGTACACTGCTGCTTTCTGTTTCTGAGAGCTCTACTCTGCAGAGATCAGCAGCCATTTTATAGGGAGCTGTTACAGTCTGAAGCAGGAGACAGATATAATGTTGATCCTATTTTTAATACAATTGGAAATATTTCATGTAGAAGTTGCTTGCTTATTGTAAAAAAGATATTTGTACTGTGAGCAGAGGTGCAGATATATATTCACATATATCTCCAGCTGAAATGGATTTAGATACCATTGTTACATCTTGTGATTAAACAGGATAGTTGCTGTATCTTATGCTGTCATTCTCTTTCCATATTTGGAAAACATTAGCAAGAAATTTTAACCAGGTTAGCTGTCTGAGAATTTTACATTCAACATTTTTTTCATCAGAAAATGTCAGCAATCTTCCACATATAATTTTTCATGAACAACTCCCCCCCCCCCCTTTTTTTTTTCTGAATTCACAAAAACAGATCCATTTTATTGCAAAGGGATTCCTCTCTGGTCATCCATAGTGCATAATGTTTTATTTTGTCTTAATTTCATTTTAAAATAGCTTTATGAAAAGTATTTTTTTCTGGAACTGACTATAACTAGTAATGACATAAGAAATGGACCTTAAAAGCTCAAACAAAAACCAGAATGTTAATCTTAATGACACTTAAAAATTACTAGCTTTTAAATAAATACATGCTACATATATAGAGTGAAAATTGGTATAGCGATGGGCTACAAAGCTTTCCTTCCCAGGGCTGAGAAATAAGAGTGGAGTTTTATTGCTATTGTTGCAAAGCACTATCAAATTCCAGGATGACGATAATAGAGAAAATTGGTTTTGAAAAGCTTTTAAGGACAGTGTTTAACAACATTCACCCTTGTACTGTCTAGAAGTTTGCTCTGATAACCGTAAAAGCTGAAGCAGCTGAAGATTTAGGAACAGACTGATTATTTAGCCACCACATTACATACTTCTTAGGAGAAAACAGTTCACAGTTTTGCCTTGTAGATCTCTAATCAAGAACAAGCTGGACTGGGGATGAAACAGCTCTGAAAAGGTACAGAACATCAGAAATTAAAGGGTTAAAGGTCGTCCTATATCTCAACTGTAATGCAACTGTCAGCAAAATGAGGTGACAGAAATAATATACTTTGCATTTATATATGATCACTCTTTCCTACCCAGCCTCTTAAAAAACCTTTCTAATATTAAGCATTTAATATTGCCAGTTGGTTCCTGTGGGGTTTTTTTAGGTAACATATATGCCTGGGGCTCCACCATTTTTCAAGCTGGCTGTTCACTATCTCAGATGAGCTGCTGTCAGCACATTTTCCGATTCCAGGTTGGTGGGGATTAGAAGTAAATATATTAGTAACTTCAGTGAAGCCTCTACTCTGAATAAAGTCTATAGGGGGCACACAGGAGAGTGGACAGGTTGCCCAAGGAGGCTGTGGAGTCTCCATCTTTGGAGCTACTCAAAACCCAACTCTGCATGGCTCCAGCAGCCTGCTCTCGGTGACCCTGTTTTGAGCAGGAGACCCCTTCCAACCTCAACCATTTTGTGGCTCAGCAGAGGTGCGTTGGCTTTCCCAGCTCTGAAGGGAATCACATGAATGGGGAAATAAATGTCAGCATCTTGGTTGTTGCTTGCTGCGCTGAGTAAACCTGCAAAGGCTCCTACAGCCTACAAGCATAGATCTTATGTAATGGGGCCCGATTTTCAACATAGCTCAGTGTATGATTGTTGCCATTTAGGAAGCCAGATCAGGAAGCTGCTTGATATTTTGGCAAATCCCTTCCATATCAATGGCTTGTATTAACTTTAATGACCCTATGTTACTTATCAAGAACTTAATAAAATGGTATTTTTCTTTGCACCTATGATTATGTGTGTGTGTATATATATATATCACTATGTAAATATATATGCAACTGTAAATAACATTGCCCACATTTGTTGTAACATAATAGGCCCAGCAATCACAATCTACCATTGTGTCACCTCTGACAGGGCCCTTAATACGTGACTCCTGTGGCACTATACCATACAGGGTTCTTCTTAATTGAGAATCTACCTAAGTGGACAGTCTCCATTAGCTGTATAGTAAAAAAGAACAATGAGATGCTTATGTTGTGTTTGTGTTGACTGCTTAGTTAAACAGTTACATCTGAGTTAATATTTAAACACACTGGTTCCCAAGCACGCTACTCCATAGCAGAGTCGTCTCCTCCTGTCTTAACAAATATGACGACGTAATGGGGCCTTTGCTTTGGCCAGGATACAAAAGTTGTTACATTGTAATGGTTTGACTAAAATGATTTATTTTTATTTTTAAAGTAGCCTAATGCACAGAGCTGATTTGAAATTAGTAGCACTTTGCACATTGAATCAGAGATTGTACTGCATGGACAATAAGACACAGAAACAATAAAAAAACCCTTCTTAGTAACGAAAAGTGAACAGTCAGGTCTTCAACAGCTACTGTGAGTACTCCAGGAGAGCAACTGGTGCATATCACAGCCTCAGAGTTCTCTGTAACTGCAAAACATGAGCATTTTACAAGACACATCTTGTGCTTCTAGTCTAAGGAAATTGTCAGGAAATAACTACTTAAATGTTAGCTTTTTTGTGTAAAGTGAAAGTCTGATGAAGGTATCTGTGTATCAGCAGAAAATTTTTTAAAGTTATGAAAACAGTGAAATAAGATCAGTGAATCTGTCCTACTCCTAACATAATAAACAGCCCATTAAAACTTAAAAACAACAGGCTATCCTTAGTCAAGTTAGATATTAACAACCCAAGGGAAAATATAGATGGTGTTGAAAGGTATCCTGTGAACAGAGCTTTATCTGCTGCCTACCCGAGGCTATAGTGACTCTGAGTCTGGAATTTAATATATTTCGAGCTCTGCCAAGATTTTGCAACAAATTAAAATGGAATAACTGAATGTATTTGTCAGTATTGGAACACTCAAGCACTTGGATGATAACTATGTTGTGTGAATTTTCTAACTGGTGTGTGGAATTTGGCTGCCATTACATGAAGTAGTTTAAGAGTTGTTTTCTGGATTTAGTCCAGTTATAGTCAAGACTGCTGCTGCTATAAATTATTTGAGTGTTATGAAAGAATCTCTGCTAGGCTGACTACATTAGCAGGGCAAAATTAAATGCTTTAATCATGAAAGCTCTTCCCCAGCTGAAGGGCAGAAGTAGTGATCTGAACTGCTGAAGCATCCCTGACAAAGCTGCTACTGAGTTGTCTTCATATTCCCATTTACCCTGGGGCCCTCCAAAAGCTCTGTTCTCCTGTCTTGTTAATCCCCATAAAGATCCCATGTTTCCAGTATTTAGACAATGTAAATGGGTGAAATATGAAGGCCAGTGGGAGTTTTACTGTTGCTATTCACCAGTACCGCAATGGTGACTGTGGTAAGTTCAACATGGGCTGTAGGGTTACACAAATTTGGGACAGAAGCAGATGCACAGCCTAGCGCCCAACCACTTGTGTCTTGGCACAATGCCATAGCCCTGTGCATCACAAAAATAGACAGACTGGAATGTACCTGAGGCACCAGCTTCAAGGCCACAGATCTTTCAAAAGTGTCTGCAGGTGGCTGGGATTTAAGTCCCTTGCCTCATGTCGCAGATCACATCACCCCTCTCATCCACAGAGAATGATTCCAGCTCAGCAAAACCTCATCATGCAGGACCCTGCTCATCTCCTCTCGGTCACTGTTGCCATGCAAAGGTGCAGCTTGCACAACTTCAAGGCTCAGCCTGGCACCTTGCAGAGAAAAATAGTCCAGAATGGGTGTAGTGGAACAGTTTCTGTGCTCTGGCTCCTCTTGTGGTCATATTTATGCTGCATCAAGGGTGCCTTTGTGTGCTTTAACTTAATCTGCTAAAGAGGGCTAGAAAAGCACCGTTACTTCACAAGACTAGTAAATCTTCTGGACAAGATCTCTGCATGAGGCACAGAAGATGAAGAGTGTGGAGATTCTAACTTTGTCGGATAAAAACTGGAGGAAGTGTTTCCCTTGCAGGTTAGTATTTAGTGGGTTAGCCAGGCTCTGTACATTTTGTTAACAGAATTCATAGTCTAAAAGAAAATTCACAAATAAAATTATTTGTTGGAAATTTCGGGATGGAAGTGCTTTTCAGTAGAGTCTTACTGGCAACATGAACCACTCACACAAAAATTCAGTGTAAGGTCCTTGACAATATACAAGCCTAAACCCTAAAAAAAAAAAAAATCACACAAATAGTCGCTAGACCTCAAAACTGCCTTAAATTGTGCTGTGCAATAGTCTATTAAGGGTCATTCTATTAGCCAGATTTTCTGGATTATCAGAACATATTGGCAATGACTTTCTTCTTGTAAACCACTTTCTAAACCCAATTAGTGTAACTATCCTTTAAAGAAATTAATCACTACTTTCCAGTCAAATGTTCTGTTGTTTTTGCAATGCTTATTTTTCATGAGATGATCAGCTTCCTTCAAAATACTGCAATTTTTCACTGTACATATAAACAGAAAATTGATTTTTCCCTCCTCTAGTTGAAACACTTTTTGGTTTCAGTCTTTAAAGGAAACTCAAATTTTTAGTGATTTTTTCCCCACGGAAAAATAAATTTACCATTTTTTAATTATACGAGTTAATAAAGTAATCTCTATAATGTGATCCAATGGATCTTATGTAATGTCAGAAATATTCCTGTGTGCATGGTACCCAAATGAAATAGCTATCAGTCTCACATATATTTGTGTGAATTCAATATTTCCTTAAAAGATCTACACGATTAAGCTCCCTTCCATTAGACTAGATTAGATTACAAACATTCATTCTTCAGAGGTACTCATGCTATGTAAAATGCAGAGGACAAAGCCAGTCAGTGCTTCCAGGCACTGGAATGGAAATAAGAAGCTGACGCTACTATTTCTATGTCATTCACTTATTATGTAGTCAATAATATGCATAATGTGATATTATTTTAAATGCTGGCAACATTTACTTTCAGATAATATTCCATAACGATTTTTTTTTAAATTGCCTTGAATAAAAGAACTTGGGCAAATGCTCCAAACACAGAATTAGAAATTCACAGTGACTATGTTTTTTAAAAATACATTCAAATTACTAGAACAAAAGAACTTCTATTTCAGGGAATCACTCTAGGAACACATACTAATTTTTCTTGCCTGCCTAGTCCTTCCTGAACTTGATTCTTAGCTAGGATCAAATGTAAGATCTGAACATACACTGAACTTCATAAGTTGTTATCAACTAAGTAAACTTAGGCTGAAAAAATATTATTAATGAGAATGCTTCAGTAATATAAGAAAGCTGGAGTTCAGTCTAGGTCATAGTTTTAAAAATAAAAATGTGTGCACCCTACAGTCTTTCCTCTATGGGCAGTGGGTAAAAAGCACACTCAGAGGGAAGATTAGTGCCGGCTGTACTGTTCCTATGAAGGACCTCAGCACACAGAAACCTTGTTCCTCTCTAGAGAAGATGCAAAGGTGATGAGAAGGGAGGGAATGCACCCCCAAAATAATTTAATGTTACCCTGCTTACATAAGGATGGCTTTCTACACAGCTCAGAGGCCTCAGTGGAAGTGTTATGTTCCACAGCACTGTCCTTTGCAGAAACTGAGGTTTACTATGAATGGGCTAATTTAGTTGGCAGTTCTGTTATTTTTTTCAGGTAAGGCATGATTTCTCAGCCTCTCTTTTGTGTGTTAGTGCCAATACACTACAAGTGAGCAACATAAAAAGTGAGACTTCTGGGAAGGAGCATACAGCTTAATGTTCTCTGTGTCATAATCTGAGTCACATGGATTTCTCTTTCCCTTTCAAAATTAAAAAATTATAATACTGTATAACAAGTAAATTATTGAAAAAGAGTATCCATGAAGTTATAGCACCATTGTATAAGCATTACATAGATCCTTCTGTACACAACAGCATGTTCTCTTTCCATATAAAAATGATTACTCTGAAAGCATCACATTTTCTAGACATTGATCCCATCCCTTGGCACTGGGAAAACCCCCTGTGTTTTGGAAAAGTGTGTAAGATCTAATAATGCTCTATTCTTAGAAATCTGATGATGTGCTTCAAGGAGCTTAAAGAAACTAGCAGTGATGCATGGTCAAGAGGGATGTAGGAGGACTCTTGTGTTCCTAGGGGAAGTTAAAGCCGATCTTTACTCTTTATTAAAATAAAGAAAATTGAAAGAAAAACAAAAAAAGAACCAACCTCCCAAATTTTCTAGTCACTGCAGTACAGTCGTATACGTGCTGAGCAAACACGAACACAGCTGTTATAGCTCGGCTATGCAAGAAAAAAAAATGATCTGTACATTTGTTTACACATTCTCTGCTTGACATTTGGCCAGGTCACACAACTCCGAGCTGAAGTGAAATACAAAAATCATATGCTTCAGACATGCTCAATACAAGAGGGTTTCTCCTCCACAGCTGGTGTCCCTGTGCCACACATATACAGAGAAAGAACCGAATCCCGATTAACCTACTGTTGTCTTAGCACGTTAACTCCCAGTTCAACATCCAGCAGGCCGAAACCTTCTGCTCTCCAGTGTGCTGCTGGTGAGGGAAGGACGCAGAAGGCCAGAGGAAGCCCAGCTTGAGAGGGAGGCCCAGCAGAGTTTGCTGTGAAAGGGACATGGGGCCCTGAGAAAGGAACTGGGGGCCCATGAAAGCCCCTGAGTCGCACCCTGGCTGCTAGCAGAGGAGCATGCAGGGTGAGTATGCATCCCACTGCCTGCAAGCAGGGGGGCAGCACACAGCAGTTACATGGGGATTTTGGTGTTCTGTACCATTGTACCAACCTGCCCAAGTGCTGAACATGTTGATCTGAGTGTTGTCCCTTAAAAAAGGGACCTCCAGTGCTCCAAAACTCAAACTTTGAATGATTTCACTGTTTATTTCTGGTGGCTCTTCCTGGATACCTTCATTTTGAAGTAGCATCAATTGGAGAATTATGGTTCCACTGGGTGCAGTTTCAGGATTCCCCAAAATTTCCCAGGGGGCGTTGAGAGAATATAAACCTATTGACTGCATAGCTGCCATCCTTAACTCCTTTTCTCAGAAACTGTAGAAATAGCACACAGGTTCCCAGGGTCTACAGACCATGGATTGGAAGTATTGTTAGAAAAAGTGCATGGAAACAAACGTGATTATATCTAGGTCTAAAAAGTTTCAGCTACTTGCTATAATATCATGGTTCAGTCATTTAATTCCTGGACACAGTTCAGAGAGAGGTAAAATTAACATCCACTTGCTGGAATTTGTTTGCTTTTCTGTTCATCCCTCCATTGTTTTTCCAGTCCATCAAGATTTCTACAGAAAAAGGTTGTTTGTTTTCTTTTGGAGTTAACAGAAAGTACAACATGTTACCCATAAAATAAGAGGAGGCCTTATGTGTTGCTGTTTTCCCGAGCTTCATGAGCCAGATCCTATCCACAATTAGTTATGAGTAAGTTGGATCTATACATTGTTTGTGTACACATACCGACTCCCTACATCTTAAAATAAATTGACTGTAGAAATAATAATGGAAAAAATCTTGATAAAAATGGTCCACTTTCTCTAGTTTTTTTTAGATTTGTTCCTCATCCTGTAGGCTTTGATCTAATTTGCAGGAAAAGGAATGTATAGATCAAAGCAAAACCTGAAATGAAATTCTAATAACACAATGTATCTGCTAGCCACTTTAAAAATACAAGCAGGGGAACTGAACTTGAATATGATTTAAACACTTGTTGATCAGAATATATAAAAATATGCTTACTTACACATGGTTTTGCTTAATTCTAAGCCTCTTTGAGCTAATTTAGAATTACTCCAGAGACTTTCTGGTGCAATAGATCAGGTTGTGTTCTAAGTAACATCATGCTGGCCAAATGGTGACAGTGATTAATCTCTAAATTCATCATTAATAATAAAAAAAATTGTAGCTGAGATGCCAAGTGTGTTAAACCCTTGAAGAGAAGTAATCTAAAAACTTGCCTGGAATGTGATGATTTCACCAACCCATGGGACAGGGTCTGCACACAGTTGCAGATGTAGAAATCTGTTCATGGCTTTATGACAAAGCACTAACCTGACTACGGGCCAAGTGCAGACTTGGCATGAGGGAGTGCAGAACTGGTTTAAACGGATGGTATTGCACCAAGGGGGACTTTCTCTGCTGAGAAGCAGAAAGGTCCTTGGTGACTATATTCCAGTTAACAAGGCTATGTTCGTTCAGAGCCAATTTTGCTGTTCTCAGTCTTGCTGAATAACACCCATTTAGGGCACTGGCCTCTCACTACATTTGATGGATAAAGTAGGCCATGCTGGCAGCAGCCCTACAGATGGAGTACCTTTCCAGTGCTCAGGCCTGGGGAAGGCACACCTGGCAGCACAGTACAGCCTAGGAGAGAGGCCCAGAAGTTATGTGGCCTATTTAAGACCCCAATAAAGACAGCTGACAGGACATGAATATGCATGGTAGATCTCAGGATAATAAATTTACACTCTTTGTAATTAAAAAAAGATTCACAAAGATCTTTGTTAATGGTGGTTTTAATTTCATTTAGCATATTTTGCATTGTTACGTAATTAATGTCCTACTTCAATGCTCAGTAAAGAAGTTAATAAAAATAGGGTGGAAATGGTAGAGGAATCTAGAATAATTTGGGCATTATGCTTGTCACTCTTGACTTAATGTATGGCTGTTGAAGAAAAAGACCCAGTACGCATATGCTGAGATTATTGACAGTCTGAGAAATGGCCAAGAATCTACATGGTATATACAAGCACTAAATCTGTCTTCATAGTTCAGGACTCAGAGGTAAAAGTCCCCATCACCTGGACACAGATTACCACAGCAGAAGCTATATGGTTTTGATTCCATCATTTTTCTATGACAGTTATTCTAAGTGTGGTAAAAATGAAAAAGTGAGATTTATGTGAGTCTCCTTTCCTTTGTCCAGAGCAACAGCTAGCTGCTCCCCATGGAAGCGACTCGTTGTGGCAGTGTCTCCTGCCAATGCAGTCATATCCTCAGTGGGGTCTTCTACAGCATGGTCTGTGTGTTAGAGCCTTCCTATCCTCTGCAGAGAAGAAATAAGGAAAAGATGGGGAAATTGCTTTGTGAAATATCATCCACAATGCACTCCAGGATCTCCTAAACTACTTCACCTTGAGGGACTTGGTAGTACTGAACAGAGATGAGCACTGTTCTTGCTGTCAGGGCCCTGACCGTGTCCCCACAGCATGGGATTTGGCTGTGGGGCTCAGGGCAGGGGCCAACCCCTGGCCCCTGGGTTGCTCCATACCTGCTGCCCTGCCCATGCCCAGCCATGGCCCTGAACCAAGCCCTCACACTCTCCCAGCCTTGGCCCATCCTCACCCCCCCATCTGACCCTGGATCCCCTCACCGTGCCTGATTTCCTAAATACCTCTATTTAGCCAGAGCCACTACCCTGCAATAAGGTAGATGTTGACAGATCTCCTTTAACACTTACATCATAGTTTCACAGAGTTTGGCTTAGTTGTCCGTTTACACTACTGCTTACAAATTCAGTACAAAATCTGATGCAATGAAGAAAAGAAATTCTTCTATCAGGAAAAAGCCAATAGCAAACCAAGGACCGTGACTGTCTGAAACTGTCAAAGAGTGAAAATTTTATCTGAAAAATATATGGTCTTTATTCTACCGTTTAGCTCATGGAGACAGCAGTCCTGAAAGTTATGGTTATTTATTTCCACTGCAAGTGAGAAATATTTAAAATCTATTGTTTGCCTGTAGTATGCATACTGAGAAGAGATTCATTCCCACAACTGTCAACACATTTCACAGTTCAGTGCTTACACTTGCAATCCTAAGGGTGTAACAATAATAGGTGGAATATAAGGAACAGAAAGCCTTTTTGCTTCTCTCAGGTTAATGGCAGAAGGATATGCTGAAAGATAGGTCAAGAAGGTTGGAGCCATTCAAGAGAAATGAAAGGTCCAACTCATCCCAAAGTATGCTCTGGTTCACGTACACACTTGTAGCCGTAGACTATCATGTTTTGACTTCACTTTCTTTCACCTTTTAAATCTGTAGCCCTTGCTCTTCAACTTAAAGAAGAATACAATGTAAATAGTTTGCTTTTTAAGTTATATGCCCCTGATGAAGCAAGTATCTAACCATTTGGCTTTTTAAATAATTGTTGCATATGTTAATTACCAAGCTTCATTCAAATAGACAAGGACACCTACGCAGCAAAGCAATCTTCTCCTCTTGCTTTAAATCTCTTAATCAAATTTACTACATCAAAACTATTCCAGTAGCAACGTCTGATTTTGCAAATATAAGATTAAGCATTTGCTGCTGGAATATGCAAGTGCAACTCAGCTGAAAGCAGTGGAGCTGTGCCTGCCTGTGTCAGCAATGGATTTGGCCCCAAGGCTTCATTATTTAGATTGTGAATTCCTGATGTGAGGAACTATGCCTCTGTTTGTTTGAGAGATGCTTCAGATTCTTTAGCTGCTTTATAAATAATAAATAAAATCACAAATAGAAGCCTTAGGGAAGAGGAAGACATTGTGAGAGAGAAGGGCTTTATACAAATACAGAAAAACCTTCAGCTACTTTCCAGGGACTCAGAAAAATAGCTTAGGTATTTATTAGGAATGCTGGTCTTTAATTTAAAGCTTTTGCCAGTGTGTATTTAGGTCTCTGGAGATACTTTAACATAGGTGCACAATGACTCACTGGACAGTGAGTTATTCATCTATGGATAGGCCTGCTGCAGATCCCAATGTGTTCATCAGGTTTTGGGGGAATACACAGAAAGAAATAATGTATGGGAAGAACTTTTATGGTCCCTTTTCAGATATGCTCAGGAGAGGGTTTACTGTGAAGGGTCTGGGAAGACAGGCACCTACCTTTACTACCATCTTCTGGGCAATGTGTCTCACCGTCATGCGATGCTGATGAAGCCATCACCTGTCCAGGCACCATGACCATCCTGGTACCTTCGCATCTGGAGACAGCTGACCCACATGCAATGCCGCTTTACACAGCCCAATCCAACGGCCAAAAATTTGCCCTGACTCATCAACACCGAACAGCTAAGCAGTGCAGAGAAGTAAGTACAATCACTCACAACTGCAAATCTTTGGGATAATTTTTACTCTAAATTTGAATGAAATAGAATGTGGAAGATCATGATTTTTATAAGGGAGTGAAGGTTTAGATTTTTGACCCAAAACATGATGAATTACTTAGCCAAACAGGCTTTGTCTGTGCCAGTTTCAAGATATCAGCAGCCTAGGCAAGCATCACTCTGTCTTTGAGCATTCTGAGAATATGGCTAAATAGGAGCTTCAGTAGTGTGATGAATAAAAGCAGATCCCAGAGCAATGACTTTACAGGACTGAACTAATTTGAATACTCATTAGGTAAATGTATATAGATTGCTATACAGTCAAATTATTGGTGGGAATTTGCCAAAGCCCTCTTGCTGCAGAAATTATTGGAAGATGACTATCACAGTGTCACTTTTTCAGCACAGACCAACACTATGCTAAGAATTATATACAGGGGAAAATCCTCAAGGCCAAATGTAATTGAAACTTATTCCCACGGAAAGTATTAACAAGAAATGTGTTACCTATAAGGGCCTCTGGAACAAAGTGCACGGTAATAGCTTTGAGAGAGAGTGAAAACTAGATGCATTTGCAGCTGAGAAGACAAGGACTACTGTGGGATTTCAGGTCCTTCTGCTGGTTTGTTGAATCTTTGAAATAACAGGTTCATTTAGAAAATACATTAATTTCTTAGTTCAATTTATCTAATCTCAGGAAACCTCTGAAAGCTACAGAAATGTCATGTCAGTACCCTTCTACTGCCAAAAGCAGTAATTTGAACTCTAACACATTGGTCCTCTGTGCATTGATGCATCATAGACCTGTGTTAGAGGGATGTGGGCCTCATTTCAGGTCATCTGGTCTGACACTATTTTTATGCATGTGTATTATATAGATTCAACTTTAAAGGCACATGGAAAGAAGTTTTGTGTTTTGGTGATATGCATATTATTTACAGCTGGATGAATCAGCAACAAACACTGTGTACTTAGATTTACAACGATGAATGAAATCCATTCTTCATTATTATTGAGAAGGAATTTTCAATGACTACCAGTAATGATGGTGATTTTACTACAGAACTGATTCAATCATATAATGTCAGGCATATGACAAACCTAACTTGTTTTCTTCTAATAATGCAAAAATAGATACTGTATATTAAAGTGAAATAAGCAACTGCTGACAAAAAACAATGCTTGCCCGTAACACATCACTTCATTACTGATCATCTGATCAAATCATCTGCCATCCAAAGTGTTTATAATATTTATTGAGACAAAATAATCTTTTCCAGCACCCTGCAGGACCGACAAGTTTTAAAAAACATTCTCCTCTTTAAAAAAGACACTTCAGTAAGGCAAGTATTTTCTTCTATACCTAATTTAAGGAGAAGAATGGAAAGTACATGACTGTGAGTGGAATAAGAATTGTGTACTTTTCCACAAATTAAAAGACCGTCCAGAATACATTATTAGTAAAAGACCAACAAGACCAAGCAATTTAATCAGAGAATTTAGTTCCTTTTTCTGAAATGTCCAAGAACAAGTTTTTCTCAAACATATTTAGCTGGTTTCAGTTTATGCTATTTACTTTAGCAATTACACAGAAGTAAGTTAAATCTTAGCCATTTTACTCAGTTGTTATGAATCAGTGAAGTTATAGCAGTAGCAGTTTCTTTTCCCAGATGTGAAGGCATTTCTGATACCAATTATAAAATTAATTTTTTTGTTAAACATGCAAAAAAACAATCTCACATATAAAGTATAAAGGGGATAGCTTATATAAAGAGAACTGCCTACATGTGTAAAAACTGGTAGGTTTTAGGTTTGAATTGAAATCAACAGATAATAGGGTGGGGGATTTTTTGATAGGAGATTTTTGTTTGTTTTTTTTATTTGTTTTTGTTTAGAGGAATGGGAGCAAGCCAATTCTGTAACAGCCACAACAGCATTTTGGAACACAGTTTGGCAAAAAAAAGAGATACATTATTTGATCAGCAAACACGTACTGCCATATGTATTAGTGTTTCAAACAATATTCTACAGAAATTAGCTCTATTTTCAAGTATTTTAGGTTGAAGTAGTATCTTTTGCTCTCCCATGTTATTGGTTGAAAATTCTCTTTGCTTCCATTTGGTCAAAGAATGCAAAAATAGAAAAAAAAAAAATCCCAATCCTTTCATGCCTTCAAGACTGCACTGCTCTAGCAAAAAGGCAGAAAGAGAAATCAGAGTTTATTCAGTTCCCCAGGGTGCAGTACTTGTAGTTGTATTGCCAGGCAATAAGAGGTTCACAGAGTGTGTCCTGACCTAGGAAGGTCACTGCACTCCTGGCTCAAGGGAAGTTGTTCATGACCACAATATATAGGCACTGAAGTCTTTGTGTCCGTGATACTCAGAAGGGGAAATTTGGAAATGAGACGCTGACACAGAACACTGGTTATAGCAGTTATAAGAGATCATTCTGTGGTTTTGTGGTCTGGGTGCAGGCAGACTGCTTTCCATTAACTTCACAACCTCTCTCCTTCATTTTCCTTGTGTAAAATGGGAGTAATATCTCTCTGCTTCAAAAGAGAATGCAAGAATTAGCAGGGTGTTTGTAAAGCATAGTAGAAGTGATAAAACACAGACATTCAATAGAAAACCAAGGTAAATAATTGTACAGAAAATGAAACAGAAATCTTCAGGAGGAAGTCCAAGAAAAAACATCTGGCAAAAAAGAAATGCATAGGAGGCCTGACAGAAGGAACAGAAAAGCAGCATTATTGGTTTGTTTTTTCCCTTTGTAGATCAAACCGGCAAGTCAGATGCAACGCAATCTGTTGTTTGTACAGAAAAATTGTGGAAGAACAGGAACATTTGAACTAAAAAGTGTCTTAAAAATTAACTGTGCTGTGCCAAGTGGAGGGAGGGTGTGGATGGACACACAGGGGTACATGGGAGGATCTGGCTTTGAGCACCAGCAGTCTCCCAGGACAGGCATACTGTCAGCTCTGAGGCCCAGGCTGCACTGATATGAGCAATGCTCATGGGTGGTTGGGAATAGCTTTTTGAGTCTCTACAAGGAAGTGAAAAAGGTGGCAAGAGAACTAACTTATCCATCAGCTCAACTTCATAATATAGTGGTTGGCATTCAGGTACATCAGTGAAGTGAGCTTTCAGAGATCACAGAGACTGGAGTATTTCCTGTTGTCTTCTCCCCAGACTCCATGTTGTTCTTACTTAATTTTCAGCTCCCTTCTTTCCCTCTTGTCTCTGTTAAATTTCTTAATTTCTTTTGTAACTCTTCATTAGCCATCTTCTGTTCTATTCCTCCCTTTCTCCCTCTTTCTTCCATTCCCGTGGTACTTCCTCCTTTGCATTTCACAGTGTAGCTATGTGCGGATTTTCCTGAAGTCTCACCATGTGCTGTTCCTTCAGTAAATAATAGCAGTGACAACTGTTTGACCTTGGTGCTCTTCTCCATTTCTTTTGCCAGTAGGTAATGTTCCCGTGCCTAATGTTCCTGTTTAGGGAATCAAAACCAAACTGATGATCCAACAGTAACAGCTACATGCTGTACAAACAGTAGCACAGAGGGACTTAGTTATCAAAAAACTGACACTTAGTGTAAGAAGAAAGAAACAGATTAATACTGTAAAACAGTGAACTACAAGTGAGAATAACCAGCCTGATGAGCCAAAGTCTTAGCTACTTAGTTCTAAGAAACATGGAAATTTTTGTAAGTACCAGAGTCAAGAAGAAAGGTGATGAGGCTGATCTGAGGCAGAGCAGGGGAGACATAAGGAGACATAAGGAGCAACAAAACATAAAGCAGTGTCCTGGTTTGGGCTGGGATAAAGTTATTTTTCTCTGTAGTACCTGCTATGGGGATATGTTTTGGGTTTGTGCTGAAAACAATGTTGATAATACAGGGATGCTTTAGTTATTGCTGAGCATCGCTTACACAGAGTCAAGGCCTTCTCTGCTCCTCACACTGCCCTGCCAGCGAGAAGGCAGGGGGTGCACAAGCAGTTGTGAGGGGACACAGCTGGGACAGCTGACCCCAACTGACCCAAGGGATACCCCATACCATATGACACCATGCTCAGTGTATAAAGCTGGGAGAAGAAGAAGGAAGTGGGGGACGTTCAGAGTGATGGCATCTGTCTTCCCCAAAATAAACATTATGTGTGATGGAGGCCTGCTTTCCTGGAGGTGGCTGAACACCTGCCTGCCCATGGGAAGTAGTAAATGAATTCCTTGTTTGCTTTGCTTGTGCACGTGGGGCTTTTGCTTTACCCATTAAACTGTCTTTATCTCAACACAGAGTTGTTACTGAGTTTTCTCACTTACTTTTCCAATTCTCTCCCCCACTCCACAGAGGAGGAGTGAGTGAGTGGCTGTGTGGCACTCAGGTACCAGCTACGGTTAAACCATGAGAAGCAGAAAAGGACTTGTGTGAAGATCGAGCGTGGGAGCATTGTAAGATAGCATTGTGAGTGATCAGATGTGGGATCTGAACTTGTCATACTGAATGGGAGAGAGAACAGCTATAGAAGACCCATGAAAAGGAAGATGGACAATTTCTGTCCTATATGTTAGGGAAGGATGAGCCAGCAGAGTGACATGGCTGAAATGATTTAGCTAGGTGGGTAGCTGTTGTCAATGTACTTATAGTTCCCAGTGCAAGCTTTTTTTCTGCTTCTTATAGCTAAAGCAACAGAAAAAAAAAAAAAAAGAAAAGATTCTTGAGATTCATATAACATTATTTCAAAAGATATGGCTAAGGTTAGCACTGAGTCCTGTGCAACTCTTAATAGAAAAGCCAAAGTCCAAAATATTAGATGATATTATGAAAGTTTTGTTGTACAGTTGCAGTTAGATATAAGATTCTTCCTAAATACAAAGAGGACAGAGAAGACATGCAAAACACCCATCTTCATCTGAAGCTATCCTGTAGGAGAATGCAGTTGGAAAATACCTCTAGGCAACTTCTCTAGAAAAGGTTCTCACATAATAGTGTATCTCTTTCTGGGCCACTTGTCTCCAAGGCTTTCACCAAGAAAGTGGCAAGTCCTTTTCCATTGCTGTCAGGAGCAAAGAGTCTGAAGTATCTGATTCCAAATGCCATCTCAGCTCAAGATTCCTGTTCAGACTGCAGTCTATGCCTCCTTACCTATTCCATCCAGCTCAAGGTCATGTCCCTATTACATTGACCAGATTTTTTTTCTAATTGAAATCATTAAAGGTATAGTTTAAGAGGCATCAGGTCAGCCTGAGAACACAAATAGTAGGCACCAGAAATCCTTTCATCCCTTCCTCCGCAGTATAATAACTTTAGTGAAATTCTTATTCTAGTTCTGTCTAATCCAGATAACTTTTCAAAGCAAAGATATTGTTTAATGTAAACAGGGTAATTTCCTTTCTCAGCACCTCCATTATGTAATTTAATATCAAGCATGTATGACTTTAGCAGCACCTCCTCATTAAACTCCCAAAGCAGGAATGGTTGGCAATCAGTGAAATACATGAAAATCAATAAGATGTTCTCATACAAACAGCCTGCTTAGATTAAACAAATAGTGTACTGCCCTTTAGGTGGAAATCATACTGAAATGGAACATCAGAAGCAAAGCTAGAAGTCTGTATTAACTTTGTGTTGCGAGCTCTTAAGTCTCATTAACATTAATTATATGGATGGTTCAAAGAGATAATATACCCCAGGATATTTAAATTATTGTAACTGATTGAAATACAAACTGTACTGCAGGCAATTACAAGTGAAAGTATTAAGGCTCTGATTCTGCAGCACCTTTTTCACCTAGTTAACTACCCAGTCACAGTGAATTTATCTAAATGCAGGAGGGTTGACTGAATCAGGCCCTAATTTTCTAAATCAAATCTTTCATTCATATTAAAGAAGGATAGCTAACCTTGAAATTATGGTTTTGTAAAGACATTTCTTGGCCATTTTTAGCAATGCAATTTAATCCTAACAATGTAGTATTTGGGAAACTTATTTGGCTTTCCTTCAATCCTCAGTTACGATGAATAATAAGTAAGAAGAATATCAATAATGTGTCACACTTACACAATGCCCTTCATTTCATGATCTTTAAGGGCTTCATGGACATGAATAAATTAAGCATTATGACAACAGTCTCGAAGTAAGTAATGTGCTATAAGTAAGAAAATAAGGTGTGAGAAGTGACATGAATTACTCGAGTCAGTGGTTGATTGGGAAGCAGAACCTGGATGTTCTGGCTCTTGCTTTTCTCTTCTAACCACTAAGCACATTTTCTGCACTCAATCACTTGGAGTGTTTTGTATTAGCAAAATCAAAACAAAAACCTCATCAAAATGCTACAGAAAGAAAATAATGAATCATGAATCAGAGAACATCTAGATTGTGAGAGTACTTGAGGAGGCTGCCTCCTGAAGGTCTTTCTAGATACCACTCCCAGGCAAGCAAAGAGAAAACCAGGAGCAGCTAAACTCGACAAAATGTTGCAAGATTCCCTCTGTGATTTCCTACTCGGCTGCTCTGAATATATTTTTTAAAGCAAATTCCGCAAATTCCATGCAAAAGTCAGAGACGTGTGTCTATAAGGGGAGGGGAGGAAGAGAAGCTATGCACTCACCCACCTCCTGTGCTCCTCACAGGTGCTGCTCCAGCTGTTCTCTTCACTTTACTCTCAAGATGAATGAAAAATAACACAGCAGGTCTTTTTTTTTAAACTCAGGTTTGCCTTAAAACTGAACTTTGAAAGGAGTCCATTTACCATGGGATTGGCTTTCAGACTTGGCCCAGTGCATCACTCATTGCAATCAGTACAGTCCTTCCTCTTACGTGCAAAGCCTATGGCTATGCATAAGCACCAGAAGGTGATGGTAATGTCTGATAATCAAGAAAAAAATGGAAGTGTTTCCCTTAGACTTTTCTTGGCTTTATTTTAAAAAAATAACAATACTAAAAAGGAGAAAACAGGAGAATGAAATAACAAAATGACAGTATAGCTGTAGTATATAAAAATGCCTTTGAGAGCAAATTAGTGACTTCTGTGACTTCAACCTGTGATACAGTGCTTTCCTCAGAGCAATAAGAAACAGTGAAACTGGTCCAATAATCAACAGCGAAATGATCAGCTTAGAATCTGGTAATTCACCATTGATCTAAAATGTGCACACACATACGCAGGTACAGGTCCATATTCCCTCGTGTGGCCAGTTTTGTAATGTTCACACTTAGGTTTGTCGGTGGATGGTTTCAGGCTTGCCACATTTTGTGATTACAGGAGATCTGAGCTGAAAGATGAGGGGATGCTTCACTCAGCAAGCACTGATACTTCCAGACTTGGAAAGAGATCTCAGTCTTTGTGCCTGGAGGATTTTGCCTTACTATGAGCCTGAAGAGGGTCAAAGGGTTCAGGTAAGGCCAGGCAGTACTGAAAAGAAGAACATATAGGGAAGTAAGAAAAAAAGAGGAAAACACAAAAAGGAAAAGAACAAAAAGGAAAATTTCCCCTCTCCCAGTTACAGGGCAGTAAATATAGAACAAGAGTTGACTTAAATGGATTTATCCTGATCATGCTTCAGTTAACAAAAGGATGTATGAACCGAGGTGCTCTCAGTAAAATAACTTGGGGTTTTTCTTCTGATGAGTGGTATTGTTTCTTTGGCAAGGAAAAAGTTGACCCAGCCTCAATTTTCTATCCTATATTTCCCAGCATCTCATTTTGATCTGAGATGGAAAACGTTCATCCTCCTCTACACCCGCTTTAGATTGTGTCTGTATTTCTGTGCAGAGAGTCATTGATGAAAGTGTTCTTTAACATCCAGGCGAGAAAGGAAAACTGGTGGCCTCTCTGATAATAATTATGGTTAATTTAACCACTGCTGGGACCTGGGGCAGGTTATGTTAGTCTCTGGTACTTTTACCTACCCAAGTACCCACTGGGCTTAGAGCCTGGTTTGACACCATCTCAGAAGCTTTACCACAAAGTCCTCAGACTCTTAAGATCTGCATTTGGCCTGTTGCCAGGCTGTGCATTACAAGCAGACACAGGGTAAAGCATGCCAATGAAGTTTGACATTGTTTTGAAATGTACAGGCTTGGGACAATACAACTTCTGATCTTGTTTAATGGAAAACATTACACTGAACTTGACCTTCTGACTGAATGCAATGCTGCTCTAATAACATGTCTTTCTCATTTGTATCGCTCAAGGAAATCCTGCTCTCTATGACATTAGTTTTATCTGCACCGTCAATCTCTAGCAGAAAGACATACAGAAGCTCTGTTTAGGGGACTGCACAAATCTTTTTTATTATTATTAATGCCAAACATAACCACTTTGGCTTTGTAGTCATTATTTTCTGAATTCATCTGTTCATTTTTCTGGAACTTGAGAAAAGTGTAGGTTTTATGTCTTATTTAACGAACTGTGGTTTGCACTGTAATGGAATTGCAAGCTACTGTCAAATCACAGATAATATGCCATCTGTGATGTTATACTAAGTTGTTGGGCCAAATACTCTTCTGGTATAAGTCAGCACAGCTTAATTTACATCAGCAGGGCCTTTCGATGAAACTTGAAATAACAAACTCATCCATCCAAATGATCTTTCCTTTTTTCTAATTCCAGAGCCAAGTGAAGATTTCAGAAATTGTGTTACAATCTCTAGGAGTGTGAAAGCACTACAGCAGGAAAGCAAGCAAACAAACAAATCAAACCAATCCTTTTTAAAAGTTCACATATGTCTTAAATACATATTATTGTGTTCTGTCTGCCTCTAAATATTAAACCGGTCAGTCTATAGTAGATGTTTTATCTCTAGTCCCCAAAAATTAATGTATGAACTGAGCCTTTCCATTTGTTGGTGTTTAAGGTCACTGTTTTTTTCTTGCGAAAGCAGTTATTATGCTGGGTCCAAAGCACGGTCATATCTTGGCTCTTTCACCCCAACAATAACAAATAGGCTTTCTGATTTTATTATACTATTCTTGAGCAAATACCTGAGGTAGTTCAAATACCTGCAGCAGCCTGGTTGGAGCAATCACCTTTGCTTTTCAGTGAAGACAGAATGTAAAAATAAAATAGCTACCCTGCCCCAATGCTATTTGTTATGGGCCTTAGCGTGAGTCTCTAAAAAAGGCATGTACAAGACGTACATCTCAAGAAGAGGACAGTGACTGGGGCTACCTGCCAAAACACTCTACTCAGCAGCCAGCCCCTGACTGCACTCTGTGCTGCGGATCCTCAGGGACAGGCAGGGAGGTTGTCTTGGGCAGACAAATTATTCAGACAGCATCACATCCCCTCCAATGTTGGAGATGTTATGTGGCCAGATTTGCACCAAATGGGGTGATACATCATGACTGTGATAGGGGAACCAAAATTTTGGTAATTGCTTGAGGGTCTTCCAGTCATTGGACAAGAGAGAACGTGGCTTTCAGTGCCACCATAGGATGTTACATGACCTGCCTTTGCTGTAATATTTTTCATGCTGCCTTAAAATCATGTGGAGCTACAGCTATTCTTGTTATCAGGCACTGGCAAGGATAAGCACAATGTGGATGCTGTGGCTGTACTGCCTGTGATGTGATGGGACAACAACCTCAGAACAACTTGGCACTTGGGCAAAGGCACAGGCAAGTAAGAGGTAAGCAGCACATGAGAAGAGAGTAGCACAGGTGTGTTCAAAACTTTCCCAAACGCTACACTTTATAGCAAATTGGAAAAGATAATTAACCAGCAATTTTACAGGAAAAAAAACCCTAATCTAGGGCCTTTAGGAAAGACACAGCAATAGTTGCAGATACACCCGCAGTCTGTTTAGCATTCATTGGCAATAGAAGTTCTGGACTGAGAGAAGGTGAAAGCTGAAGCTCTGCTCTTTTTATCCTCTGGAATCAAAATAGTTTTCCTTTCACTTTGCAGAGCAGCAGCACAAATGGGGCTTCCCACACCCAAGCAGTCAAACCATGTTGCCAACATTCAGTCACTGTTTGGAAAACAAGCAGCTTTGGGAAAGAAAGGTTGGGAAGATTTTTCCACAATGTTTGGGAATGTTTGGCATGCAGAAAACCCCTGCTGTCTGCCTGCTGGCCTGCCCAGGAGCCAGTGCACAGAACTGCAGATTCTGCTGATATTGTCCAAATGTGTTAATTTTGCTGCTGTTTTGAATATTTTTCATCATTCTTGTCAAAAGAAAGAGATAGACAGGAAAGGCCTTTTCCTGCTCCCTTTGAAGATTGTGGCAGGTTTCCCTTCAACAGCAAAGTGCCAGGATCTGTACCTGACCAAATAACTTTGTGTTTCTGCAGCTAACAGCATTTCCCTAAAAGCACTTGATCTGAGCCGTACTTCCCATCCAGAATCCCATGGATCCATAAGGACAGATTTTGGCCCTGGAGTGATACCAGTGCAGATGATGCTCCTTCACTTAGTGTTGCTCTCCATAGAGAATGCAGGGTGCCCTATGGGTTGCAATGCCCTCCCTGTTTTCTGTGGGGCTGTGCCTTCCCCTAAAGACATACCCTGGCTCTTCTTGGTTTTCACTTGCTGACTCACGCTTACACTGGGGCACCAACACTGGCTGTATTAGCACTTTGTCAGGCCAGGAGAGATGACCAGGGTGGATTATCTTCCTTGCAGTGCCCTCAGTTCTGGTCCTGCAGCAAACCATTGCCTTGCAGGGGAAGCCACCGCAACTGGTGTCCTCAGTGACAGGTCCCTGCTCTGGTTCTGGTGCCACAGGCAACAGTTCCAGTGGGCGCAGTTTGAGGGATGTGAGCCTTGAGCTGTATGCCCTAAGGAGGCAAAAGATTCACACACCATGTACATCCAGCATGAGTTTTAGCCTCAGACAGAAAGGACACTGATAATGTTACCTGGATCAATAAACACCAACCTTGAACAGTGTGCTGACTCTTGCTGTAAACACACACTGGTTCATGCTGATATGCAAGGCTTGTGCACTCTCATGTGGTTCCTCCCCACTTGTGGCAAGAGGGATCAAGGAAGAAGCTGTAAAGGTGAGTAAAGAAGAAAGTATTTAAATCTGCCCTCTACTTTTCAGAATAACAGTCTGGACCTGGTTCATGTCTCACCACCATTGGCAAGTAAGACGGGAGCAATGGAAAGTGGTAGCACTCCATTTTTCAAGTTCAAAAGCATTAAGAGGAGTATGGCACTGAAATTAAAAATAATATCTGATTTCTGCCTCCAGGAGATGTATGCTTTCCTACCAGCGAGATCAAATTTGAAGAGGCACAAATAAACATTTACATAACAAGGCTGTAAGACCCAGCATACTGTGAAAGAGATCTGCAGGCCAGAGTTGAAGTGGTAGCAATTTTTCTGGCGATAGCAGTTCTCAAGGGAGTAAATCACAGGGCTTTGAGAGCACATCAGAGATACACAATAATGCTTAAGACATTCAGATGAGAGCAGAAATGAGTCTGTTGGAGCTATTCCACACATGAACAAGGTGCAAAGTAATGGGGTTTGCAGGCTGCTTGTGTGCACACAGCTGACAAACACTATCAGGAAGCAGGAGACCCTGTATTGTATGCTTTCAAAATACGTCATACACATTGCTTTACATCACGATGTGATAAATAATTTGTTTGTATCCACAACCTGACATACTTTAAAAAAACAGCAAAGGACTGCATTGCAAACCAGCTTGTCACTGCAAATTCTCTAAGCTTTCAGTGACCACTGCTTTGTCCATATCATTACTGTTTGTCCTTTTAAAAAACATGTGGCAATATAGCAAGTATCAATGCAGGAAGAAAGAAACATGGCTAAAGCAGTAATTTAACTGTGTCCATTGTTTCTTAAAGCAGAGCTGGTGTTAGACATCTGTAGCCTGGACACTAAAGCACTGCACCTTTCCCCTTCCTCCCTTAACATCATGCAATTTGCAGTGTTATCTAATGGCCTTGCACAATTCTGCAGCCTATGGTCCCACATCATGCCTCTGATTGTTTAAACCAAATAAAATATATATAGATTTTCTCCCTGCCTTGTTCCATATTTAACAAATAGCAGGTGGCAAGCCAATTTTATTTTGTTTTTGTATCCAAAATTTCATGCAGCATTACAGACAGTTGTTAAACCTCACAAACCTCAAATTAAAAAATGTGTCTCTGCACTTTGTCAAGACGGAAACATAAGAACAGAGAGATTAAACAACCTATTGAAAAGCATATCAGAAAATTAGTAGCAGCATCAAGAATGAAACAAAAATAAAAAAGTCCTATCTCAGCATTTCTTGTACCAACCATTGTACCATAGAGTCACTGTCCTTGTAATGCAATGCATAGCAGTGTATAACTGCTTCCAGTGATGCTCTACCATCAGCAGCTTCATTGCTTAACATTTTCTTTTTCTGCAGATAGGAAAATGTTGCAATAAAATTTTTCAATGTAGATTGTTTCTTGCCTGTAACAATTTTCTCAAAAACCGTCATGTGATTCTTCAGTGTGTTATGCTTTGAAAGCAGTATGACGTGGAAAATTTTTACTGCACAAGCAAGAATAATTTTGTACTAATATTTTGGGGTAGGATATTGGAATATCCAGAAAAGATTACCCTCTTCTTAAGGGAAGTCCAGTAAAGGCTTTAATTTTCTTAAATTATTGCCATCAAAGTTGAACACTAGGGGTCATATTTAGATAACCACTGACATACAGCAGAGCACATCCAGGAGAAAAAATAACCCCACATTCATCAATGACCCATGAACATTTAACAATTCACAGAGGAACAGCAGTGATTTTCATAGTATACAGTGCAAATATTGTTTTGCTGCAAAGTGCTGTGTTGACTCCTGTATTTCTCTGCTTTCAGCAGGAGTTTGGAAACAAAGTGGGAAGGCTCGCAACATGCTCACAGCATCAGATTAGCTCTGCTTTTTGTCTAAAGGGGAATGCCCCTGCACAGATGTCTCTCCCTTTTGTATTTTCAGTGCCACAACAATTCCAGTTCAGGAAAAGTGGGGCACAACGTTTTTGTTGTTGAGCCAAAATGCTCTTGGGAAACCCAGGAAGTTAATTTAGCAGCCAGATTCAGAGGCAGCAACACCAGTTGTTTCATCAGTTTTACTAAGGTTTTGTATACTAACACATTTCTTGAAGTTAACTTTTACCACCTATAATCCCCGTACAGAACAGAGCTGACTCCAAGCAAAGTACCTTGACATTACATAGATTCCCGGAATCCCAGACAATGGCCTTGTGAGGTACAGCCGCAGTGTAACATTGATTTGTCACCGTTCTTCCAGCAGTGGAAAGAGACTACAAGGAGATAGATGTTTTTGTGGAAGTGGAGCTCTGCTGGTGCTGCTGAGAGACAGACGTGTTACTTTACACCGAACAAGAAATGCTAGAGGCGGCCTGGTGGATATCTTTGCATTCCCACTATCCCCAGCTCTGCCGTGGTTCCCCAGTGGCTGCTGTTACGGATCGTTATAACTCTGGGTTGATGTCAGCTTGCAGCATTGTGCTGCTGCAGTTCCATACAATGAAAGGCAGGCGTAGAAAATAAACATTAGCTCGTGCCTAATGCCTTTCTGTCTGCTTGGCTTGCTTGTTTCCTATATTATAGTTTCCATTTTGCTCTCTGGTCACCTTTAAAAGTCCTAAGTATTGGAGTTTCCACCATTTCCTTTAGAAGACTATTTCACAATTCGAAATGTCTTGCTGTCAAGGAGGTTTTCCTGACATTCATCCTAAAATTTCCTTCTCTTAATTTCACCTCATTATTCCTAATTAAACACCCATGTAAAGAATTCCTTCCCACAACTAGAGCCAGGTTACAACTGTTCTTTCATATACATGCAAGCTGAAGAATGAAAAGGGAACCTGAATTTACCCTTGACCTGTAAGGTAAATGCAGAACCAGCCCCAAGTGACTTTCTAAAGAATATTCCTTCAAGTTTGAGATGATGAACATATTAATACATAGATCTGAGTTTGAAGTCAGATACTCTAGAAAATGTGAATCAGAATTTAAAATAAATATGCAGTTGAAGACTAATAGAAGGTGTAGTGGATTTTCATTGACCTAAAGCTTTTTAAAGAACATTTACTGCTATTTCATGCTAAAGGTATGGTCTCACATACATATAATTCAATCTTACTTTGAAAATGTATTGCTACACTTAAGTATCCCCACTGTTTTGTGGAGCTTCTTGTAAAACTCCCTGACCACTACAACAGCTTTTTCTTAAGTGGTTAACAAGTTACTCCAAAGCCTTGTTTTTTGTAATTTGCAGGAACAGGTTTCCCTCGAAGCAGGGATTCATGATCAGGCATGGTGATAAGAAACCCTCGATTCGTAGATTTGGCTAAAAATGACCAGCACTTTGCACAGTAGAGTCATAGAATTTTGAAGGCTGAAGAAGACCTCTAGGATCATCAAGTCCAACTGTCAACCCAACACCACCATGCCTCCTAAACCATGTCCTGAAGTGCTGCATCTACATTGTTTATGAACACCTCCAGAGATGGTGACTCCACCACCTCTCTGGGCAGCCTGTTCCAATGCCTCACCACTCTTTCAGTAAAGACATTTTTCCTAATATCCAACCTAAACCTCCCCTGATGCAGCTTGAGGCTATTTCTTCTTGTCCTGCCACTAGTGGCTTTGGAGAAGAGACCAACACCCACCTCAACACAACCGCCTTTCAGGTAGTTGTAGAGAACATTACGGTCTCCCCTCAGCCTCCTCTTCTCCAGACTCAACGACCCCAGTTCTCTCAGCTGCTCATCACTAGACTTGTCCTCCCGGAAAATACTAGGAGGTTAATTCCATGCTGTCCTGGTCCTGGTCCTGTTGTCTGTATTGTCCTGGTTAAATTCTGATTTACCTCTCCCATGCTGACATTTTGTTCTCCTGTAGTTTCAAACTAAGTGTGCTGTTTTTAATTTCCCTTCTCAAAAATGGTTGCACAACATTGCTACTACTCAGTGGTTGCTTTGGTTATATCTATCTCTGAGCCTCAACACTGAGTGGAATAACTGGTGAAATACTTCAACCCTAAATATTTTGCAGAAAACCAAAAAGTTCTGTCCATATAGAAATTTAGCAGTATGGACATTTTTTGTCGAAATGCATAGCTGTTCACAAAGTTTGCTCTTCAAAACCCCATGTTTTTCCTTGCATATATCAAATTTATCTGGTCTGATTTCAGAAAAGTCAGTACCAAGTGATACCCAAAAGGACTAAACCAATGGTTAGCAGTCAAAAACCTACAGGAATAAAAAAGAACTTTAAAAAAAATGCTCCGGTTGAAATGAAACAACCTACATTTAAAATATTCTTGTTCTCTTTGAGATCTCTGAGAAGAGATCAGTCTGTCTTAAGAAATAGCTTGGTTTTAAAAACCACACCAAAGCACACCAAATACCATCACCTTCCCCCTTGCTTCCCCACCCACCTTTCAGAAGGTGGTTGATTCATGAGTCTGTGGCTTCCTGGCATGATGTTTTGGTGATGGAACCTGCTCAAGGTGCTGCTGTACCCATTCCCCCACTCTACACGCACACCGCATGGCAATGCTGTGGTTTCTAAGTGACCTGGCAAACAGACACTATTGCTTTATTTTGGGATGGATGAATCATTGTGCCAGGCAGGACTGTTTACTCACAGGGTCTCTACACCTCAGCACTGCCTATGGGACCCTTCTTGCCCTAAGCATTGCAGGTCTGTCCTGGCTTTTCATTCCCTCTGCTGCCATTAGCCCATTCCTGCCCAGCTGGAAGAATGACTTCCAGCACCAGGAAGCCTACTAGGAAGGCCATGTGTATCTATACAGCAGGTTCTCTCATGCTCTTCCTCATATTCCAGGGGGTCCTAGGGCATGGAGGCGTCTGAGGGCCAGATGAACAGAGAAGTGAGACAGCCATGAGAAAAGTCTTTGGGGGCTCAGCTTCTCCTTCGAACTTTGGTCAACCCCTGGAATGCTTCATAAGACAAATAGAGCTTATCTGAGGCTACATTAACACCCAAGAGATGTATTGACACTGTCTAATTTTAGACATCTAACATATTCTCTTATAATAGGAAAATTTGTATCTGAATATTCAGTCCTCTGAATAGCTCTGTCTCTCTCACCATTAACTCTGTTAGGAGCTCAGGGATCCAGGCTCCCCTCTTCTGCATTATCTTCCACTGCTACAAGCCCAAAGTGCAACCAAATACTGAGACCACACAGCTGCATAAACCACAGCTCTGATCTCCTGAGCTCAGGTGCCAGGAGCTGCTAGCTGGTGCATGAAGCAGAATGCTGTCAGCATTTCTTTTCCTGATGCACCAGCCCCTGCTGTATGCAGGGAGGGACCAGGGGTGAGGAGGTCTCCCCATCAGTGAGCACTGCTGTGCATTTGTGCTCACATATTCTCTGTGCTGCTCACCTGGACAGACCCCTTCCCCATGAACAGCCACACTAAAGCTTCCTTGGTCTTCCAGGGGAATGGCACAGGGACCCATGAGGCTAGGAATGTTATAATGAAGGCACACAGAACACAATGAAAAGCCTAGAAAACCAGCAGTTTTGGTCTTTTCCAAGAATGGGTGATATTTTGTGAAGTGCTTATCTCCTGCTTTATTCACTAATAGAATGTGATCTGTCTTGCAACTGCAAAGTCCTTTCATTCTTATCCTTTAGTGACACTGCGTTTTATGAAGCTTGTGAAAATGATGAGACACACCAGAGACTGAGGACTGTTTGCTTAGTGGATTACGTGAGCAAATTACTAGTGCTAACATACAGAGGATCTTTGTGCGGTTGATATCTCCGTGTATCTGATTTAGTGACAGCAGTTGGCAAAAAAGATGAAAAGCGAATTTTAGTTACAGGTGCCCATGGGGGAATAAAAAGAAAAGAAAAAAGTCTTAGTCTTTGAGGTGGTTTTTTATTAGTGCATTGAAGAAGTTTTAGGAGTGTGGTATTTGTTAGTCACATAAAAATGTTAGAAGTAACCAACAGGTAGTTCAAGTCCAAATTTTACTGCTCCCGAAAGCAATAAAATAGAGGTTTACAAAACCTAAAGAATATTGAAATGTCTTTCAGATGAATGTGTTACCAAAAGTTAAATTTTACTTTGGATTTTGTAAAAACCAATAAGTGATACCAAACCTGATTTAGAAGAATGGTATATCTGATTAATCTTACTTTTCTGAACTGAATGAAGGCAAACATTGAGAAAACATAAGAAATAATGAAAAATATATGGACTTGAAAAAATATTACCAAAATTCAAGAATAAATTTTTAGATCTGCCATTGCAAAAATGGTTACCTGAATCTGCTATGAAAACATCTGACTGTCCCTTGGTAGGGAGCGAGGATCCTCATTTGCACAGATACATGGTGGCATTCCAGTGGCCATGCATGCTAAAGCAGTGGTGTAGCCGTTGTATGAAGTGGATGCAAGGAATCGTATGGTGTGTGCAGCTGTCCGTCAGAGGCTACGACCCTCTGTCTCCCACCCTCTCTGCTCAGCGTGGCACAGAGCTCATCAGTGATTTGAGCCACTGGGAAGAAAAAATCACCTCCTTTGTGTGCTTTTTTCTTAATCCTGTGCTGAATCCCGCTCAGTATGCATTCCTGAAAATGCCATCTTGTGGAAAGAGATCCAAATCATGTGGTCTTACCAGGACAGTCCCTCTTTCCCCTGCAAAAACTTGCCTGATCTTAGCTCCCTCCTGCCCTTGCAGAATGGCTTGATTTGTGTCTGATTTCAAGATGAGTTTCCAATAGTTTTCTTTAGATGCACTGATCCTGCAGATATTCACATGGTATTGTGGAAACTGAACTTCGACCTTATTCTCCTTCACTCAGATATAGGGTATATTCCCTGCTGTTCTATGTTGCTATGTGACAGTTTTCACCCGTGGAGAATGTGTTTCCTAAGTTCTGAGCCAGAATCAGTCCCACCCTAAATGATCTTGCCTTTTATTTCTGTTCTTAACAGAAACCTCTCACACCCCTCCTGGGACTTTCCCTCTCCCACATGTGGGACATTTAAGGCTCCAGGTTTTTTCCAGGCTGTCTCCAGAATTGTTCTGCTTGCTTAGAGTGAAGAAAATCAAGACATAACCAGAACCAGGCATTCAGTTTCTTCCTGAAAACAGACTGTGCATGAAACCCAGCCATTTCAGTAAATCCAACTAGCTTTTTCAACATATTCCCTGCCTAGGCTAGCAGTTGGAAAAGTCAGGTGTATTGCTCTGAGTAGTTCCTAGCGTGAACTGGAATATACTCAGAATAGCACAGAGCTTTTCAGTGAGCTCAGTCACTGTGAAAAGTAGACATCCAGACTGGCCAAGCAGAGATGTGTCATAAGCCTGCATACACATTCCTCTTGCAGGCAAAATCAAAACTCAGGCTGTTGATTGGGAATATACATGATTTAGGAGATGAAGCCTATATAACAGCTTTGAAATTTTAGCACTTTAAGTTTGAACTTTTCTTCGTCTTAGACTTAAAGACAAAAATAATAAACAGGATAAATTTCAAAAGTGACCTAACAATTTTGCATTAGAAAACAATTAATTCAGGAGCCAAAGAAAACCTGTATTTATTGTTATGTTATTTCTGCAGTAAAACATGTTTCTAATCTCTGTAATTTTATTTTCTTGAAATGTGGAGAAAAACCATGTGACAATAAAAGTGATTGGTGAGAGTCTTTGCAATGCTCTAGCAGCACAGTAAATCAAAAAAACACTCAGTAAATCCAAAACACTTCAGTGGACTTCACAGAACTCATAGTGATAAAAGAGATTAAGATTGTCGTCACAGTTATATGGGGCAGGCCGGAACCAATCTTGACATGCTTTATAAAAATCTTAAACCACATTGAAACTTTGCATGTGGAAAATTAGTAAAAGCAATATTGCAGTTGAGCATGAGAATTATGTCACTACCAGTTGCAACCCATTGACAGTTATTTACAGTATTATCTTGAGAGTGCTGATTCACTCCCACAGCCCAGACTGTTGCATTAGAGTTATTAAGAAAAAGAACAGAGAAGAAACCAACTCCTTATGTTATTACTATTTGTTAACCACCTGATTGGGAGCCAACTGCGCATGTGCTGTGCAGATACAACCTCTGTGGATGGGATGGCTGCCAAGCAGAGAACATACAATCTCTCCTTCTCCCCTTTTCATGCTCACTGCTTGGTGAATGTAGGTTGCTGTATTATGTGAGCTAACAACCTTTGCAATGTAGGTGGTTTCAGACAAATAGAGGAAAGGCAAACAACATGTCTGAGAAAGGAACAGCAGGCTTGTCTGATGGCATCCCCACGCTGAGGGATGATTCAGGAGCTCATTTGGGTTTCTTTTCTCCTTCCCCAGCTTATTAACACCCTCACTGTCAGATGCCTTATGAGAAACTGAAAAGGACAACGCCGTGTGCAGATTGACTGTTCAGCTTCTAGGTAGCTTTCCCCAGGCTGGCACCTACTGGAGCTCACTGCAGTTTCTGTCCAGCACATGTGTCTGGGTTCACTTTACTACTGTGTTGTTGGGTGTCACTGCTAAACAAAAAAGCAATAAAGGCAGAGTGTGCCAGGGCCTGGGGAGCAGCCTGGGCAGCTGAGGGTGGAGGCTAGAGAACTTCTGCAGCCAAAGAATTTGATTTTCTCTTGATCTGAGGCTCCAGTCTTACTGAAAAAGAACACCAAGCACAAGAAATGGAATTATGATCAGATGCTGTTGTTTTCTAGGTCTGATAGTGTTTTAGACCGAAAAAGTCTCTCAAAGCGACAGTCCAATGAGGAAGAAACCATACAGCACCACTAATGATATTTTAGTGGGCTAATCTGTCCCTGTGAAAAGGGACCAGTTGTGATATACATTAGTGAAAAAGGAAGAACCAATCCAATGAAGTTAGGAGACTTGGAACAGCATATAGTAATCAGACCTAACAGCAACTTTCATGAAGGATTTCCTCCTGGAGGGAGACAGCAAAAGGCAGCAAGGAGTATACGGACTGTCACTGTGAACAGTGCTTCTAGCTGCAGTTGATTCCCCATGCTCTACCTCAAGCAACAAGAGAAAATATCTAGCATTTCAAGTCTGTGGCTGACAGGAGACAAAACTGCAGAAAATGCAACACATAATCATACATGCCTAACATCCCATAGATAATATCTGTTGTGTAACTGCAGTCTTCAATTCTGCCCCATGTTGTTTTTCCATCCTCCTTTTTAATGACTGCTGCCTAGGACCAAGCGTTGCCAGTCAAAAGTCTCAACGGACTTTACAAAATAATTAAAACTGCCCCACAAAATAGCTCTGTTATTACTCAGTACACATACACGCACACAGAGCTTCTCCAGAAATATTCAGAAACCATGCAACACAGTTACTGCGTAATAACTTCTTAGCAGGGGTATTCTGTTATTATGCATACACAGAATGACTATCAGAGGTGTTGTATCAGGGTACACTTTTGGTGTATGAACTGAAGTGAGTAGCCCTGATGAGCAAAAGGGAAATGTACAGCTGAAGAAATCCTAGTGGCAAGACTTCTAGTGTAGTCTGAGGTTTTTCCTGTAAATGGGGTTTTTCCTGTGCTTTAAGTTATAACGAAATGCTTTTCTACAAAACAATACCAGTCTCAGCAAAAGTGTTTTGTTAAAATAAAAAAAAACAAGGACCAAAAACAAACCTGTTTAAACTTTTTGAAGAACAGAGGAAGCCTAACAGACCTAAGAGCTCTGCTTTACTTTTCCTCTAATTATTCTTGGCTAGATGTCTTAACACTCACTTTTTATTTATTGATAATTGCTTTGAACTCCTGTGAGCTCATGTGTCAATTCATATGCTCTGTCACATGTGGTCAATTAGTTTACATTGTCTGACTACTGGCTGTAGTCGTTAGTATGTGTGGGACCTAACACAATTATCTCCAGTTATGGGGAAGTCTTACAGCAGTCAGTAGGAGCATCAAATCTGCGGGAGTACAGTGTTTGCTCTGCCTAGTATTTCCCAAGTGCCGAGGTACAAAACAAACCCCAAAATACAGGAAAATCCAAACCTATACCCAAGCTAAAGAAACAAACAATCCAACCTAAAGACAAGTAGAAGGATTCTTTCTTTCTTTCTTTCTCCACAGCACAGACAGTTTAAAAAAGCCTTAGAGACACGATTTATCGTTATTCACACAGGTGTGGAGTACTGATTTCCCAAGAGTTTTCTTGGCTGTACAGCCTAGGAGCTATAAATCAGAGGTGCACTACTTGGTAGCAGCAGTGTTGGGTTTTTTCACTGTCTTTATTTTGCTCCCAGAAAGGGTCTTTTTTTTAAGTGCCCACAGCACTTCAACTGTAGCACTGAATACTTTGGAAAAATATCACAAACTAAAGGACAAAAGTGTATCTCAGAAATCATTACTACTATTTACTTCATATAAGACAGAGACTACATTAGCTAAGTTAAGTGACTAAAATAATTAAAATGAAAATTACTGCAGTTGCAGACTGATTACAAAAATCAGAAAATTTCAAATTAATTTCAAATTTACCTTGAAACATACTGTCAGGCTTCCAGGAGAAATACTGTCATATTATCAGAACTAAAAAGGTAAGAAACACCACTGCACAGGGCAGAATATGCAAACAAGCCTTTTCCTGTCATTTTCTGGAGTGACACACTTTACAACATCAGATGCTCGCCTAAGCTTGTGAATGTGTGAAGTGATTTCAGGTGTACTGTAGTACACTTCGTGGGCGTTACAGTACACAAGCACTCTTAATCAAGTAAGATCACTAAGAAAGACAGAACAAATACGGGATTAATATCCTAGTCTAAGTAGGGGTGAAACTGCAGCCTTTACTGCTGTTAAATGACCAGCTTTGAGAAACCACCAAAAAACTTGGTGGATACTTTGGCAACTTTCCACATGTTACAGATCTTCAAACATGACAGCAATTTCAAACATACTGTCCAAAGCGACGTTCTTCTCCACCTCGGTCCTGAACACGGCTCACAGTCCTGCTCACATAGTTTTATGTATGTTAAAAGATGAAAACACATCCTCTTAATCATACCATCTTACTTTAAAATAGCTTTTGATGGTATTGTTTTAATAAAGGTAGTTGTGATGATTACATACAGGGTACAGGAAAAGCCTGTCTTTAAATGACTGCAGCTAATGTCATTTACCAGAAATGAGTTTGGCCCGGGATGAGATATAAAAGCCACTGTAAATTATAAGGTGTTTATTGCCAGGAAAGCTCCTCTCTTTAATACAAATTCACACTTTTCTCTCCCCAAAACAATTGACAAATGTGGTTGGTCCAAAGACTAGTCTGCAAATGCTAATAGTTCATTAAATGGTGATTAGCTATTACCTGACTCAAAAGTAAAAAAAATATGTAGATGACAGAACAGTAAATCTAGCTGTACAAGCACAAAAATGTGAGAATACTCTGATCTTACTATGAAAGCCAGGTTGTAGTGTAAAACCTTTGGAATATTTGCTAATGTTCTAGTATTTTCTAATCTGAGAAACTAAACTAAATGGATACAGTATGACTGCAATAATTTAAAAAGCCCCATGAGTTATATTATTGTGTAACATTGTACGCAGGCTTAAGGTACAGGAATACAACAAATCGCAATACAAAACCTAATATTGGTAACAACAGCCACATCCTTTGCATGCTGCAGCACAGAAAGGGAGTCCTTTAGACTCAGCTCCACTTGTCTCTGGTCCCATTAGCATTCTGCTAGTTCGTTCCTGAACAGCCTACGGTAAACATGCAATGCAGAAAAGAAACCAGGAAGGCACAGCAGAGACTGACTTGCAGAAAACAATTAGGTGTCCTCAGGTTTTTTGGCTCTAAGTAAGAAGTGTATTATTTTTATTCAGTTAAATTGCCAGAGGTATAATATATACCAGAAGGAAGATATTAATCTTATTTTTTCACAGACAGTTCAGATGTATATCACTATTGCCCTAAAGCAATCAAGCAAACCAGTAAATGTCTCTGTTTTTTGCCTCTGGTCTCATCTTCTCAAGATGGAGTGGAATACTATTGCTGCTGCAGTTGCCTCTGTGTTCTTTACTATCTATGCTGGATAGAGGCTCAAATTATTTTTAGCATGCTGAACTTGTTGATTTCATTCTTATTTTGAGCATATAGGAAAACATCACTGCTGTCATTGGAAAGAGCCTGTGAAACAGTATTTATTCCCTACTGGAGTTAAAAAAAAGAAACCAAGGCCTTAACACCACAGATGTCAGTCTGGTTGAAGACCTAGTTGGTCACGTGGACTGGTACTAGAAGAATCGCCCTGGTCCTCCATACTTATCCTGACCTTGACCAAAGAACGTTTTTTCCTGGACACTCCTTACAAGAGACTGTGTACTGGACCAAGGAAGCACTTATTACACTGGAAGATGTTCGCTAGTCTGCACTGAGGCTGGCACTGTACCTTTTCGAATTTGTATCAGTGCCTTCATTTTGGTAACAGCAGTGGAAAAAGGTACCAAAAAAAAAAAAAAAAAGGCGGCTAACACTTCTTCCAGAAATATGTTCTGAAAAACATGAACTTGTCTGCTAAAACTTTGGTAAATGTCCTAAATAGTGTCATCTGTTGTGACTTGGTGTGCATGACTCTAGATACCAATGATTTCGGCCATACTTTTATTTCTCCACAGTCAGTAACGGCACAGGCAATGACCTTGCAAGGTATTCTTCTGGCACAAAAATCACAGTTTGGTTCTTTTTCCTCCTCATGCTGTTGTTTTCTGGCAGCAGGTGGGAGAAATTAGCAGAAGTAAGAGCAAGTCAAGTATTACAGTGGCTGCATACTGGGAAGGAAGATTACTCTACCTGGCGCTGGATGGGACACTTGGGTGGTGGGAAGGCTGCTGACAATTGGAGGTGACAAAGGATTAGTGAAGAATTTATATTTCCTCCTCTCCGTGCTGAATTAGGGGACTCTCACAGTCTCCTTCAATCAGAATAGCAAAGTCTTATAACCTGTAGGGGATGCCACGTGGATATTTGTGGCCAGCTTCTTAGCTTTTCAATCCTCAAGAAAGGGAAATCTGCTATTTGAAGAAGTACAGGACATCTGTGACAATTAAGTGCTTTGCGGAGAACTACACGGTCCACATCACTGTCATGTCCGCAGTCAGATATACAGCACATACCCTCAGCGACTTACATAAGAATGATCCTAACTGGGCCAGTATAGGTTTTCAACTAAACTTCTGCCATGTGTTCCCAATAGAGAGAAACAAAATGATACACAAGGCCAGTCTTCAGGGGCTCATCAACCTGGCGCAACTGGCAAAAAACCAAATCAAAACAAAAAAAATCCAAACCAAACAAAACCAAACGTGAAAAGCCTGGAAGCTGCTACCATCTTTAAGATCTCGAAAAGCAATTTCACGACAAAATTAAATATTTTGAGCTGTTAGACTGATCCCACAGGACAATATAATAATTTTGTGCCTTCCCATGCCTCTTTACTTTCCTTACGCTTGCTATGCATTAGAGACCTGTTTGATTAGGGCCTCCCTTCCCAAGGGGGTTTCAAAGACTTCATTTGCAGTATATACCCTAAGTGCACTGCATTCTTTTGCCACTTTTAAAATTCACCCTCCTGCTAAGCTTTTGCCCATTCCAGGAAACACTGGTGATGTTGTAAGGCCAGAGATCACTCGTAGCACCTGCACTGCTCTGTCAACTACTGATGTCCATTATGAAAGCTTTCAGTTTCTGAATATTGAAATAAAAGCTTCTCCAGCCAAATAATTGCTAGACGTCTTCTGGAAATAGCACCAGGAACTGCATGAAGAAACACGGTTGCCGAAGAGCTACTTCAATTGGTGGTTTTCAGCTCATCAATTATAATAATTATAATAATAAAACTTATAATAATCTTTGTGGGATAGCGTACCAACTTGTCCTCCCATTAACACTGGATTTACAGCAATAACTCAATATACTTCAGCACCAATCATATAGCTATTGCTTGCAGGACAAAGTCTGGATGCACAGCTTATAGGAGAGGGCCCTTTGAATAGCTTTTTGTTTTGTGTCTTTCACAGATCTCAACCCTGAATAGCTCATGAATGAGCAGCCCCACCTTCAGTACCACATTACAAGGCTAACTGAAAAAGCAGCCCCAGCAACAGTGTGAAGGTGTTTACTGGCAAGAATATAAGAATGAAAAAAACTGAGGGGGAAAAAAAGGGAGCATCTAATCACTCTAAGTGGACTTCAGATGGTAGATAAAATTAGGGGAAAACATACTAGCAAACAAAAACACAGTGGAGCACAATGGACTAAACATACCCCAAGTGTAACTCCAGCCAGCTGGCCAGTATCTGGTTGTCAAAATATGTTTAATGGGGAAAGAAAGAAATAAAATAAAGTAGAAAAATCTGTCCTAGAACACAGCACATTGGTTTTGTTTGGATAAACCAGGATTCCTTCTATAATGCAATTCTTTGAGATAAATTGCTTGTTACTGCAAGTCCCATACCAAGCTATATGATCCTTACCAGTTCTGTGACCCCTTTCATTCCCCCCTTTGCTTCACAGCATTCTATAAATATCCAATGTGCTATATTCTTGTGATCACAGTGAAGAGGGGTTTTAGGAATTTTTGTACCTATATCACCGTGGAAACAAGATATGCATATATATCTATGATTGTGCCTTCTCTAGAGTGAAAGCCTGCATTATCTGTGCAAGCGTATGGCTAATTGTTCTGCATAAGATATGGGTGTCTTATTCCTACCCACTACTTCGGAAATTAATTTCATGTAGTTGCACATAGAAAGCTGTAAAATAGGTTTTATGAAGCCAATAATGCAGATATAATACTTGAGGAATTCCTTTTGGTTTGGATATATTTATTTTTCCAAACATTTTGTTTGAGAGAAAATGAGATTGCTATCTGCTGTTTCCTTATTTTTTTGCAGGAAAGCAAAGGGTTGTTGACTTCCTCTCCCCTCCCTTCCTTCCTTCTTTCTGAAGGTACTGTACTCATCTGAAAAAAAGAGAACGAAATGATTGTTCCTGTTCTCTTTCTTAAGTCATTTGAAACACTGTCCCTGCTAGTTTTCTAAGTTTACTGCAATCTCTGCACGGGGGGAGGGGGAGAAAGGGAGAGAGAGACAGAGATTACCAGCATGAGAGCAGGTAGTGAGATTAGGGCAGGACTCCTTCCAGCTTCAACAACTGGTAAGTTAAGCAAAAATGCTTTTATGGTTAACTCTTTAGAAGTGCAATATATACGCTTTTGTATTATGAAAAGGCATTAATCAGATACACGTTTAACTGATAAAATGATAATAACCATAGGCATGACAAGCAGTATATTTGTGCTATAGATACCTGTAGTCTGGTTTTTAGATACTGGTAATCACAGCATATGGTTTAACCAATGCAGACAAGAAAGTGTTTTCCAGTGAGGCTGATAATATTCATACGATAATCTGCTGTGAATTTTGCATATATGGCTTCTGCTACCAGAATCTTCTTACAGGCTTCACTAACTTTATCCTGAATGTTTCCGCAAGGTTCACTGGGCCTTTACTGAAATAAAGAAAGAAGCTGTGTCATATGCAAATTGATGTATTCCATATATCAAATGCAGCTACTGAAGTCTGCTCCAACTCACCAACCTGTGCTATAGTGGGAGAAGAATTACTAGGGCTTTTTTTTCCAGACAGTATTGTGTTTATGATTACACATTTTTATATCTACTCACCTGTGTATATGATAAGTCTAGGAACAGTGACATTTAAGACATGGTAATACAGTTCCAGGTTCTCATTTGAAAAAAAAAAAAAGAAAAAGTTCATGTTGTGTAGTTGTCATGGTTAGCTGGGATAGCTAAAACAATGACAGTAGTATATAACAACACTGAGGCTAATCACTGGCATTAGTAATAGGATGGACTCAAACATTTATTTGTTATTTGCATTGTTTTAGATACCAATAACATTTTTCATGTTGGGCATAATTGTATCAGAATGATCAGAAGTGGCATGTCAAATGAGTGATAGAATGGAAGAGTATGTTTCAAATACTGGAAGAGAAAAATGCAGAATGCAGACGTTCGGGGAAGAATTAGGACAGGTGTCCATTTCTCTGCAGAAGGAGAGCTTGGTCACCTCCTGATCCATTATTTCTTCAAGCTTCAGCTCTCCGAAGTACAGGGTCCTCTGCAGGATGCCTGGAGCCCGGACAGAGTAGCTCCAAATGGCGGGCAGGCATCGTGGAGGGCTGGCAGGCAGCTTGAGCTGCCTCACTCCTGCCTCTGCTCCCATTGGGGCACCTGGGCGGTGCTTCTGCCCTGGAACAGCCCTTTGCTCCCACCCCTCGCTGAGCCAACTAGTGGAAAGGATTTTCTTCCCCATCTGGTGTCTTTTTGCAAGTTTTTCCATAGGAAGGAGTGATCTACTCCAAATTCAGCCCGATTTCTGGGTAAGTTGGAGATTCCCTTTGCTTTAGGAGCATCAGATGGGTTCTGCCAAAGAAGGTGGAAATAACTTCTTTCTCAAACTCTGTAGCTTAATGTTGCAGCTTGTTCTAGTTTGGTACCAATTAGTAGGTTTATTGGGTTATACTTAACCCACAAAGAACCCTCTGCTAACAGCAAGTGAATCCCAGATGTTGCCATGAAAACTACTTGTCACATCTTTTGCTCGGGATACTTGGGTTTATGCTTTATGTGGCTAACTACCGATTCAAGCTGAATAGATGATTTGGACAGCTAGTTTGACAGTTACATGTCAAAAATCTGGAAAACTACTTTTGCTTCAAGTGAGAAGTAGAGGAGCCTCCCAAACATAAAGATGTATATATAAGCTCTGTATTTGTAGTGGCATTTTGCTCAAACTGCAGTGTTAATCTGGGTTGCAATCACCTGTAAATTTCGATCTGCTTAGTTCAGAAGTTCAGTTTACCATGTAGGTAAGGGCCAGCTGCAGCCTTTAGGTGCATATTTTGTTTCTGAAAGCATTAAACATCAATGTATTCTTGATTTGGACCATGTATATGATAAATTCTTTCTCTGAGAGATTTCTGAAGTACATAAATAAGAATATATGTGTTCTTATTCATAGTAGGTGGCCAAGAGCAGCACATGCTATTTTTAAACCCATTCCCCAATAATCAGCACAAAGAAAGAGCATTTGAAAAGGAATGATTAATAATTTGACAGCAAAAAATAGACCTTGAATTTTGAAGTTCATTCTTAGATTTCACCTGTTGTGTTTAGTTTTCCTTCAGATAATACAGCTTTGCAATCATTTGGAGTTTATTTGTTTTTACATTGTATATTTTATTGCTGAATAACTGTTACATGATTTAGTATAATGGTAATTTGTAACACAACTAATATCTTTCTCGAGGTGTCGGGAAGAGTTGATTTTAGCTGATGTGTTATCCTTGTCCCACATTGCTGAGGTATTTACAAGCAAAGAAGGATATAGCCTGAGGCTGGATTCAGTACAGATCTACTACCAGCTTATGGCACAAATTAAATGTGAAATGAATTTTCAGTTTTTCACCTCAACTTATAAAAAATATTGAAGCAATAAACCCAGAAGGAAAAGAGAGAAGCTCTGTTTATTTTGCTTAAAGTCTTATTGCTTCTCCTGCTAAGAACAATGTTTTCATATGTAGCATACATAAGTAAATGATCAGTCAGTGTATGTATTTTCCCAGAGAATTATTTAAAGCCATTATTTCCATTTGATTTATTCTCAGTTATAACGAAACAAAATAGAGACAGATTTTGCTATTTTTCTGAAAAATAAAAACAAAACTACACCAATGATGGCAATGAAGTTACAGAAACAAGTTCATGAAAATCCCAGGTTAACAGGTCTGATTCAAACAGTTCAGAAACAGATAGAAGTCTTTCTGTAAATGTCAGTTGCCTTTTTATATTTAGGACCAGCTTCTTTAATGGTGAAAACTGTTGAGAATGTGAGGTTTTGATGCAGAATAGTTACCTTCCTAGTAATATTTTGATATCTCTAATATAGATTTTTGGCCAGGAGATTATTAGAATCTTTGCATTTTAAAGAGTTTTTAATTGCTTTTGCTTTCTTTCAAATAAGCACATCAATAAGAGCTTTGCCTTAGGACTATTTGGGTGTAGAGCAGATATTTGTGGACTAAGAGGCTTAATACACGTCTCACATATGACCATATTGGTATGTCTTTTAGGTGCCATTTCTAGTAGCACCATATATATATGCAGGATTTAAAATGGGAGAAGCACAGCGGGATGAATCATGGTAGTAACCCAAGGCAAGCTTCATATACAGAGGCAGAAGAGTATGGACTACCCCAGATAGCACTTACATTGTTTCCAATCTTTGATAATGCAAAGCCTTGATGATGCAGAAAGACATCTATCTGAATGGACCACTCCACTCAGCCAGACATGTCAGCAGAATACCACCCTGAGAAACAAAACTGGTAAAGGCTGCATGAGGTAGCAGGGTTTTTCTGTGGCCATGGTTTAAGGACACAAGTCAGGCAAAAAGGTGCGAAAGGAAAAGTGGATTTGTATTAGTTGCTAAGAAATGATTCATAGCTTCTGAGCACTAATGCATGTTCCCCAGTAGTAACTGATCCAATGAAACAAACTGCTCCTTCAAACACACCTTGTAAGTGCTGTGTAGACTGCTACAGATAGATAGGTGTAAAATTATTCGTTTGATGGACTAATTTTGTACCCCAACCAATTCTTAAAAATAGACAACCTGTTAAAACCAAATGAGCATTTTCTTCCTAAATGCAGAAGTTTTCCTCATTCTAGTTTACCCTCCCAGAAGACCACTGGCAAGGGAAAATGTCAGCTTGGAGAAGAAAGGATTATAGAGAGACAAATAACATGAAGCCTTTTAAAAGAAAGAAGCAGGTCTGGAAAAAAGATGACTTGGGATTATCCTCTTTCTGCTGAAATGCTGATGTTCTGTAACTGAGACTGCAGCTCTCCATTGCTGTTAAAATTCAGTGGAATTTTATGGATGATATTCAGATTTTCATCCAAAGAAGAGGCCTAAGTGAATACTTACTTGTTATTTAAAACACATATTGAACCGTATGCTGGCTGTCTGATTTTTCTTTACACCTATCTGGCAGGACTAGTCATTCTTGCCTAGCTTCTAAAATACTAATGATTTAATGAAAAAATGTATTTAAAATGTGTTTATATATGTATTTATAATATATATATATATAATGTGTATTTATATAAAAAATGTATTTAACTTTGCGTTAGTTCCTTCCAAACAGTACCTTTGTGACTTGCTTTCGTAAAGCAAATGCTTTTATACTAATGTTACCCTGATCTTGATAAGCAAAACACAGCACTTTCCTTCTAAACCAACAATGTTTAATGAATTGTGAAGTCACTAGAAGTAATTAAGCTAAGTAATCATATATTAAAAGAAAATGTTTTCATGCTCTGAAGGTTATGGGAAGAAATTATGTGAATATTTGCCTTTTTTTTTTTTTACTTTCACTCTTTATTTCCTGCTTTGTATGTTAGGAAGACATACTATTAATTATTTGAATAATGAGAAAAATATTATTCTTACTTTCTCTCCCTTCCCTCTTCTACTATGAAAGCTAAAACACTGACACATTTTCCTTCTAGTTTATGGGTGTGCATGAATTCATGTCATTTAAAAGAAAAAACTTAGGATAAAAAGTCTGTTTCCTGAAAGCCTATATTCCTCTTGCCAATATTCATAAAAAGTAAACCCGGAAACATCCAACTTTCCACTGAAAGGTACAAATGGTCATTGAACCTGAAGGTTCTTCTAATTACAAAAAAGCTGCAAGGTAAACTGAGTCTCATACACTGATAACATAGTTTTTTTGCTAAGGGATTAGAGAAAGGTACCACTGAAATTGCAAACAAGGCTATGAGAAGGGCCATACATCTTTAGTTGTTATTCTTTGATGACGCTGTACTACGAGGAATGCTAATGCACAGCATTACCCATGCAGTCCTCTGTCTGGAGGCATGGTAAAGAATAGAAACCACCTAATTTCTCCGTATGGAAAGAATTTTGCAGGGTGGTGTTACCAGGGTGGAGGAGCAGGTGTGGCGGCTCTGGGATGAGAGCACATGGCTTTGCCCCTTCTTGGGGAGCTGCTTTTTCTGACAGCAGGCCCTCTGATAAGCCAAGTGTGTTGGTTGGGAGGGACAAGATGACTTCCAGTCTTACTCTTCACTGGTTTGTTATTATTCCTGACTGTGCAAAAGCTACCTATGCTTTAGTTTTCTCTGGTTAGGTTAGGTTGCGATGTAACTGTTAGACTCTTTTTGCAATGATGAAAGACCTCTTTTTTCATGGAGGACTCTATGCTGTATCTGCTAATAAAAACTTTGTAAATTGGAAAAAGTATGTGCTCTTACCAACACCCAATACAGCAGATTTAAACCAAACTTAAATATACTTACTCTAAAGACATCAAGGGAAAACACCATGGGACATAGTTACTATTTCAGGTTTAGTCCTTTCTCTGAGGTGCTTTCTAAAGCAAGTAGTGTTTAATTTGGGGTTTCAGCTCCACGTAAAAATTATTTGAAAGCGTTATTTGAAAAGGAGGTGTCTTTCATACAATACTTCCAGGTAGCATGGTATTTTTATACCTGTCTACTTTTTCTTAAAAGTAGTTAGAATACATGCATCATGGAAACAACATAAGGAGGTGAAAAGGAAAGGGATGGCCTGTATTTAGAGCATCTGTCAGCTTCTAAGGCACAGCAGAACTTGCTTGAACCACCTGGTAGGCACCAGCCCACACTGGGTTGGTTCCCTCGTGCAGGTTTCTGAAGCTAGGAAGACTGTGCTGTATTTGTCCAAAACTATTGTCCTGTGATAGAAATTCCAGAAAACTGTAGAGGACATCCTGGAAGAGCAAGTTGCCAACACTGTGCTTGTAGGTTTACCAGAAACTAAACTCATCCATTTATAAAGATGCAGAAAAATATTTTTTTTTTCTGTGGCACCACAGCAAGGAATCACAGCAGCACAAACAGTTTTTCTGCATAATGCTGCACTCACAATATGAAGTCACCAAGGTTTCTGGAATACTTTTATCTGTCTGTAGGTAACATTTTGTCAGGGTGCTATGGAAGCAGTCATGTGCATCAGAAAAATGGTGCTGACTGACTCCTTCTCTGTATCTCCCCTTCCCTCTGCCACAAAAATCAAAATACTAATTAAAGACTTTTGATCCCAAATACATTAATTTCTTTTTTCACGTCCCACAAAAAGGAACACCACTCCCTCCCCCAGGTTTAAGCCACAGGTAAGGAAATGCATTTGAACAGATGTCACTGGTTCTGTAGGCAAATAATCAGGACTTGGGATCCCTTCTAATGCCTGCAGTGAGGACTTTCAGTAGCTTTTTCACTACTAGACACAGAAGAAATGCATGAAGAGGCATCCACTGGAAGGCACTGAATGTGGTTAGGACAATATGTCAGAAGATAATTCACACAACTATTTATCCTTTGGGTAATGACCCCCTGCCCATACCACAGCCTTGCCTGCTCTTCTTCCTCTCAAAACGCAGCAATAATTGGTATAAAACCTTCCAGGTTTTTGTACGTGGCAGTTAGCATTTTTCCAGGGAAAAATCCTTGAATAGAATGATTGGAGGATGGGGGTTTGGTATTGAGAGCAAGTGTTGTATTAATATATGAGGTGTTTTTTTACAAAACTTCATTTTATATTGCTGGTTGGTCATTCTTAGTCATGGGGTAGAGTCACAGTGGTTTGATGTGTTTTTTTGTTTCCTTTTTATTGTGATGAAAATCTGAACTGAGTTAGTATCCAGAACAAGCCTTTGGCATCATTAACGGTGAAGGATTAGTATTAAAGTAGTTTGGGAAATGTTCAGAATTTCAGATTTCAAACTATGTTGAGTTTCTTAGTCTGTCTCTCTCTTTCTCCTTTGGCAAAGAGTAATTTGTTATTTGTTTGTAGCTCTAGTCTCTGTTCCAGTACCTGCTGGTGACATTTGGCTAAGTCTGAGCTGCCATTCCCACGCTGTGGGAATTGAATTCAGTTCATTGAATTCAGTACAACTGGCTTTTAAAATCTGTTTCACTTTAAAATAATCAACCTTAAGAATTTTTCCTTTAGTTGATTTACATAGAGATTTGTTTTCTAATTGATCAAAATCACAGAAGCAATATAAAATTTGTTTTACATTTCAGATTTTCTTTAGCTGTGGCAACAAACTAATGCTTATTTTTACAACTTTCTAGAAGTTAAAAAAATAATTGAGAGCAATAAGCAGGATGCATTTTGGGGATCAGAGATGGAAAGCATTTGCTTTTTGCTTTTCAGTCAAGGAGAATATTCAAGTTTGGCATCACCAAAGGGCAAAGCCAGAGAAGAAGTTATCTTAAATTACTTCCTTGCAGGTACTTCATGTGATCAGTCAAAAATACCATTTTATGCTAGAACTGAAGAATTAAGCATATTTCTCTTTAAACAAAATAAACTGATTTTTAAAAATGAACCCTCATTTGAATGCAATTTTTAGATGCATGTGAGGGTGATAATTTTCCTAAACAATAAATACACATTCAGCACATTTTCAAAGCTTTAACACAGATTTTATGCTCTGGTGGTCTGGAAAGCACAGATATCTAATCACAATAGAGATATATCAAAAGTAGTTTTCTCCGGTGCCCAGGTAATTTGTCTTAAGAACCATTTTTAACTCTGTTTCATTGTTTATGATTCTTAATTTTTTATATTTGGGTATCAACGGAATAAACACAATGGTGTCTTACGAATGGTACTGACATCTCTAGTTGCTTTTGCTGTGTTTCCTATTGAACCTATGTTCAGAGGGAAGTCACTACTGAGCCAGCTTAATTGTGAGTAACAGAGGTTAATAGGGATCAATCAGTCTTTTCAGCCAAGCACCTTTTCCAGCAAGAAGTCTGTTGAACTCCAACTGAAACAAAATTTATTCATCTTTCCTAAATGAATAGGAAAGTATCATCTGGTAATTACTTTTAATGAACTGGACACCAAGAGAAGTGGTCAGTAGCAGATATATTTTTCCTAATCCTTTCAGTTTCTGGATGAAATCCTCTTCTTTCAGTTATTGTAGGAGATAGGATGTCTTACTGGAACACGCAGTACCTACCAGTATAGCAACCTTCACTTTTACTATGAGTTTTGAGCTGTGTGAAACATAGAACTGAATGCAAAATAAATACAAAAACAATGGTACGGCTGAAGACTAATAATATTCCCCCATGTTTAAGTAACACTAGACTTTCATCAAAAAACTAATTTGTCTTGGAGACTTTATATGAAAGCTCTCCCTTACAATCCTTGCCCCTTCTTCAAGCATACATGCACATTTTACCTGATACTTTCTTTTCTGAGGTACCTGTTGCTTTACATATGCAATACCCACAAGGTGCAATTAACTGCTAATGGTATAGGAGGGTGCCAAACGGCTGGCTTGCAAAATCAAGGTTGAAGGTGGCCCTTAGCTACCCTTTAAGATAACAAAGAGTTGGGAGGAGACCAGACCATCTCTCTGGCCTCCATAGTGGTGATAACGGCACTGGGACTACAGTAGGAAGGAAAGCTCAATCTATTTCCTTTTTAAAGGTCATGAATGCCAGTGAAAAGTTTACTTTCAAAACAACAGCCCAAGAAGGACAGCATGAGGGTTATGGAAGGGCATGCTTTTTTCATCATTCTAATTTTGGGTGTTCTGTATACCTCCAATATTTGTTTTAAAATAATACTACTGTACAGCTCGAAACCCATCTGTTTCCACTTCATTCTATAGTGTTTCATGATTGTGCTTTGTAGAAGGAAAGTTTTTGTCCAAAGTACTCTTTCAAAGACTCCACGCTCTATTCAATATTAATATTTTACTACCAGATCCTTCCTTATATTTATATTATTTATCTGTTCTTCTGTTCACCCTGTCTCTTATAATATCTGCATGGTGAGAAAAAAAATTCTAAAACTGCATTAGTGTTATTTTATAATTTTCCAGAGGAAAAACTATTTAATACATAGGATTCCTATGTTGCCAAAAATGTACGATTTTAATTTGCAGTGGCAGATATGGAAGTAGACAGGAAACAGGGATGGAGTGATAGGACTTCTATAAACAGTGATTAAAGTGACTCCAAGTACTTTATAAAGGCAGTGGCAGATCCATGGTTCCAGCCTTTGACATGAGAGCTCCTTATCCACTTAAGAAAAGGAAGAAACTTGTGTTATTGGCATCACTTCATACTAAGCCAAATCCCAAATTTTATTCTCAGCTACACCCCAGATTTTCCCTAATGATTTCAGTGCAATATGGATGATGCCAGGGAGAGAACTAGGACAGTTACTGCCATTGTTTAACTGAGTAATTAAATGACCTGGCCAACTCAGTATTAATTCCAATAACTAATGAGGGCAGGATCAAATTGCATTTCCACCCGGTCTGATGGCATCAGTTAACTTTGCACATCTGAAGCTCTGCTACTGTATGTGCTCCCAATGTCACCATCATGGCCAATCTGGTCTTGTCAGCACTGAACTCTGGGCAGGGTCTGGAAACTCAGTATACCTATGCCCAAATGCTCTTGGGGACCCATTCCCGTAAGAACATTTATATGAAAGAGATTATACACCAATGACATCGAAGTCGGTGCAAGATATAACAGCCACAAGGTGGGAGACTTTGATTCATTTCCCTCCTCCCCCCTGAGGACTTTGGATCCACATGTCTAGCTTCTTAAGCGAGCGCCCTAAGTAGACCCTGTGGGGATAACCGTGCTCTCCTTTAGTTGGAGCTGGGCGATTACACAGATAAAATACAAGTGCCAAAGGGCAGGGAGCAGAGAGAAGTCAGACAGGGTAGTCAGGGGCTGCAGACTCCATCCCTCTAGAGGTAGGTCTGGGCTCCCCTCCAGGTGTCACTTTTCCAGGTTTATTGTAAGTTAAAGCCACTTCACCTTCCTGAGTGATTGCATTTATGGCTTGGCTGTGGTGTCAGGCTCCTTTCCATTCATTCTGCCTCATAACCCCTCCTCTGCAGTGGCAGAGCTCCAGAAGAAGGGCCTGAGGGTCCAGTATAGATAAATGCAATTTGTTAAGGTATATTCTCAGCCTAAACTCAGACCTGGGCTCATTTCCTGGACAACAGCTTTCAGCACTCAGCCTTGTGTTCTTGTTTTCTTTTCAAAATCGGTAAACTAGTCTGGAGTACCTAACAACTTCTTCTTGACATGAACACGGGAGTGCCTTCAAAAGCAGCCCAGTGCCACACACTGGTTAGCCTGCTTCAGGCAATAGTTCACCTCCATGTATCCTCCAAACTTCTATTTAGAATATGAATGTATTTCACTTTCCTGTTTTTTTTTTTCTTTGGGGGTGGGGGTGGGGAAGAAAAAGAGAGGCATTGTACATTTTAAAAAACCTAACCAATAAAGACTATACAGTTAAGGGGTTATCAGCAAAAATGATCCAGCTTTAGAGCAGCAAAATAATAATTTCTAAAGATGAGAGAAATTTAAGCAGGACAGGATCAGCTGTTCAGGGAGTTAGTGGGGAGATGGAAAGTGGGGCATAAGTGAAACAACCTACAGTACACGTGGGTTTCAGGGGATTTTAAGGAGAAGAAATACAAGTGTTTCAGGGAGCGGTAGACTGAGAATAGTGTAGGTGAGCATCTCTCCTCCTGCACAGTGCAGGTCTCTCTGCTCTGGCTCCTCTCTAAATCTCTGGAAGTACAAGGTCCTCCATCAAAGTACTCAGAGGCACCTCACTTCCCCAGGACACAGTACCTATCTCTGTATGCCCCTCAGCTCACAAGAAACAGTTTTCTTTGGATTTTTACATTAAATAACTTTTCTCCACATCCATCTTTCACAAAATAAGAAAAAAATCAGAATGCAACATCTTTGGATCAGGAAAGCTTGGAGCCACAGACAGCTGGAGGCCTGAAGACAATGGTGGAAAGTTGCCATGATACTCTCTCCTGTTTCTTACATTCTTCACAAGACCAGTAACTTGGGTTAGCTGCACTACTAGCCTCAGCTGAGATGGCTGGTTTTACTTCCTTCTGTACCTCACCAGCAGCTCTGTTTCAGGCTACACTTAGCAGGTTTCTGTAAAGGGAAAGAGAAAAGCAAGAGGTTGGGCCAGAGCCCACCCTGCTGTGGGCATAGATGGGGCAAGGCTGTGTTGTGGACCCAGAGGTAGACATCTGTCAGCAAACAGCTGTTCCCCCTCCCCTTTCTCCACACCCCAATGTAGCCTTGAATTCCCTGTTGGTACCAGAGAATCAGGCAGGTGGAGATGCTCGGCTGAGGATATAATCTTTGTCCCCTTACACAGTCTTACACCAGATAATTTGCTGTGCTTTGCAGGCTCCCATGTGTAGCTGTGGCTTGGGGTGACTTTGCGTAAAAAGCTAACACTCCAGAGCCTGTGGATTTAACATCCACTTTGTTATCCAGGTTATCTATATGTTGCTGACCATTTTAGCAGATAGAATAGAGAAGCAGAGAGGGAGTGAACCACAGAGGGAACAGAGAAGTGAAGAGGGAAGGAAACATAAGAGAAGAACTAAGAAAATTCACAAAGAGGAAGAAAAAAGAAAAAAAAGGAGAAAGGAGGATAACAAAAAGAGAAATAAAGAGCCAAAACAGCAGCAAGCCTGAACCGTACTCAAAGGACACTTTGTATGTACATTGAAATGACTAGAGATGGCCTGTGGGCTGAAGTACTGCTAGGGGCATTACCAGCAAGGCCCTATTGCAGATGTTCAGTGGTTAACCCAGCCATGCTGCTCTGTGACCTCCACCCACTGTCTTGATAGGCAACAGAAAAGTAGTGAGAGTGACAGCAAAGGTTTTGCTAAACTAAGGACAGAGCACACATGGAAGTAATGAGAGAGATAGCAAAGCATTTTGCTAAACTGAGAAGGCAGCACTCATACTGGAGAGAAGAAAAATATCTACAGCTACCTCACTACCGCACCAGGCTAATTTTTTAAAAAATCTAATCAATGCTATCATTGAAAAGCAAATTATGCCACAAACAAGTCTATAAGAACATCTGATGCCACAAACAGTGCCCCAGCTTTGGCAGGGTGGGTGGTGGCACTGATCCAGACTTTCAGTGGAGGAAATCTCAGAATCTGGTTTAACACTTTCAATAATTATCCAAAAAAAAATTATCTGTAAGTTATGGAAAAGTGAATGTGCATTCATTTTGATAATATTTTAAGCATTTTCTCTCTTACAAGAAATACCAAAATAACTATACTCTTGTAAAAATACTCATAGTGTCTTGCTCCCTGAAAATTGAGTACAAAACCAAGTTACATGTCTATTCAAGATGATTCCAAAAGTCACTCCATAGGCAGTGCAGGCAAATGGGTATGTTCCCTAAACTTCTGTATTCCCCAGCTAAAATAAAACAAAAATTATGTAAGTTAAAATGTTAAAATTTGAGAATAACAAAGACAATGAAGGGAGGATATTTCTGTTGCACAGCTTTCTGACAGAAGACCCATTTCTTTGTATTGGTGTCATCTCCCAGACAATATTAATGCAGCTACAGTGCATAGGAAGCCCTTAGAGACGGAGGAGTATCTACAACGATCAAACCTCATATATGAAACAAAGAAGACATGCCAAAACAGTCAATGAAGAAAAAAAAAATTATTTAAAGTATATCTTTGAAAGTCCATTGCTTGTTGCATCTGTTTACTGTGTCATGTTAAGCTGTTTAAACATGTCAGATTTTTTAATCAATTAAGTTTCTTAGGTGTGTGATTATGTGATTTCCATTAAGTTTGTCTGCAAAGGTTACATCTGTTAACATATTTTCTCAGGATGTAAGCTGTTTTTTTCCATACCATTACAATACATTTGTCAAAAATATCAAATTTTGGTCATGGCATGGATAGGTTCATATTTCATTGGACAACAGAACCCATAACAAATAACAAGGAACTCTGTGAAGCATTTGTTTCAAAGTTTCCATAAGCCTTAGTGAGCTCCAATTATGCCCTAGGAAGAGTTACCAAGGTTATCAGTTTTCCTTTACCAAGCATTTGATGAGAAAAACCCCACATTTGTTAATGGAAAGAAGAAGTTTTATCCTGAAGCCTGATACCAGCAGATGAAGGTAATTTCCCAGGGAGAAGTGAAAAGACACTGAGCTCCTCAGTACTATCACACTAATGTAGGAAGAAAAAACCTGATCTGGTCCACTTCTTGTTTTCAGCCATTCCAGATCATTTTCATGAACAATTTTTTACTTGTTTCCAATTCCAATTCTATTAATCATGGTAATCCAAAAGGGGAAGAGAAATATTTATGGCAATATCTTTATCTTGATAATGTTCTCCGTTTAAGCAGACATATCTGTCTCATAAAAGGCATGGGACAAGAAGCCGTATCCCGGAAAACAATTAAGCTGATTGTTAAATCATGGACTTCATTTGGCACTGGGTCTATATGTATGTGTGAGAGAGAAAACAAGTGTTTGTAGAAGTGGTATTGGAAAAGATTTGACTAAGCCCCACAATGGCTATTATTCCCAGCTCAGGAGTGTTTTTTTAAGGCTTCCCCAAGAATTTTGTCTCACTAATCATTATGTACACTCATTGATTTTGGATACTTTCCCTAAATCCATGTTTATTTTCGCAAGGTAGTCCAAATTTATGTCTTCTCCCAGCTCCACACTGTGGCAGAAAAAGTGCTCTCTTCATTTAAAATGTAAATCACCTTTTAGCTTATCATCAAATAATGTAGCATAAGGCCTTCAAGGCTGATTTAGGTCTATTAACATACACTCAGTTTATATATAGCATGTACTCAGTTTATACAGTCAGCTTGAGTATATTAACATACACTCAGTATATGTAAATGGAGTCATTTTTTCAAATTTTTGTCCTTGAAATGTGGATATTTATGCATGGAGAACATGGACGGAAAACACACCTTGCATGGACTTCTCTAAGAGAGTAGGGTTGACACTGATTTCAGAGAAGTTTTGGTATAGGTTCGAACATGGTCTTTTACCACCTTTGTTTCTCTAATGACTACTCACTCCGGCCTACAGTAAATAAAATACCTTAATTTGAAAAACAACTATACAAATAATCCATTATTGAATAACAATAACAGTTTGCCCCAGTATCTAATGAACCTAATATTGACAAAACTCTAAATCTTTTTAGCATATTTAGAACTTCAGCATCATTCACAAAGGGGCTTTTAATAGAAAAAAGGGGCTTCAGTTCATGCTGTCACTGAAGTAAACTAGCAGAGAAAATCTTAAGAAAGGATCAGACGTGTACTAACTGAAAATACTTGGTTACCAGTTGGATAAATTCATGTTCATACAAGTAATCTTGGCATTTTCAAAGTCTGACAAATAACTCAAAACAGTGTAGCCTTGGTAGGGAACACTGCTTTCCTGCTGAAATGAGATTAATTCATCAGAGTAAAGACCCTTTGGTCAGATCCTGAGACTGATAAGAGTTTTGCATAAATAGCAAATGAGTGAACAGTAAGTAAAGAATTTGGTGCTTAGTTCAACAGCTGTGTGACTGAATACATTTAAAACCAAAACCTTCTTGGAAGTGTGAACTAAGTGAAGGATATCCCACTAAACCTATTAAGATAACCATAACCACCTCTATAATAACAGTTTACAGAAGTCAATAAGTGAAAAAAACCCAACTATTTGTTCAATAAGGATGAAGCTCTTCAGTTGCTCAGCTTTAGCTCAAGAGCTGTAATAGTGTGTAATTTGTCACTGATCGTCACCACATCCAACACATAACCAGCTGTTAGATTTCATTCTTATAGATGCCAATATTTCAGGTGCCAAGAGGAGAGCAGAAATGCATTCTTGTAGGGCACGGTTTCTACAGTCATGCATGTTCAATTACCGTGGAATTTCTCTTCCAGTTAAGAGAAGCTGTTCAGCCTATTCAGCCTCCTTTAGACTTCCTCCACTTTCCTCTGTGTCATTTTCTTCTGAAATAGCAAACACAAGTGCAAACCTTCTTTTAGAAAGTAGCCTGTTTCCCTTTATCAGAAGGTACATATCACTTTCACTCATCTTGGTGTCATTTTTGATTTTACCATTGTGTTGCCCAGGCGCAAAATCAGAGCAGTAGTAGTCAGTGTTTAAGCTTGAGAAACTTCATGACCTCACATTTTTATGGGTGGGCTTATTATTAGTCTGTAGACAGAAGGTACTTTCGTACAGAAATCAGAATCTTGGTTCTACTGAATTCTAAAGAAAATGTGCTATTGACTTCAGTGCAGAATATTAAATGGAGACCCTAGCAATGCATACGTTTGTAGAGTGAATAGCATTATTTACATAATTTTTAAATTCTTTGTGGAATTATGATGAGTGGAAATGAGAAAGTAAAAGGTCATTCATATTCTGTATTAAACTCCCTCTTTCATGGAAGTTAACTCAATAACATCATTAGCTGCTGCATGGACATTCTATTTTGGAAATACCTCAACAACTATCTAAACTCATTGTAGCTCCTCTCCTCTCCTCTCCTCTCCTCTCCTCTCCTCTCCTCTCCTCTCCTCTCCTCTCCTCTCCTCTCCTCTCCTCTCCTCTCCTCTCCTCTCCTCTCCTCTCCTCTCCTCTCCTCTCCTCTCCTCTCCTCTCCTCTCCTCTCCTCTCCTCTCCTCTCCTCTCCTCTCCTCTCCTCTTTTGAGAGTTTAGATAGAGAGCTTATTTTTCAAAAGAGTATATTTCCAAATATACTTATTTACATAAAGGAAGAAGCTGTGAGGATGCTTGTCTGATTTAAAGAAATTACCTTTTTAATAAGCTCTGGAGTGGGAGGCTTAGGGGTTTTTTTTATATTTAAGTGCCAACACAGCATGGAAACCTCTGTCTCAGTGAGATTTTGAGACCAAGTTTTCAAAACTGAGGAGCTGAAATACTACTGATTAAAGGTAGAATTTTTAATGTCTGTCCAGGTTTAAACAAACTTCAATGTTAAGAATGGCACGCTGTTGTGCTACATAGCATTATATTTAAAATGCTAAGTGCTGAAGAAATAAAGAAGTTTTAAAGGAGATATTTAAAACAAAAATTTTCAATTTACTCCCTACTTATTTATTCTTGAGTATTAAAATGAGATCAGGTACTCTGAAGTCAGATAGAACAAAATTACTGGGGAACTGTGTTGCTAAAAGATTTAAAATTTTCTACCAAAGTTATTTAAAGAAGAAGACACTGCTCCTTAACTATTTATTGCATGGTGGTCAAATCTGTAGTCTCTTCTATGGCTTCCTCAGGACTCATATTTTTATGGAATTAAGTTCTGGTCAAGGTGAAGATCATGTCTCCATTCAAATTAGCAAGGGTTTGCTACCAACTGGAAAGGAGATGAAAAGAGAGGTTACATTTACTCTTTCCTGAATTAATTTCTACGTAATGGGGTTTGGCAGATTGAAGGGAAAAATAAAGCAGTGATGTGATCCATATTTAGTCTGCAAATCTGTACTTTCCCTCCCCTCTTAGGTGTTCTTTTGTTGGATTATATAGTACCTCTCTAATTGTGCTGGTCACTGACTGGTTAAACACTTTCCCTCGTAGGCCTGGCCCTGTGGTGTGTGTAGCCGTGGACAGTGGAATAAACCCATACGCTCAGTGAAAGCAGCCAAAGGTTAGTAGTGCAAAGAAATTATTTCCTTCTAGTAATTTCAAGCAGTTCTACAGCCTCTGCCATAACTCCATGTTTCATAAAGATTGAAATTTTGCATAAAACAGGCTGTGAAAGAAGGGAGTAACCAGCAGCCAAGGCACAAAGGAGCAATTAGACGCAACTCTTTGTCACTTCTGTGTATTTTTGGCAGAATTTCAATAGTATAACAAAAGCAGTAAATAACATAGCTGGCTTCTCAATTGCTATAGCTTTCTGAAGCATTTTTACCCATATTGCTATGAAAGAATCAGATACACAAGATGAAAGATGCTTGAGGGACAGGCCTGTACTTTGAAGGGAAGATTTTGGTCTACAGGCATAGTTTATGTTCAAATTGTGTGAGTTTACTTTGCTTAAAATGAATTTTGGAAAAAAAAATAACAACCCAACTTTTTCCTTTCTGGAAAGAAGTGGAGTCATTTTTGGTATTCAAAGGATTCCATTCCCCTCTCCCTTTTTAATAATTCAAGCCTTTGTACCCAAGGAGTCTTCAAGACCGAACTGTTCCTTATTTTGCACAGGGAGTTAAGGTGACAAGGAAACACAGCAGAATGCATACTCCCCTCTGATGATATACACATTTATATATATTACATATATATGCATACACACAAAAGAAATGTAGTGTGTGTACATATATGTACACTATTTCCAGTCAGTGAGCTAGGGACTGAAAGTCACATTCTGATAAAATTATCGGATATCTGTCCAAGTAGTAAGCAATCTTTTTTTTTAGCCTTTTCCACTATCACAATTGTTTTTTGAATGGGTAGTTTAGAGATCCTACAATTTTTGCTTCAATTACTACTCCTTCTCTGTGCATTGATTGACCCCTTTGTATAAATTTTCCATCTTAAAGTTTTGTCACTCAGCCTTTGGCTTCACACTGTATCTCAAAGATAATTCCACAGTCTACCCTGTTAGCAGGAAGTAATCTGCTTGCAAGCAGGTTTTTAAGATGCCTTCTCTTGTCCACAGCCTAACTAGGTCACAGAGATGTGCTTTGCTCTATCTTTAGAAGTAGGTTTATCCAGCATGGAGTTTCCTGAAAAAGAAACAGGAGTGTCTTCAGTACTCCAACCACCTTCAAGCTCTCCACCCAGCATTTCCAAGAACAGTGTTATAAATAACATCAACATGTCACAGGTGACAGAGGGAAAATATGTCTAGTTTTCCAGTCTAACCTCTGCCTGGTTGGAGGGATGCATGTACACAAACACACACGCACATTCAGATAAGTGCATCCCTCAGGAGGACTACAAGGATGTAATGAAATTATGCAGGAAGAAAATGAGAAGGGTTGAAGCCCAGCTAGAACTTAATCTGGCTACTGCCGTAAAAGACAATAAAAAACATTTCTATAAACACATCAGCAACAAAAGGAGGGCATCTTTTATTGGATGGGGGGAACACAGTCTCAAAGGATGAGGAAAAGGCTGGGGTACTTAATGTCTTCTTTGCCTCTGTCTTTACTAGCAAGATCAGTTGTTCTCTGGGTACACAATACCCTAAGCTGGAAGACAGGAATAGGGAGCAGAATGAAGCCCCCATAATCCAAGGGGAAACAGTTAGTGACCCTGCCACACCATTTAGACACACACAGGTCTATAGGGCCAGGTGGGATCCACCCAGGAGTACTGAGGGAGCCAGTGAAAGTGCTCACCAAACCACTATCTATCATTTATCAGCAGTCCTGGCTGAGTGGGGAGGTCCCAGTTGACTGGAAGCTAACAAATGTGACAATCTACAAGAAGGGCTGGAAGGAGGATCCAGGGAACTACAGGCCTGTCAGTCTGCACTCAGTGCTGGGGAAAGTTATGGAGCAGATCATCCTGGCTGCCATCATGTAGCACATACAGGACAACCAGATGATCAGGCCCAGACACCATGGGTTTATGAAAGGCGGGTGCTGCTTGACTAACCTCATTTCCTTTTATAACAAGGTGACCCCTTAGTGGATGATGGAAAGGCCGTGGATTTTGTTTACCTAGACTTTAGTAAAGCCTTCAATACCATTTCCCAAAGCATTCTCCTGGAGAAACTGGCTGCTCATAGCTTGGATGGGCATACTCTTCACTGGGTAAAAAACTGGCTGGATGGCCAGGCCCAAAGAGGTGTGGTGGATGGAGTTAAATGGAGCTGGCAGCCGGTCACAAGTGGTGTTCCCCAGGGCTCATTATTGTGGCCCAGTTCTGTTTAATATCTTTATCAATGATCTGGATAAGGAACTGGGTGCACCCTCAGTACGTTCGCAGATAACACCAAGTTGGGCAGGAATGTTGATCTGCTTGAGGGTAGGAAGGCTCTGCAGAGGGATCTCAACAGGCAGGATAAATGATCCAAGGCCAATTGCATGAGGTTCAACAAGGCCAAGTGCCGGGTCCTGCACTTGGGTCACAACAACCCCATGCAGCGCTACAGGCTTGGGGAGGAGTGGCCGAAAAACTGCCTGACAGAAAAGGACCCAGGGCTCATGCTGAACATGAGCCAGCAGTGTGCCCAGGTGGCCAAGAAGGCCAACAGCATCCTGGCTTGTATCAGGAATAGTGTGGCCAGCAGGAGCAGGGCAGTGATTGTGCCCCTGTACTCGGCACTGATGAGGTCACACCTCAAACACTGTGTCCAGTTTTGGGCCCCTCACTACAAGAAAGACATTGAGGTGCTGGAGCATGTCCAGAGAAGGGCAACAAAGCTGGTGAAGGGTCTAGAGCAGAAGTCCTATGAGGAACAGCTGAGGGAACTGGGGTTGTTTAGCCTGGCGAAAAGGAGTCTGAGGGGAGACCTTATTGCTCTTTACAGCTACCTGAAAGGAGGTTGTGGTGAGGTGGGTGTCAGTCTCTTCTCCCAGGTACCAAGCAATAAGACAAGAGGAAATGGCCTCAGGTTGCGCCAGGGGAGGTTTAGATTGGATATTAGCAAAAACTTCTCACTGAAAGGGTTATCAACATTGGAACAGGCTGCCCAGGGAAGCGGTTGAGTCACCATCCTTAGAGGTATTTAAAAGATGTGTAGACGTTGTGCTTAGGGACATGATTTAGTGGTGGACTTGGCAGTGTTAAATGGTTGGACTTGATGACCTTAAAGATCTTTTCCAACCTAAATGATTCTATGATTCTAGAGAGCCAAGGCAAAAGGTAGCAGCCTTATTTAAGATGAACCATAATTCATAAGCAATATTTTAAATGAACCCCAAGTTCAGGAGAAGTTCCCTGTATGACCAGCGGAATAGAAAATTTTGCCAGAAGAAAATTGTTAATCTGCTTTGTCACACTATACTGCTAGAAAGGCTTGGAGCATTCCTAAGTGTCAATTGCCTTGGAGACCTGGAGGGTGGCTGACATTAATTCTGTATTTAGTTTTACACTGGAGATTTTGCCCACCTATTTAGAAGCAAAAAACACCCTAGATTAAGTCTATACAACTGAATGTAATTGGGAGAGTCGTCAAAGATCTTTCCTCCCCAAAATCTGCCAGGTAAATATCTCTGGGATTAAAACAAAGAAAATAAATTAATCTCCACCTTCTTATTACAATACAAAGTGAGAGAAGTCAGGAAACATGGTACAAAACCTGATGGTACACAGTGTCCTTAGATCACTTGGCCATTGTTTTCTCTTACAGCAGCACATGTTAATGATACAAAGAATTTTAACATTTTTTGGCTTTGGCTTTTCATGTGACAACCATAATAAATGTGCACATTATTGTTTGTATTGCCATATCCTTTAGATGCACCACCAATTTCTAGAGCCTGTGCATGCACAGCCAAGGGCAGGATTTTGCCTACCAATAGCCTGGCTGAATCAAATTAAGCAGAAACATTGCCATACAGATTCAGCTGCAAAGTAGTGTGTCACAGCAGAGCAAGTTGATATTGCAAAGATGTTGTATGGGTCAAACTTGATTTAAACCACCAATTCTACCACTGGAAGACCAAAGCTTCTTTGTTCTTCACTAACCAATTTAATTCTGCTTTAAAAGGCCTTTGTCTTATGGGCCTAAGACATCCTTAGTTGCATGTAGTTAAAAAAGCCCAACAACCTCCGAAACAATAAAAAGTTAAACTCAGGAGAGAGATTTGGTTTTTTGTTTGTTTTAAGGAATTTGGGCAACACAGAAAAAATCAGAAATGATGAAGAATGAAGAAACAAGTTTTAATGTGGACAGTACCCGAGCATCTCCCTTCTCCCACTGCCTGCAGCCACTGAGCCCTGTTACAAAGCCACACAGAACAACTCCATTTGGTGAAGAATTCAGACCGCACCTCTCACATTTCCGCTATGGCCCTTCTCCTCTTGGAGACATGGAAACATTCCAGGGGTCCTTGGAAGGAGGATCTCGGAAACGCAAGAGCATGCCAACAAAAATGCCACCTTCTATCACCCTTGAGGGTTCCTCATCACCACCAGACAGACCTGAAGATCACAATGACATAGGCTCTTCCAGTCTCCCCTTGGTGTTCCAACAGCCAGCACAACCCAAGTACAGTTCCCAGATGATTGACCTCTGCAACTTTGGTTTTCAGTTCTACAGAACTCTGGAACACTTTGGAGCCAAGCCCATTAAGCAAGAACCAGTGAAGCCTAACACGGCATGGCCCAGTAGCCCAGCATTCATGCAGGCTCCTTACCATTATTATCCTAAAGTCCATACTGGCCTAATGTTTCCTTTTATAGTGCCACCAAACTTTCATTTCAGGAACACCTTTCAAATGAAAAGACCTCCGGAGCCACCCTTCAGGAGGTCTGAAGTAAGAGAAAGTGGTGAAAATAAACAGAAAGTGGAAAGAGTAGATGTCAACCTTCAGATAGATGACAGTTACTACGTTGATGTGGGGGGTGAACAGAAACGCTGGCAATGTCCCATGTGTGAGAAGTCCTATACATCCAAGTACAATTTGGTCACCCATATCTTGGGGCACAGTGGCATTAAGCCACATGCTTGCACCCGATGTGGCAAGCTTTTCAAGCAGCTGAGCCACTTGCACACACATATGTTGACACACCAGGGCACTCGGCCACACAAATGCCAGGTGTGCCACAAGGCTTTCACTCAAACCAGTCACCTTAAGAGACACATGATGCAACACAGTGACATCAAGCCTTACAACTGCAGGATCTGTGGCAGAGGTTTTGCTTATCCTAGTGAGCTGAAAGCACATGAGTCTAAGCACGAGAGTGGCCGAGAGAACATTTGTGTGGAGTGTGGTCTGGACTTCCCAACCCTGGCCCAGCTGAAGAGACACTTGACCACCCACCGTGGCCCTATACAGTACAATTGCACTGAATGTGATAAGACCTTCCAGTACCCAAGTCAGCTGCAAAACCACATGATGAAGCACAAAGACATCCGCCCATACATCTGCACTGAATGTGGCATGGAGTTTGTGCAGCCCCACCATCTCAAACAACACTCCCTAACTCATAAGGTAAGCCAGCACGGGTTGCGCTCTCACCTCGCATTGGAAGGTAGCACAAGGATTACAAGCTACTAAAGATACACGTATGTACCTTCTCAGAAAGAAGGAGATCAGTCTATAAAGCCTCATGCTGGCCTTTTGCCAGCTGGAGAGTTTTATGCAGAGCAAAAGCCCCAGGAGCCCTGGCAATAGTAGAAGCTAGATACCTCTGTCAGTCTTACGAAAGTACACACAAAACCCGCTTTGTTATAAACAGAATTTCAACTAAATCACCTGTATTACTTCCCAAAACTGTATTAATATCTCTCTGTTTCTGGGTTCAGAATGACCTCCTGTAACATAACATAATTTTGTAGAACTGTATAACCCCTACCAAATTTTAACATAAATTTTCTACTGAAAACCAGTTCTTGTGCTTTGCTCCCTTAATTGGCAAGTAGGTGGATTTGCAGTAGACAGTATGTATGCAGCAAAAGAAAGAATATTATTACTCATCAGATTATGAAGAGTCATTATAATGAGACATTTAGGGAAAAAGACAACGTAAGAAAAATTCCCCTTTGTGCATGCTATCCAGACTGCCAGTTAATAAAAGTGGACAAGCAGGACCATAATCCCAGCCAATCCATATCAAGTGGTAGTCTTGCCACAGCTGACAGCAAGGACAGCAGAGTCAGTTTAGGCTAGGAGCTGGCTTTGGAACACATCCAGAAGGATGGCTTTCAAAAATAGGAAAAATGTAACAGTTCTGTTCAAGAATGTCCGAAACTGGCTTATCTACCTTTCCAAAAATGTTGTTAAGATAAGTCAAACCCCCAAACATTTAATAAAAATTTGTTTTCAGCTTTGCATATTTTTCCTTTAACACTTGAATTTTGGCTTTTATATGAAAACAATTAAAAATACAGAAAGCTACAGCATTTCAGTCTTATAGACATATTTTCTTCTGAAAACCAACAACCTCTACTTCCACATTTGCTTTTTCTTCCCTACGACATGTTTATAATTTCTGCTCTTTTTGGAGATTCCCTGGTCTTTGGATTTACCATGCAAAATTCTACTAATTTAAGACTTGGTAGTTTTTTGTCACAGGAAATGCAATGCCCCTGAGCCTTTAGAGAGCTTCTGCTTCTTTGTCCACAGCTGCAGGTGGATTCAGCTGTGAAATTAACAGGTCTTAACTGCCCAGATGCAGCCTCACATCAGAGGGGCAGACACTTAAAGCCACTGTTGATCTTCACAGTTTTAGCTTTGCAATTAACTGTGAAAATCACTGACTGGCATGAAAGCAAGAGATTGTTTCAAGTCTTCCTTGTAATGGGGGCCTGCAGGAGGAGTAATTGCTCTTGGCACTTCACTAGTAAATCCCCATTACTTTCAGCAAGTTATACTCAAACTCTTAAAGTGTTTAGTGGTAAATTAATTGATTTCCATAGCATCTAAATGACTTTTTCAAGAGCTGGCAGTTAGACTGCTTGGGTGTGAGCAAGCATATTGCATTATGCATTAGTAAATTGACTGAGTGGAATAAAAGGTGCTAGAAATGTTCTGTAACCAGATAAAATGAGATCACTCCATTAGGGTTAGCACAAGTCACATTAAGAGTGAACAGTTTTTTCTCTAGATTGAATGTAACAGGTATACCTGTATTTAGTGACATTTCTTGACTACTTCTTGGTTACTTCAGATTATTTTCTATAGCTTTCTTTAAAACAGGGCTATGCCTTTTTCAGAAGCCAATGACAATTATCAAAGGCAACAACTACTTTACTCTCTTAACTGGTTAGGTTTTATCCTTGGTCAATAAGTGTACACATTTGACCAACACTTCACCTAAGCAGCAGAGTAAGACAGAGGAGCTCTGCTGCTGACTATGTCTCATCGATTTGTAAACTTACTGATGGAAACAAAAATCATTACTTCGTTAAGCTTACATTTTGTTTTCCTTCTCTGCTTCTCAGATTCTTGTAAGGAAAAAAATACATAAGCATCTATTACTTAAGCAAATAATATTAAAATAATATTTTAATATTAAATAATACTAAAATTGAAACAATTTATTACCTGCTTTGTTAATGCAGAATGAATAATGCGTAGATTGCTGTACTGAAGATGGAATGATCTAGAAAATTTTCCATCTACATAATTTTCTTATTTTTTCCTTTTCTTACAGGGTGTGAAAGAGCACAAATGTGGAATCTGTGGCCGGGAATTTACTCTGCTGGCCAACATGAAGCGACATGTCCTGATCCACACCAATATCAGAGCCTATCAGTGCCATTTGTGCTTCAAGAGCTTTGTGCAAAAACAGACTCTCAAGGCCCACATGATTGTTCACTCTGATGTCAAACCCTTTAAATGCAAGGTAAGTGCATTCGGCGGCAGAGGCATTAACCCAACGGATATTTCTGTGATATTGTCGTCTTGTGGCATGGTAGAAATAGAAGAACAAGACTTGCTAACACATGCTGCAGTTGCATTTAAATTAACGTAAACCAGCATGGTTTTCTTTCTTTATCCGGGTTATGCTTACGTAGCACAAAATTGTGGAGGTAAATATCTGTGGTTTACTCCCTTACCTTTCAATATCAGTAACTTCTATCCTCAAATATATTTTTTCTGCTTCATGAGCATTTAAATGCCACAGTGGTTTGAGGATAATAAACATACCTGATATTTGGTTAGTACAGCCATCCAAACAGAAGTCTAAGTGCTAATAGCTTGAAACACTGACTCAAAACATAGATCAAGTCCTGCACCCCACAGAGGACTATGGAAAAGCAGTAGCCATGACTTCTCACAGTGATGCTATGCAACAGTTCAGGGAAGGACTCAACAGAAGCCACCTCAAAATACCACCGCAGAAGGGATTTGAATGGGCCAGGTGTAATTACCAGGCTGAAATTACCAGGTGTAATTAGCAGGGTGGGACATCAGTATCCTAACAAAACAGCCTCTGAGACCATCTGGCCTTTTTAGGATCCTGTGCGAATTCCAGTTTGCTCCCTCCCTCCAGCACATTGGAGGCTGACATTCCCTTTTCATCCTCTCTTCTTCTCCTTCCCCATAAACCTTTGAGGCTTTGACTTTTTTGACCGTGCTCATCTCTAATATCTTCCTTATGAATTATTCATGTTTATATTCTTACTCTGTATTGAACACTATATCTGTTCCTATTGCTGCCTATCTGGTTCATTACTGTAGTCATACCTTGTGAAGTCAAAGGTTGTATGTTTTATTCCCACTTAGATCTGCTCTAAGAGGGCTATAAATACAGAGTGGAGAATATTACCCTGTTTATGCCTAAGTAACAGAAGATTGATCTGGAAGCAATTTCTAGAACTTTTTCATCCAGCATCTTTATGGAATTAAATATTTTCTTAAAAGGCATGTTTTATCAAGAAGCAGAGCTGGATGAAAAATTTTAAATGGAATTATTTTCTCTTGAAAAATGTAGAACTTCAAAATGTCATAGGAAAATATGGCATTCAGTGATAATTTTAACAGGAAAATGTCAAAGTTAAAATTTTTGACTTCCTCATTTTGCTCTGATAACTTTGAAGCATTTCACTTTCAAACAATAACAGTAGTCTTTCAACTTTAGCAGTTTGTTTCATTTTAATTTATGTCCTATTAAAATGCTATTTTGTATACTAGGAATTTTGTTATTCTATATTGGTAAAATAATTTCTGTTACTGAAATGCTTGAGTAGTTCCATGTCAAATCTGCTGGTGACTTTCATTCATTGAGAACACCTGCAAACCCATCATTTTGTTCCCATTTGGTCAAAGTCCTCCTCTGACCCTTCAAATTTCAGAAAAGGAACTCAATTTTTTGATCAGCTGTTCTGGATGCAGTATCTGGACCCATGCCATTTTCTAGGTATGTTCAGATTAGCTGAAAGTTTATTTTCAGGTTAGGGTTTGATGATGACAGACTATTAAAACTCAGAGATGGCAATAGTTTGAATCAGGAACTGGAGTACCACCAGCATGTTTTCCAGCTAGTAACAAAAGCTCTACAGGAACACCTGTTTTTCTTATTCTTTTACTTCTCTGTCCCCACCCAATGTTCCTAGGAGGAAAGAAACAAGTAAGGTCAGTGAGCCAGTTTCTCCTATGGCTGTAGGTGTAGGAATCAACATCACTGCCCCTGGATTGAGAGTAGATTGTAACAGTAAGCAAAGGGAGAATCAGGAATTGCACTTTGATGTCAGGAACATCCCTTGCCTCTCTGGCAGAGCCCATGAAAGGCTCGAGCAAGTAGTACTGGCTGGTATTCAGAGGGTTAAGGCAATGACCAGATAGCAGCCTTTTGGCACCAAGCTCCTCCTCAGCAGAAGGAAGGATATAGCTGTATGAACAGCCTGCTTAACAATGGCTCACATGTCCCCGGGGAACCGCCTGCAAATAGATTTCATCTTGCTTTCTCTTGTACTTTTCAAAGCTTCCTGTTTTCTCACGGTCCTTTTGGACAGTTTACAGTCTTTCTCCCTCTCCCTCTCTCTTTGAGGAAAGTAACACCCTTCTTATGAAGAAAAAAAAAAAAGAAGAAGAATAATGCAAGGGAAAGAGAGCACAGCAGTAGCCTTTCTACTTCACCACATGCAATGGTTTTCTTTACCTTTTTCTCACAGCAAAAGAAAACATGAGGCTTTCCTATGTGTGTAATCACAGCTAAGCACAGACTATCTGAAGTGAGGGAGTAGCAAATAGTTGTCCCTTCTGTTTCCTCATCCAGCTGTAGCCTGGATCTGTTTGGTTTTTCCTCTGAAGAGTGAAACTCTGTAGTGTTTTAAGGCCTGAGTCCATGCTGCCTTGTTTATTTCTGTTTAAAAAGAAAAACCACTGAGAAGTTCTGAAGGAGTTGCACCAAGTGGTGCAATAGTGCTAATTCAGATTTCTAGAGGAAGCTTCTATGAAATTTACTGTTGCTTTTAGTGCTGAAGTCAGCAATGGTTCAGACCTCCAATAACAAATTCAGTGAAGTTTTCTCCAGCCCAGCCAAATACGCTTTGCAGCAGATGTTTTGAACTTCACTTTCTTCCCATCTGAAATCATGAGTTTAGGTTAGGAATGAAAACCAAAGAAAATGTGAAAGGTAAGTACTTTGGGAAGAAACAAAACAAACTGACAAATCTAGAAGGGTGATACTTCATGTGGTAGCTTAGGAAGATAAAATCTAGTGTTGAACTAATTCGGCTTTTTTAGCAAACTGCACTGAGGTCCATTTCATCAGTCAGTGCTACAAAGTGTGTTCAGCAGATTTGCAGCTGAGGTCTTTCTCTTCAGGACTTGAATTTTATTTTGTGTAAAGTAGACTGCCCAACAAAAGGTCCACAAGTAAACCATATTGTTCCTGCTACTCCAAGATCTCTTGCATGAGCTTGACGTTTCTCTAACTGCTAAGGCACTCTGCAGTGAATTCTGCTGGAGCTCCCTCCCATGCAACAGGCTCAGGGTCATCTTTCATACTCTGCTCATCAGTGCTCACACACCTGCGCTGTCACAGAGAAAAAAAATCTTGTACACCTTCCTAGTTCGGTTTGCAGACCCAAGCTGTTCTTTAAGCACTAGCTGTGAACCCCAGCTAGCTCTGAGTTGCTGTCTCCCAGCACATGAGCCCCAAACCTGCTCCCTTCACCCTCTGAATCATAGACATTCATCTGAAAGTCATCTTGTGCCTTTTGCTTTTTGAAAAGGGTAGGTTACCAAGAGACCATGTCACACAGAGCCATCATTCTGAAAAACAATTTTCATATTTGCATTTCTTTCATTCTCCTGCTGCACCTCTCCACTCTAGTACCATTTCCTGATGTTCCCAGAGTACATTTCAGGACAAGAACACATTACAGGTGCCTAAGACTGTGCATGATTTTGGGAAATGGAAAATCTACCCCCTTTATTCAGATACACAAAACTTTTATGCTGTAAGGACCTGTCCTTTACAAAGTCCTCCGTTTTTTTCATTATGGGGAAAGAGAAATAAATGTTGCCTTGACAGAAACACAATAAATGCTTCTACTAGACCCATCTTAATACTCAATAACTTTTAAGGATATAGATCTGCATGAAGTACTCTAGCCAGTCACCTGTTCAATCTGATTTTCCTTGATTACCAGTTTAGGTACAGAAGTAAAGACGTAGCTATCAGAAAGCAAAAGCTGGTGAGAACACAGGTCAGCCACAACACAAGCAGATAACCAGAAGTGTGCTGCTAAGATGTATTAGAGAGCTATTATTACTGGCATTCTTGTAGCTAAGAAATATTGACATGTAATTGGTCATTCCAGCAGCTGTGAAGATATAATCAGCTGCTGTTCTTTCTTGCAAATTTTCTGTGCTCATCAGTGCTTCTTCTCCTCTTTGCTTCCTCCCAGCGCTTTCAGAGTGGTTTTTTTTGGTGTGTTCGTTTCCCTGAGTATGTCATCCAGCATATTAGCTTTCTTTGAAAGCAAAGTAGAGGCACTCCTCTTTCCTAACGGATGGCCAGCACTTGGAATCAGATATCTTACTTTTACAAATTAATAACTCATTTTCAGTGTCTATTCCTTTTTCTTTTTTTTTTTTTTTTTTTCTTTCTCCCCACTGTCTTGGCAAACAGTTTGCTGATTATTTGTTAGAATGTTCATTTTAGCAAAATCACAGAGAACAAATCATGGAAAAGAACTCAGGCAGCTGAAGCAAATATTTTTTTTTAAAGCAAGGGAAAATTTCCAGATTCTTTTTCCAGCATTGTCACAGCTGTAGTTGTTATTTAAAAAGAACATCCCTGCAAATTTCTATATTAATGAACCGCTTCCATTTTCCCTCAAGAGATGGTTTAAAAGGCAAAGGGTACAGTACTATTTCACCAAGGATCATTCCACTACCTCCATTTCATCGAGATATTCCAGGTGATGGCTTTGTAAATTTGAATCAAAAAGTAGCAGACTTTCTGTACTACCAAAATTAATTCATTCAGAAGTCAGATTAGACCAAAAATTTGGTGGAATCTGAGTAATTGCTTTTTAGTAATTTTCTCCTAGATGAGTACACTGCTTGATGGAAGTTTCAGTTACTCAGTAACGGTGATTCTGGCTCATGCACTATTAAAGATCCTAAAAAAGAGAAATAAAACCTGATGGTAAAAGTATTTGTTTAAAACCATTCCAAAAAATGGAGCTGAAGTAGAAAGCAAACACAGAAGTTTGCAGAGGATGGAAATAGCCTCTTGAATGTGACTAAAATTTTAAATCCTGATAAGGAAAGACCAGAAGACAAGTAAGACTAGAAACTTGTAATAGTGATGTCAAACTCTCATGTCTTGAGAATACATTTGATTTATAAGGGACCAGACTACAAAAGGACCCATCTAGATAAACAACTATGGGAAAAAAAAAGCCCTTATTGTTTCATCAAAGGGAAACTTGCACGATCAATAGCTTGAGCTGGCAGGAACATGCTTCAGGGAAAGCTGAGTCACTCTTGCAGCCCCATGACTGTTTAAATTCCAGCTTACTCACCAGAGACACCAAAACACAGAAGTTGGTAAACAGAAGATAAGAGGATCAGAGAAAAATGGGGCAACAAGAAACAAAGGAAAAAAAGGAATTGCTTTTTCTAGCTTTAAGCAAAATGTGTGGCCATTTCGTTTCCACTTAAGGAGAAGCAGTATTCTGCTTGACGGTTTCACAGAAACCTTTCATTGGTTTTATTTTGTATCTCCATCTCTGCCTGGCATTGTTCTTGAGTAAAGGCTAGATTTATAAATTACAACAGAAATGGTTCACCAGGGCATAAAGTTATACCTTGATTTTCATTCAAATTAAGAGCCTTCCAGGTTACGCACTTAAGTCTCTCTCCTCCTAATAACAACATTCCTTGCTTCTGGGCAATCCTTGACTGTGTGTCCCAGTCACCAAATTTAAAAAATGGCAGCAGTGCAGAAGGCACTAGATAGATCAGACTCAACCACATATCCTTGTCTCTAGGATTTTTGCCTGTATCTTTGAAAAACGAATTGTAGCCAGAAGATGCCAGGGTTCAAGTCGAGAAGAGTAGGTCCTATTTCCTTTTAATATGTTCTCCTTGGAAGTACACCTTCAAACTAATAATTTTCATTTTTACTGTTTTTACAGCTGTGTGGAAAGGAATTTAACAGAATGCACAATTTAATGGGACACATGCATTTGCACTCGGACAGTAAGCCTTTCAAGTGCCTCTACTGTCCCAGCAAATTCACCTTGAAGGGCAACCTAACCAGGCACATGAAAGTCAAACATGGGGTCATGGAAAGAGGATTTCATTCTCAAGGTAATACTTTCAGCAAGGTTATTCTCTGAAAGAATTGAAGATGCGTATCGGTAAACCCAAATGGCTTTATACCACAGACCCATGATCTTGGACAATAGATCCAATGCTATTGGAAGATATTGAATCCCATAAGCCTGGGAAGTTGTAATTAACTATCTATATTGCTCCAGTGCTACAGATCAGAGATCTCCGAGGTAGTGAGCCTTGTCTCAGAGACCTTTCAGAGTAGATACATGATGACACAGAGGAACAGAGATGGAGAGGGGGACAACATGGAGGAGATGGAGGAGTAGATGGAGACAAAATGAGACTGTGTTTATGAGCAGAAAGGAAATTATTTTAGTGCACTGAGTTCATGTCATCAGGTGTTAGGGAGAATACGGTCAGTAGTGTGAATAGAGGTTTTAGCAAGCAATACCAAATGTTCTTGTACTTAAGCCCAGGGCTCCGCATCCATCAGTGTGAGAAGGTACCGTATTCACAGCACCACAGAGCTTCTCCCAGCATATGGGTACCCCAAGACACAAATGGGAGCAAGCTGGTGGAGACTCAGCCTTAATGAGGCTGAGGCTTATGTAGGTGGCCAGGGGAGTGAATGGATGATGTGATCTTCCTGATGGAAAGTGTAGTTCCATTATTTTTTTTCATAAAAGTTACAGTTTCAAGGAGCTTGGTTCCCAGAGGCTGACAGACCACAGCCTAGCAGCCATGGACAAGAAGACATTTTTTCCCAGACACATCTGGTCAGGACTTTATAGTTTTTCTCTCATGTTTGAGGTACCTCGTAAGTCCAATTCATTCAAAGCTGACAGAAGCAAAAAATCTAGAAGATTTCATGGGTCTTGCTCACTGGTTATTGAATTCCAGTCTGAAAGGGGAATGGAAGCCTAAATGACTCTATGTCCAGGACCTTTGGTTATTCTGTACCATATTGACATAGGTGACTTTATGCAAAGGACGTAGGCTTAAGACTCAGTTTACAGAGAAGCATATGAACAGGAGGAGACTCTCCTCCCCCATCTCAATGTATATGGATTTTTTACTACCCACGGTATCCTGCAAAGCATTTCCTATCTCTCACCTACCACATAGACTTCCTAAAGTCAGCTTCATGTGTGCACACAGGCGAATGCTGTCTAAAGAAGTGGGGGAACTAGGGAGGATTGTTTTGAGAGTTCGAGTATCCAAGATATTTTGTCTGTTAAGACTTTCTGAATAAATAATTCTTTCATGGGAAAGATGTCTTATTGTTCCTCAAATTCAAGCTTTAGGGCAGCCTAGCGCATATGTAAAACACATAGGCTAATGATATTTGGCATAAAATTTATGAAGTTCCTAACAGGTAATAAAATAAATGGCTTTTTTTTTTTCCAGTAAATCTCCCACAGCACCATACTAGTTACACAATTACTTTTAATTGAAGACAGCTTAAGAGCTTTTCGGTGTACAGAGATTCTTCAGCCCTTGAGGCTTATCAGACACAAGGCAATTTGTAAGGGCTGCCACCTGCTCATGAACCATTTTAACAAATACAACTTGTTGCACAGTAGCAGCTGTAGAGGATGCATAAATCCTGAGGAAACTGGATTCAATTACTGAGGGGAAAAACCCAAACCAACCTAACCAAACCAAAGCAAATAAAATAGTAACTTTTGCAGATATTTGTTATTGGGTGAAATCCTCACCCCAGTACTGTCACTATTCTTTTAATTAGGATGGACTATGCCCACTGTGTCTGAATCTTCTTCGGTGCATCCCAATGCTCAGAGCATATTTGAGTTCACAGATGCCTCCTGGGTAATGTGGATTTCCAGCAAGAGAGGAGATGCTCTGACAAATACTAAGACAAGCCAGATCCAGGACTACACTCAGACTTATGCCGCACCTCTCAGAATCTTCATCTGTTTATAATGATTTCATCAAGCTGAAGCACTATCTAGTACATAGAGTTTTTCTGTGGCATGAGTGGCTTCTCAGTGGATGAAAGAGGCAAAACTAAAGAAAGCGGAGGTTGTAGGCTGCTGAGGCTTGACTGTCTTTTCATTTTTAAAGTAGTAACTTTGAACCAGATTGTCCATAAATGAAACACTTTAACATGTTTTTAATCTCTTCCACTCTGGAAAAAAAAATGTACAAAACCTGGAACTTTGATTATGGCTTGTGATGCTTTATATCAAAGTTTTCATTAAAAACAAAAAAATATGGGAAGGAGCAAGTGAGTAGGTTCACTGGCAAAATAGTTTTCAAGATACCAGGCCACTTCACTTTTATTCCTAGCTCCCTCATCAACTGTCTGGCATGTACAGCATGTGCCCTCACCTGTCTGGGAAGTCTATACAATATTACTTTTAACAGCATCTTGAAGTAGATGCCATGAGGGGTAAACAGTAAAGTACTTGGAGATAGCTGGGTGGAAGGCAAAGGTGAAGTACGAAATAGAAGGCTGCTTCATGTTTTGTTTTTTAACCCTGTTTTTTAACTATATTAAAAAAAATGTTTTTTAACATAATAAAATTTCCTATATATAAATTTTTCCTTTTCTCCTCCCCTCAAACCACTATAAGGTTTTGGAAGAGGAAGAATTGCCCTGTCCCAGGCAAATGTCTTGAGAAGCTTGGAACAGGAAGAGCCCTTTGATCTTTCCCAGAAAAGCCAAGGGAAAAGAATCTCATTTCATTCAGATGGTGAGAGTGCCAAGGGAAGTTCATGCCAGGAAGAAGAGGAAGACAACTGCTATGAGGCAGAGCAGTACAGCCCTGCCATGTACCACCACGACGACAACAAGCTGTACATGGCTCAAGATTTGTCTGGCAAACCTGAGTGCATGGTGAGGGACTTCAGAGAGTCCTACTGCAATGAGAAGGAAGAAGTGCTAACGGAGGGAGGACTGGAGAAGAGAACAGGAAATTCAGACAAACAGGAGAGCCAAGGAGAGAGAGAACCTGCAAACAACAAACACCTCAGCTTCAGATCCTTTGAAAAGGCCAGACTTGGCCACTCTCTCTCTGATTACTTGTATTTCAAGCACAGGAATAAGAGTTTGAAAGAATTGCTGGAAAGAAAAATGGAAAAGCAAACAATGTTTATAGGCATTTAAAGTGGACATTTTAAAACAGCTGGAAATAGGAACCAGATAGCTTTTAACATGAACTGTAATTTACGAAAACCTGCAAGGTTTTAGTAGTCTTTAGAAATAAATAAGCCAAATTAATAAAAATAATTTAAGGTAAAACACGTACATTAAAAGAATAAAACAGTCCAAGGTCACCAAGAATTGCAATAGATATTGAACAATAACTTTTTTATACTTATTCATTTAAAGTGTAAGCAGACAGTGGGGTGGGTACAGAAGTTTATTTTCCTTTATCTGGGGTGGTAAGGACTTACACACAATTTTCTAGTTATCAAAAAGCAACATGTTTTAGCATTTGAGTTATTATCTGACTAAATATATATGAACACTTCTAACCATACAACTCAAAAGAAATCTGAAAATACTAAGTATCTCACAGTATAAGCAAGAGTATTATCAAACATGGTGTGCATGAAAGTGCTGTCACTCTCAGAACTAACACAGTCTGAATACTTTCATTTACTGAAGTGACTGTTAGTTCAACAACTTACAATGAGAAATGGGAAACAAATTCAGAAGAAATGTTAATGTCTTGTGAGATAGTGAAGGGCAGCTCTGTAAGGCTTTGAAAGGACCAGAATTTATTATGGTCACAGAAGCTTTTCCTCTGGCACAAGGAATGTTAGTTCTTTGCTATGTTTCAGTCAGTATGGGAGTATTCAGCAATTCTTCAAGTGAAATAGCGTGGACTGTGTTGATATTTTGTTCTACTGTCTGCTCAGACCAATATGTCTAATCAGCAGCAGCATTGTGTAGCAAGTCTTCCTGTAATTGAACATAAAGCAATATGAGTAATTTCATTGAGAAAATGATGCAATTTTGCTGTTTATCTCTTCAGTTTATCTTGGCTAGCAAGGATGATTTTGAAATACACAGGTCTGATCAGATTTTATTTTAGAAGGTATGCCAAAAAAAAGCCCTTACAGGGCAAGCAATACCTCACAGAGGAAAACTGTTTTTGGATTGTCTCTTATTGGATTCAGAAATTTTCTCTTATCAACATGGCTTAACAGGTAAGCTCCCAGCCTTTCAGAATAATTCTGCTCATGCTGTTTTTAGAGTTATTCCCAGCTTTTCATCCTTTGATTCCCATAAAATTATATGTACATAAAAAAGAAAGATGCTAAAAGCACATTCCATTAACTTCATGAATAGTTTCTCCAGCACTTTGATGCCTGCATCTTCAAGATAGGTGACAAACAGCCCCACACCATCCTATTGCTTATAAGGAAACAAAGATTTAATAAATCATTTAATTAGTCCTATGTCATTCTCACATCCCAGCTCAAAATGTTAAAATCCATATACATGGTACATCTTTTCCAAATCTTACTACCTTCTTCACTTACCTGCCAAGTTCTTGATTTGAAATACCTTGCTATCATGCTCAATATATAGCAAGCTATAATTATAGTCATATACTTATGGCTTGCTAAGGCTAGAGTCATGTAGCTGCAGTTCTCTGCCATTACGAGAAACCACTCACCTTACAGAACTAATGATTCTCACACCTACCAGTTAATCAGTGTTCACAGGGCAGCAGCCTTTATTCATCATTAAAACTGCATTTGTGTAGTCTGAGGTTGCAGAAAATGGTTTCATTTTTCAGGGGTCAAACATGGCAAGACAAAGGCTCTGAATGAAGAGCAGAAAAAGCTGTTGATGAAACAGCTTTTATCAAGTGGGTGACTCTTCTAAATGTAATTAACTCTACAGCTGATGTACATACTTTTTTAAAATAAAAAGGGTATACCAAATTGAAGTGGAAGGTAGTTCAATTTAGGCCTAGAATTAATGATGTCTTTCAAAATTAGGTGTATTTCAGAAGTATATAGCTTTCACAGTGCTGAAATGTTTATAACATATATATTTAAATTCCTTATTTCCACTGCAAGCTATCCTCTTGAAAAAGGAGCCATCTTTCTTTCAAGAAAGGTGCTGTGGTCAAGAAGAAGAATCAGAAAGTTTTCAGAGTAATGTGTGTAACTGCATTCTTTCTTAGACTAGAAGGGAAATGATCAGGTAGAAATTCAGCATGGTCTAGGAGATTGTCTCTTAGAAATGGGAACAAGTCCTTCAATTACCTTCTTGCCAATATCTTGTCTCTTGCAGACAAAAGCACCTATCTGAGAATGTATACAGCCAAGAGCCGGGAGCCACTGACTGTTAGAAATGTCTCTCTCGAGGTGGTGTAGTTTCCAGTTCTGCATGGTTCAAAATCAGTTTACTCCACCTTTGCAGCTCTATTAGTTCCTATGATAAGAGGAATAAGGAAGGAATTAGGAACCTGGTTGCAATTTCTAGATTGGTGATCATGCAATTGAGTTGAACTTTGCAAGTCTGTTCAGTTCTGTGGTAGGTAAAGCAGAAAGGCATGCAGCCCTTCCACTGCAACACTTCCCTGCTGTCTATGCACTGGAGAGTGTTATGGGATAGCTAGACAATCCTTATCAAGAAAGAGGCAAATTATTACATATCCACAGCACTCCAGGCAAATGGAGCAAAGGTGACATTTTCAGCAGAGCTCAGCTCCCAGCAGATAACATCACAACCACAGTTATGCCTGCTGGCAGTATGCTGTCCAGAGTTCCCTTACAGACCTCATAAAAGAAAGTGCCAGACATGTCCTTAGAAAAGGAAATCACTGCAAACAGTTCTACATTGTCTGAATGGTTAACCCGAACACTTTCTACTACACCATCACTGCAACCAATTTACCCACTTCCACAATCCCGCTTCTCACTGGAGCAAAGGCAACTGCCAGCCACAAACAGCCAGGTGGAAAGGAGTAGAGGTCCCCAGAATGGCAATGCTATTTGGGAATAATTAATAATCTGAATCCCTTTTTTTGCATTCTTCCTAGAAAGCGGAGGGTATTCCATTATAATGAGGTCTTGAGACTGTGCCCAGTCACATAGTCACACCAAGCTAATTCACAGACACACAAGGCTAATTCTTGTTAGAACAGCAAAGAGCTAATCTAAACCTATAAGCCATCAGTAAGAGGAATTACAAACAAAACTATTATTGAGATGAAGAGACAGTGCCAAGTGACCCAAGCAAAGAGATTGGGAGATGATAGTCCTCCCTACTGCAGAACATAATGCAGCTGGCTCTAAGACACTTGTTACAAAGAGGTCCCAAGGGACAAATTAAAAGTGAAATAACAGCCTTCATTGTGAAGCACCTTGCTTTTCAAACATAAGTTATTTTCATGCTATTTACATTGGCACTGTTTTGGGAACAGACAGTAACAGGCTTTGCTTTTTAATAGCTTTGAAAATGCTTTATAGATATTTGCTCACATAATGAAGTTATTTCCCATTTCTAATTTTTGAGGGATTAGCTTCCCTGTTTTGCTTTGAATAGAGGCTCAGAACTCCTGTAGAGACATTTACTGTGTCTCAGACCTTGGGGGATATATTTTCTTTTTTCCCTCCTTCCTAATCTAATCCTATCTACCTTCTTGCTGTGTTGTGGGAAAAAAAGTATTTATCTGACTCTTCCTTGCTATTTGGGTTTTCAGCTTGTGGTAACACATGAAATTAAAGCCCAGTCTCCACCAGCTCTATACTAAATCACATCCATACCATTTCCCTGCGTTATTGTACGAAGCTTAACTTCATCCTCTTGGAGAGCACCAGAGCAAATAAGAGTGGCTACAAACTCATACAATTGAGATGCTTTCCAAACTCATACAAACAGAGATGCTTCAAGAAGCCATGCTGAGGAAAGGTAAATTGGCCACTCTTCATAATAGAAGTTTATCTGGGGCTCTGTTCTATAAAACAAGTTACTGGAAACACCAGGTAATGCTATTGCACTCACCTTTTTACAACTCTGTATTGGTCTACTAGCTGTTCTCCAACTTCTCTCTTCCTATGGTGCTGCTGGACTCTGTTGTTACGAGTGTACAGTTAAGAAGTAATATAAGTACTATATTTATTATTCAATAAGTTTTTAATAAGTATTAACAGTTTTGAAAATAACTCATGTCTGCTTAGCTGAACAAGATGTAACAAGCTAACATTTTGTACTCCTATCAGATTTTGCAAATAATGTGGTGTATATTTTTTCACATAGAATGCTGGGTTACTATTAAAAGTCCCAACTCAAAAAAAATGACCAGTTATGTGAATATTTAGTTTCTGGCTTTCTATCTCAATAGTAAAAGCATGTATGATGTATTAATTTAAGCAAATAAATATGTACTGGAGAAGCTGCTGTACTTTGTATTGAAATGGATCTGGAGTTCTTGGCAGTCTAGTTATTTTGTATAGTAAATGCATGGGAGTGGTCTGACAAAGTCATACTTCACTCAGCACCAGTGAAGAGTAGCCCTTGTAAAGGCAATTCTGAATAAGTGATGGAGGACTAGTTAGAAGATAAGGGCAGGAGAGCTGCCAGGTCTTCTGAGGTATAGAGATCACTTTATTATTACAGACTGCAGGGAGGACATAAAGAATGCTCTGGAATGATTATGGTATTTGTTAACTTGGCCTCAGACAAGCTAAAAAAGAAAGATGTAATCCTTATCTTAAAAATGTTTCAAAGATCTGCATCATGTAAAAAGAGAAGAAAACCCAACAGATGGGTTACAAAACTGAAGTTAAGAAAGTAGGAATACCTTTATAACTTAAGAAATAAGCAGAGGACCCTGAAATCAAAGGCTCAAAGTATCTTTTTCTAGCAGAAAGCATCCCTTTTAAGTGATGAGTAAACTTTTGGATTTGTTTGTTTTAATGAGATCCTGATGGAATCATCATCATCAGACTTCACAGAGAACATTTTAAGCTGTTTTTAAGCACAGAGAGAAAGCAACTGGAATGCTTGCTATAAAATAACTCAAGTAATAAAGAAAACAGAGATGTACAGTTTTTAATTCTGAGGTATATACTTTAAAAAATGCAAGAAGGCTTACACAAACACTAGAAATACATGTAAGAGTCTAAATGAAAAAGAACTCAGCCTTTTTTATCTTTCCTGTTTTCTCATTTTCTTTTTTTTCCCTTCTGTTTTGATTGTGGGTAACAACCACTATGAAGATTATAAGCTACCTCTACACGAGGAAGAGAAGGATATGTTGAGGACTGATCTAGTTCATTCCCATGTGACTCACTGTTAGTGAATCTCAAAGTTTCCCCTTTGCCAGTCACAAAAGTATAATATAGAAAAACATATGTTTGGTCCTTTTCACAGATTTTATTTTTGTTGAAAACTGAGCTATGCTCACTTACATCTTCAGACAAGCAGAAATGAAGCAGAAGAGGAAGAGAGCCTCTAAAATGTTCCCAGGGGACTTTTCTGTACCTGTAGTGGAATGGTGAAAGGCCCGGTACCTCTAAAGTATTTTCACGGAGACAACCAAATTAATATTGATGACATGACAAAAAGTGGTAAATCATTAAAAGGAAAACAACCCTAGTTACATACCAATGATAATGGGATGTTTCTGAGAAGAGCAAGTCACCATCAAGTTGCAGTGTGTTAGACCTTCAGAAGATTAAAATCCTAGTCTAAGTAACAAGGCTGCATACACAACCTCTTGCCAAATTTGTTCCATTAATACACGCTATGGCTTGTGTAGTGTGATACAGCTAAATGTGTTTGCCCACTGGGTCATGATGCAAAAATCTGATCTAAAAACACATGCAGGGTGTCAGTCATTTCAACACTTGTAAATGGTGAAACACTAAAGAGGGATGACTGCTAATGCTGTCCCCACATATGATATGATGCTGTGTTGGATCATACAGCATAATTTTCCCCATTGATCAGACTGCAGAGAAAGTACAGCTGAATGGAGAACAGCCACTTTGTGAATAAACCTTCTGGTGTCCTATCATTCTGTTTACCCTGTCTGAAAAAATACTGTATATCTAGTCCAATTGTATAAATGATTTAATTTGGATGGAGCCAGGCACCATGCCCTTTCAGTGAATTACTTCCTGGACTGAAAAGTTTCTTGTAGTGTCCACATTTTTGTTTGTCAGTCCTCTGTCAATTAACATCAGTGGAGAATGTTGGCTTGTGTGTTTGGAGCTGGGATTGCCTGTATGTACTGTACTTTTTCAGTACTTAAGTACACTTGCAGTTCTGAATGGAAAATCATTAAAGAATAAATTATGACTGAGACACTAATTAGCCAACTAAAAGATGGGGTGCAGTTAAATGATGGAGTTGTGTGAAAACAAGAAATGTGTCTCTACCCTATGGAGGGATGTTAGAAAACTAACGGAGATGGGATCAGTAAAAAGATCACAGATAAGGTGTCACAGAAGTGTCTCTAAAAGAAATATAGTTTAGCAAGGTAAGTGGCAGCTTTAAACCCAGAGAAATGTCTATCAATACAGGGTGATAGCTTGCCAGGGAATTCTGCAAGCTGCTTAATTCTTTAAAGACCTTGCCATTTTCTACTACAAGCTATAGGATTTTTCTAGAAACACTAACTTTTGATCTTTTTTATTTGTTTCATAGGCCAAGACAATTTTTAAAAATCAATATATAAAGCATTTCTACAAGAGAGAGAATCAACTCTCCATTCAGCCACATAAATATACTGAAAACTGACAACAATGGTGAAGTCTTGCTGTGAAGAAAGTTAGTTACACTAAAACTGAAGCAGTATTGTGCCTAGTACAATCTATCTTGGAAGTCTATGAGAGCAGCACCAAGACCAGACAGGTCCAAGATGATATAGGTCTGATAAACGTACATGCAAACACAGCCTGGGAGCTTAGAAACAAATGTGATCTTACTTAAGGGAAGAAAATTAAAAGATGACTCCTAATGAGAGTTTTTATTAAACTGGAATTCACTACATTGCAAGTTATAAAAGAATTGTATGAGGCAAATTTCACAGGAGCAATCAGTTAAGACCAGACACCAGCAAAACTAATGCCACTCTGAGATATTTTGTACAGACATGTCTGGAGTTCCTTATGATAACAGTAGCTTTTACGTGCTTGTTATCATCACTCTGCGGGAGGCGACCACCCCACAGCCAACCAGCAGAATGGGTCATGAGAGAGGATTGTGCAAATGTCACCCACTCCAGTGCAGTTAGTCCTTTTTAATTAAATGATCCCCAGGTTAAGCAAACCTGCCTAATATAACTCTGAAGGGGATAAGGCATGCTCGTGCAGCCTCTTCCACCCACTCTTCTGTAACATGCAGCTGTGGGACAAATAAGTTTTAAATAGCTACACATTTTGCTAATGAACATCTGATGAGGACATCCATTAACATGTCTAATCAGCAGCGAGGTCAGTGGTCCTTCCGCCTGAATTGTATTAACAGATCCAACCCCTGTGCAGCACGAAACCACCCAAATATTCATACCCTGTGGAATAATGTAGGGCTTTTTCATTTCTATTGCCCCAGTAGTCTCATGTTGGAGCCTAATAACTTTGCAGATGGTTTGACCTGCTTCCTCAGTTTCTTACGATCACATACTTCCAGATTTATTTTTCCAGGGCTTTAGTTCTGCATTTTTAGACTTCCTTGTAGAACTAATTTTTGTGTAGATCTTATGCATACTGAGGAGATTAAGTGCAAGTGATTACTTGCATGCATTTTTGACAGATGGTGGCAAACTAGCAAATTATATTTTCTTATACTTCTGCTTTTTTATTTTGTATTTTTAAAAAATGTTTCCTCTTTTTCCATTTTACTTTTTCCAATTAACTCTTCAGGACTTTAGTGCATAGACCACTGATCAGCTTCCTACAGGGAAGTGTTCAGGGTGATCTACTCTAAGACCACTGCTGCAGAGCCCTTTCCATCCTTTCCTTATGAAATGCTTGAAAGAAAAAAGAATACCGCAGTGTGATAGACAAGCAGACAGAATGACAGACACAGGTTCACTTAACATCATATCCAAGAGCCAGCACATTAGTCCTCGCTTCTAAGCAAGATGCAGATTAAACATTTTAGATTAATTTGAAAAAACTATTTCAGTGTTTTGAGGTTTGCGTTTTTCAGATTATGGACTGAATATGTAAGTGATAGCAGGCAGTGGGAACATACAGATTCACTCAGAGTAGACAAAGATTTTTAACCTCCCTTTTATCTTTACATCCCATGAATTAGCAGTCTTCTCAGTCAGAGTATATTTATAATGCAGCTATTTCCACATGTGAGTTCTTTCAAAGACACTTGAAAAAAATCTCTGGATTGACATCAACTGTAAAATCCTGCCAATCAGGATATGAAGCGTGGTCTCGTCCCATTCATATCATCCCAAAACAACAGCTTCATAAAGCAGCACAGTCAGCAAACCTAGACTCACTCTTGTTGTGCAAATGCAGGTTTGTAAGTGCACAGTTAAAGATCCCTTTGCCAAAAATAATCTGCCACCTTCTCTTTTCTGCAGCTCAAGCACCTCAGTTACAGTGCTGTCAGAAGGGTAGGAGCATCTGCTTGTATGTCAGAAGATTTTCTCCATTTTGATATTTTGCTTTCAGCTGTCTTCAACTTTTGACCTTAAAATCTCAACTGAATTGCCATGAGTCATACAAAAAAAGAAGTTAAGGGAGCAAGGAAAGACAGCATAATCATTTTGGAGATCTAGGTTGATTAAAAAATAGGTAATCTTACCAATATTAAACACCTTCCAACCTGTATGTTAGCCATTCCTAAAATTTCTTTCGTTTTAGAGCTTCTTTATGATGTTAACATGAACATAAGGCCTAACTGCCCAACAAGTAGAAAGCTATGCTACACTTTTCCTCCAATAATGCTTAATTAAATATGTAGCTTTTCAAGCCTTACTCTGCAGATTTTTTGCTATATTGTACTTACACTTTACTGACCCCTCTGCCACTTTCTGTATCACTTATGTAGGACCATGCCCAGAGGCAAGGCCATCAGAGTAACCAGACCTCCCTTGCCCTGCAGCTCTGTCCCCTCCAGCCAAGGCATCTCCTTGGCCGATACCTCCTGACCACTGCATTTCAGAAACTGGTTACTGAGCAAAAGGTTTCCAGCTTGGTCTTGTGGGGTGCAAGCCATTGCAATTAGTTTTACAGGAGAGAAGTGAGGCTTTTCCCTACCATATTAGAGGGTGAGAAGCTTCAAACAGACCCAACACTCCCGGGGCCGAAGCGGCCACACCACAGCTGCCACAGTCGCCCAGTAGCCCGCAGCTAAGTTGGGACACAGGGGTCAGCCTCCTGCTGGTGGGAGATAGGAATGCAAACGTGTACAAAAAGGGACTGTGTCTATGTCTGTACGTCACCACCAACATGAGTAACCACTTAGACTTTCTCCCATAAAGTTCAATCTGAAAGGATGCAAGAGACAGGGTCTGGTTTCGACTCGCTCTGTGCATTGGCAGGAATTATTTTAAGAAACATGCCTTTCAGGAGAGCATGAATACTCTTGAGAGCAGCCAGCTCTTTTGAAAACCAGTCCCAGAGCTCATCAGGGAAGAAACGTGCAGTCATAACTGAGACACAGTTGTGTATTTCACTACTTCTAGCTTCTCCCTGAACTTAACCATACTTCAATTTTCTGAGGTCTTTCACCACTGCAGGGTACAAGCCCTTCTCATAACAGCTCCAGTAACCATCTGACAGAGATAGCCAATCCTTACACTTTTCTTCTTATTTTTCATTACAGGTTTCCAACACCTTTAAAGCAAAGTTACATATCAAAACTTCAGTTTTTCCTCCAAGCAGTGGAGAAACAGGCTGTCCTCCCCCCCACACCCCTGACTGCCTCTCTCCACCTTGCTGCTCCCACCGAGCAATCTCCCTCACTGTGTGGGTGGCCTCACTTGGTTTCCACACTGATGGAGGCACTTGAACCCATTTGTTTCCTGGTCAGAACTATCCTCCTCACACCTTCTCGACTTTGCCTTCTGCTAGCTTTTAGGTGTTTGACTTTACAACCCCAATAATATTCTGTCAGGGCATATATTTTATTATGGAGGTGTCCTTTGTGAGAGGACGAATAACATCACTGGCCTCAAGTGCCACAAGACTGTGGTCCATGTCTTTTCTAGCAATCTTTTTTTCAGTTCTGCTCTTTCTTCCTTTTGCCTGTTTTTTATTCGTTCCTCTAGGCAGATGCAACTGGCACATCCTCTCTTCAGGTGGGAAGCAGTAGGTGGTTGTTAGTCAGACTGTAAGACCAAATGAAAATACAGAGCAAAACTGCATACTGCCCTATCTGTGCAGCTGAAGCATGTGTTAAGGTTCACTGAGCAAGAAAGTAAAAGCAGCTTCATATTTATGGCGGATGTGATTGCACTCTCCTCCTTTAAATGAAAGTTTAATTCTCTTGTCTTTAGCCATCTCAGGAATGTTGTTTTTAAAAGGGTAAATTTTAAAACCATGATCCATAGGAAAGTTGAATTGACTTTTAGAACTGACTTTCACTTTACCGCAAACCAATTGTAACACACATGAGAGTAAAGAGGACTTCATGGAGCCAGTTCAGCATGTGTGAACTGCGTCCTAAGTCTGTCTTTAATGGGCAGCAGATTTGGCCTGACAGCCAGAACAGTGGTTGCCTCATCCACTGGCGATGACAATATCAACCTGAGCTGTGTGCCCATAGGCAGGGCATATACACAGAACATATAGATCAATGTAGTCCACCACACAGCTGAAATGGAAAACAGCTTTAGCTGTCAGTTGAGGCTGTTGCCTGATGCTTATGTTTTCAGCCCATTAGCTGCGGAAGGGATATACCTAAAACAGGTTGCCACTAGACCTTTCAACTTTGAATGCCTGACCAGCTGCCAGTTGGCTATTTACAATATAAGATAAAACAAGGTTTCTGACAGCCAAACTTCCTTTGCTCTCTTTCTCCTCCCATGGCTGAGCAGACTCTGGTCTGAAAATGCTCCTGTGCCGGTGTCTGACTAGACAGCATTACCCTGGTAAAGTGCAAACCTGACCCAGTTTGACTTGGCGGTTCAATTTTGAATGGCACACAGCCAACTCGCTACCAGTTGGGTTATTCATGCTGCAATAGGAAGCAATCTTCCTGACATGCAGACTTCCTTCTTCTTCTGCCTGAGCAGCAGTGCAGGCAGTCAAAGATGCTGAGCTAGATAAAGACCAGTTTGACCCTGTAAAGGTGTGGGTCTTGACCCAAGGCTGTACTCCAGCTTCACTGTGCTAGCCAGCAGCAAAAAACATCACTACCCGTGGCAAATCCTGGGAAGACAGAAAGGAGTTCTTGCAATAGCAAGTTGCTGTTACAGCTCCTGTAGCAGGCCTTACCCCATATTCAGATGTAAATGTGTGATCTGGAAATTCTTTGTAAATAAAATAGGCCATGGCAGGTGGTAATCTAAATTGAAATCCAAGGTGCCATTGCAGAGTTTGATTACATTCATCTTTCTGTCAAGGATGCTAACCTACTAGAAAGGACTTCTTCATCTCTGGATTAACTGGTGATATGAGATTACTTTCTTTCTCTCCCTTTCCATCCTCATGGAAATTTTAATCCTGTTTAAAAAGAAAAAAAAAAAAAGGCTACATCAGCCTGCAATGGGTTTCAATGGGTCTGGTCTCTTGGGCTGATGCACAATATTATTCCTGAAGGACAGCAAGCTAGAAGAACTCTCTGTCCCATCTAAGAACACCAAGTCACCAACACAAGCCATGTGTTTGTATAAGGTTTGCCTTAGCTCCTTATCTGAAGGGGAAGGAGAGGCTTGGAATAGCAGAAGAAAAGAAAAGGGGAACCTGTATTTTAGTTTCCAACTGAAACAAAAATGTTCTGTTACCACTCATACCCTCACATTCTCACAATTTTTCCTCATTCTCACTGTTTTTTACATCATTGTATCATGGGTGTAGCTGTGGAACGGATTTACACTCCAACCATGAAAATAAAGTGGTAGACGTTGGAGATCTACCATACTCTTCAGTGAGTAACTGGAAATCAAAGTCAATAATAAGAAAGCATTTAGGGCAATTAATGTCAACGGAAGTTTGCTAATACCTGATTGTAGGCTCTGTCATCTACAGTGTATTTCTCTAAGCCAGAGAGATAAAAAATCCACAGCAGAAATAAAGCAAGAGTATTCATAGAAGAATATTATGCTTCAGGCAGAATAACTTCCCCTTCAAGATTCATCATTGTGACCATGGTGTTTTTGAGTCTGGTCCCCATGAGCATCTTTTACCTCTTGTTGATAATTTCCACTAGTTTTCCAGAAGACTGAGAGGTGAGCTCAGGTAAGGGGCATTCTTGCAAAGTTGCTGTGTCCCAGAGGAGGATGTGTGTTCACATCGGCTGAAAACAGCCCAGGCCAGCACCCAGGGGGCTTCCCCCAGGACTGAGGAGCTTGTGTTACCCATCCCCTCAGTAAGTTTGCAGACGACACCAAGTTGGGCAGGAGTGTTGATCTGCTTGAGGGTAGGAAGGCTCTGGAGAAGGACCTGGACAGGCTGGATTGATGGGCTAAATCCAATTGTATGAGGTTCAACAAGGCCAAGTGCCGGGTCCTGCACTTGGGTCACAACAACCCCATGCAGCGCTACAGGCTTGGAGAAGAGTGGCCGAAAAACTGCCTGGCAGAAAAGGACCCAGGGCTCATGCTGAACATGAGCCGGCAGTGTGCTTAGGTGGCCAAGAAGGCCAACAGCATCCTGGCTTGTATCAGGAATAGTGTGGCCAGCAGGAGCAGGGCAGTGATTGTGCCCCTGTACTCGGCACTGATGAGGCCGCACCTCAAACACTGTGTCCAGTTTTGGGCCCCTCACTACAAGAAAGACATTGAGGTGCTGGAGCATGTCCAGAGAAGGGCAACAAAGCTGGTGAAGGGTCTAGAGCAGAAGTCCTATGAGGAACAGCTGAGGGAACTGGGGTTGTTTAGCCTGGCGAAAAGGAGTCTGAGGGGAGACCTTATTGCTCTTTACAGCTACCTGAAAGGAGGTTGTGGTGAGGTGGGTGTCAGTCTCTTCTCCCAGGTACCAAGCAATAAGACAAGAGGAAATGGCCTCAGGTTGCGCCAGGGGAGGTTTAGATTGGATATTAGCAAAAACTTCTTCACTGAAAGGGTTATCAACATTGGAACAGGCTGCCCAGGGAGGTGGTGGAGTCACCATCCTTGGAGGTATTTAAAAGATGTGTAGACGTTGTGCTTAGGGACATGATTTAGTGGTGGACTTGGCAGTGTTAAATGGTTGGACTTGATGACCTTAAAGATCTTTTCCAACCTAAATGATTCTATGATTCAAGCCCTTTCAGGAAAGGTGCTCTGCATTGTCAGGGAGCAGTGCAGGGAGAGAAAGATATGGTGACAATATGCAAGAAGAAAACCAAGTAGTGTTAGTAGTGTTTAGATTCTTCAGTTGACCATTTTTTTTCTGCCAAAGTTTGCTGCCCACTTGTAGCTGTGCAAAAGAAGCTGAGGAACAGAGTTAACAAAGGCAGGGGATTTTAGGAAAACAGTAGCTATGAACCAAATACCTAGTACCTGAGGCATGTAATTCTGCTTTAAGCCAAGACTTTTAATGTAAAACAAGTTAAAACTGGAGAGTTTGAGACCTGGGGTGTGTGTTTCTCTCTATTTACAAAGAAAGTACACAGAATTCTGTCTCTTTGAATACAGTAGGGACAAACAACAGGAGGCAGTTTCTTTGTTCAGAAACTCAAATCTGTTTTAAGCCAGCATTCTGTCCAAAATTAGAACTTTCCCTCCCTCTTTGGACTTCTTCCAGGGCCGTGCTGCTGGTACTTCCTTGGCTGGCCCTGGCTCTTTTTTGACTATATTTTCGTTAGGTTCACTTCACACTCACACATTTGCACCTTTATGATCCAGCCTGAACCCAGCATCTGTGTTTGCAAAATGTCCCAGAGAAAGCTTTTTGATTGGTACAGTCCAGACTTTCCTTAGCACCTTCCTGGTCTGTGACTTGGGTAGTAGTTTCTACTGTTTCATTTGTTGCTAAGCAAAATGGTATTTATTTATTTTCTCTGTGAATTTATAGAGAGTCTACTAGCCAGCTCTACTGAGGTTTGAGATCATCAATATGTCAAAATTATGAACCCTGACAGCTACCAGCACCTTCCAGCCTAGAAGTGTTGATTTAATTAAAAGAAAACAAGTTAGAATATGCAGGAATTCAACGGGCAGACTGACCACACGATCAGAATTGAGAAGATGAATCTGAATTACATAGAGGTGTGCATTTAATGAGAAGCATTCTTAGATTGTTATGTGCTAAGGTGGCAAGAATTTGATTTGACTGAATTCCCTTCGAATTTGAATTAAGCTACATAAAAATTTAATTCCAAAAAACAGTAGTCAAAAAGGAACTAAGTGCAGTTTACCTAACCTACTTTAAAATTAATTTGGTTTCATATTCCTAAGGGTCACCTCGTATGTCTAAAACATAAATATTATCTCCCTGACTTCTTTTGTGACATCCATGAAAATGAAATATGGCTGGTCAGTCTAACATTAATATATACTGACATGTTTGAAGCAGTATGTAATATAGGCATTCAGCATTGTTCTGAAAAATAACTCCAGCTGATGATATACAAAACAGAAGCTTAGAACAATGCAATCCCTCTGCCAAATTTGCTCTTCCAGCAGTGGTTGTTAGATGTGACTCACAAACACTGTAATTTAGAAAATGCTTTGCTTCTTGGGAGCGTGACATATCCCTAGCTAGGCCCGTTTAGGAACCAAATGGGAAAGTTGAGTTAATTCATCAATGGGAAAGGGGCATGAGCAAGCTGCTTGGTTGGTCCTGGAGCTGGCTGAAATCCACTTTAATGAGAATGGCAGTTTGATGTTTGTTTTATTGTTAGTGTCACTGAAGAGTAATTTGACACACTGCCTTAGAAAAATGCTTTCTGAGCTCAAGCTTTTGTAGGACCCCCTTTTAGCAAATGGAGGGCGGTAATTGTCTCAGCCTCCAAATCTTCTCTTCCTGTTCTTGTGAATCACCATCACAGAAAATGAAGACACTTACATCTCTTTCTCTGCTGGCTCTGCAAGAAGACTGGCTTCCTAGTGAGCAACCAACTCACCTGGATAAAGGTAAGCATGCTTCAGTATAAATCAAATGTAAGTCACATGTTACAAGAGAAAAATGAAGAGCTAGTGATGGCAAAAAACATAAGCTAGCAGGTGCCCAGAAACATTTACAAGCATTTACATTTACATTACTTATGCAATAACATCTAATGACATCCAACAACAATTTTCATTTTCAGAATAAATTCCAAATAGCATTTTGAAACTTTTTTGAAGTAAAATCCTTTCTGACTGCAGAAAATTTAACTGAAATAAATACAGTTTTGCAGGAGAGAAATAGGTTGATTTGAAACAGCTTTTACTGACAGAAGTTACTCAGAAAGTGTTTCTCAAGTGTAGCTGCTCCTGACCTTATAAAAACTTCAGCTGTTCTCTAAAACTTGAAAGCTGTGATGGTTACATGTGCAGTATTGTGTTCCTTTGACTTTTCCCCTTCCTTTAAAATGTAAACCTATGACAGATCCATCTATTTGTTTATCTTTCACAGTACAGAGCCATGCACATTTCTTGTCCTATACAAATGATTAATAATGTCGTGACTTTTTAGCCACTGACTACGAAGAAACACTTTGCTTCTTACCCTCTGCTTCATAATTTGAAGTCTCCCACCCCCATCCATGACACACAAGCCTGTCATTCTCTTTCACTGTCATTTCCTTCTATTTTATCTAAATGTTTCAGAGTTTTCCCCAGGAAATTCTTTTCTATTCATTTTTAGTGTTTTTAAGGGAGCAAACAAGATGAAAGCCTAAGGAAAAAAATGTTGTCTTTCTTGACACTGTAAATATAGCTGATGTTTCCCTTTTTGTAGCTATGTGGGATGCAATCTGAAAACTATTAAGGTCAATAGCAGTTATCGAAGCCTTCATTTTACAGCACAGCAGACACTGCTGAAACTGAGTATCTTCCTAAATAGGTTAAAAAGCAACACAAAGTCAGCGCAATGGTATTATTATTCAAGAGATTTCAGCTGATCCCTAAAGCCTGATTGCTCCTCTCCACAGCAAGATATATTAAATGTTTAACTATTTGTTAGTTATTATTAGTGGTTTTAAACCCAGGAATACAACCTGATTGCCTTCTTATGGTATAAAACAGGAATAATTCATTTGAAGTCGGGTTATTTTCATGTGTGAGGTTGCTAATTAGACTCTCGTAAAGCGGATGAGAGAGTTTCCTTTTCTCCGGCTACTTTCGTGCAATATGCAACATGCAGAAGACGAAATGTCCCTCCATGATTTTACTGGCACCAATACCCACCATGCAGATAATCCGCTGAACATTGTCTTCCATAATCCCTGTCTGATAGAGTGACTGAATAGTACAGCACGGTGAAAAAAAGGATAATCCTGTAGTAATCAGGAATTCCTTCACCTTCATTTAGGTGTTGTTAAAACATGGTAACTAACCTAACAGGTAGGAAAAATTGAGAAAGATTAATTCCCCTTGTTACCATGGAAATTACAACTTGTCTGACTGACAAAGGAATATAGATTTGTTGTATTAATAACTTCAGCAGCTGAAAAGGACACAATATTTATAGAATGGGAGAATCACAATATAACTGGGGTTTGAAGGTACCTCTGGAGGTCATCTTATCCAACTTCTTGTTCAAAATAGATCCAACTAGATCAGATGGTTCAGGACACCGACCAGCTGAGTTTTGAGTATCTCCCAAGGATGGAGACTCCACAGTCTCTCAGGGAAACCTGTTCCAGTGCAATGGAAATTTTCCAGTAAAAAGTGTTTCTTATTGCCATGTTGATTTGTGCCTATCACCTCCAGTTCTGTCACTGTGCACTTCCAGGAAGAGTCTGGCTCTGTCTTCTCTCTGTCTTCCCATGAGGCAGTCACAGATAGCACTTAAATATTCTCTGCAAAGTCAGTTTCCAACTACTCATCCCACTCTCTGTAGCATTGCAGGAGATTGTTCTCTACCAGAACTTTGGACTTTTCCTTGTTAAGCTTTCTGAGGCTCCTGCCACCCCATTTCTCCAGCCTGTTGAGAATTTCAGGTTCCTCTCAGCATGCCCTCCAGCATATCTACCATCCCCTTGCTTGGTATCATTGGCAGGCTTGCTGCAGATGAACTTTCTACCATCCAGGTCATTAACAGAGATGTTAAACAGTATGGGTCTCAGCACCTGTCCATGAGGGACACAGTGAGTAACCAGCCAACAGTTGGACTTCATACTCATGGTCGTGCAACTGCTTGAGCTCAGCAATACTGCCTATTTTCCACCTACTTGACCATCTGAGTATCTACTCCCCAGCTCACCAATGTGGGTACTAGGTTACTATGGCAAACTATGTCAAAAGCCTTGCAAAGTGTGGCACAGTCTTCTCATCACAGAGGTCAGTTGGTTTAGTGGCAGTGAGCTCTTAGCTGCTGAAGATTCTTATTGATTTATTGGTTTTTCCCTGTTTATTTTCAGCCAGTAGTTTTGATCCTTCTGTTTATACTCAGTTAAAGCTTCTGGTTTCTGTTGCCCGTTGACTTGGTACTGTTTGAAAACTCAAAGACCGTGTCAAATGAGTGAAGGGAGGAAGAGAAGCCCTTGAAGGGAGACCTGCACTGTCTTGTGGCTCCTGCTTGAGGTATAGTACAGATGCACTTTAAACAGATTTTTCAGTCAGAATGCTATTTTTCTCTACTGGCCAAGATCCCTAGCTGGCTGAAGCCTCTGGGAAGGCACTATGTGCTCTCCTCTGAAAAGAAAGAAAATTATGTGTTGTGCTTGCAGAGCCAACATGTATGATAGGAGATGTAGTTTATTCATTGCTGATAGACAACACTTTGCAAAGACACCGTTCAGAAAAGAAGTTGTTAATTTAAGCTGAAATATAAACTTTAACCACAAAGAAAACCTTTACTGATTTCAAGAAATTCCATGTTTTGGCAAAAAAAAAAAAAAAAGTATTCTTTTTCATGGAAGACAGAAAATCTTTGACGGAAAATTTCATCAAAAGTTTAGTTTTCTTCCGAAGACCATTTTAGCTAGAAAATATTTATGATCTCCCAGCTAAGGCTAGGTGTGGTGAGTCACTGGAACCTACCTGAAAATTAAGTCCTGTCGTTCAGAATTAATGATAAAACTAATGACACTTAAGTACACTTTGTAAAATGCCCTAAGTCACTCTAATAATAAAATGCCTGCTTGCGAGCCACTGTTAGAACTTCTGTTGAAATTATTCAAATGAACTTTTCGAGCACATGTTTGAGTACCCAACATGAATTATTATTATTATTACAAAACATGTAGAACAATGTGGATAGTCCATTTTTTTCCTTAGAACATTCCTATGATGAAGGAGAGCCACACAGATTTACAAATATAACAATAGTTGTGTGATGCTGGGGGGGGGCAAGTGAAATAATTGCCCTAAATCTCTGATTCATCAGACCTCAGAGCTGTTTGTCCTGTCTTCATCATTCATATGACCTAGTAAATATCTGACATGCTCTAACAAATCTCCACTGCATTCTTTCTCAGGATATTGTAGTTACTTCCTTGTACCTTGCAGTAAAAGTATTAGTATAGTAGCTCATGTATCATTATCCTTGTATTATATCAGTCCTTGCAAATATCTTCTTAGCACACATCCAAGTGGTTCCCATTTGAATTTGTGTAAACATTTTGTGCTATTCAACTAGAAGCCACTTAATTTTGCACCTGTCCCTTCCTCAGTTTAAATAATACACACATATTTCTCCTTCCTGCTATTGTTCTCCCATATAGAAAAAGTAAGAAGATCCAGAGTGTGCAATTTGTAAAGGAAATTACATTAATGTATATTGGAAAAGCACATTAATAATAAATGAGTTAGCAAGTACCCAAGTTTGCTATAGAAAAAATCCAACCCTCATTATCAAAGGCATTTTTCCATAAATTACAGGTATCTTTTCTTCTTTGCTTGTAGTCTACATCCAATTTCTATTTCACACAATGGGAATGGACTTGTTTTCTTTCTCCAGCACTGACAAAAACTGTGAAGAACAAGAGGGAAATGATTTACACATTCTGTTTATTCAAAGTCCCCATGTATGTAATTAACCATGAGGGATTATATACCACATGGGTGAGAGGAGGTTTAAGTCAATAGTGGTGGAGATATGGTGAATTGAAAGGAGCCGATATGTAGATGCAGAGAAACATTCTGAGCAACATAATTGAAATGTGGCACTAATCAAGGTTAAGTGGCTGACACAGTGAATTGCAGAGGCTCGGCATAGAGATTTTGATAAATTTAAGGACTGGGGCAACTGGTAGCTTTTAAGTTTCAATAAATAGAATTGGAAGAAGCCCATGTGCTGCTACGGTTGGGAGTGGACTAGCTAAGGGCACTCTTGTTGCACATCAGGCAAACCTGGCTGATGTGCTGCGTTACTTTAGGAGGGCTATAGCCAGCCAGTCAAGGAAATTTATTACCACACACTATTCTGTGCTGGTGAGGCTGGCTCTGCAATTTTGCCTCCAGTTCTATTCACCTCCCTTTGAGGATGTGGACAAAATAAAAGGGTCCAGAGAAGAGTTACCAACAGGCCCAGGGGCCTACGGTATATATGCTGTGAAGAAAGACTGAAGGATATACTTAACCTAAGGAGGAGAGGGCTGAGGGTTGATCTAACAGGTACCTATCACTACTTGAAGAGTATGTAGAAAGATGTCAGACCACTTTTTGGTAGTGTTAGGTGTTACAACAGAGACAGTGACCAGAAGTTGTGGCTTGGGAGGTTCAGGCTGTATGTTATGGCACTAGAAAGCATGGGCTGGCTAGCAAAAACAAGTGTAGTACTGCAAGAGGTTGCCAGAGACGTCTCTCAATCCATGGACTTTTTCAAAACTTGGCTAGAAAAAGCTGTGGCTGCTGTGACCCAGTCTGGGAAATAGTCTTACTTCAAGTAGGAAATAGGACTGAATGACCACCAGTGGCCCTTACAGCCCACATTTCTAAGCTTCTGTGAATTAAATTGATCTGAAATGTGACCACTCTAATGCCAACAATAAAACCAGACCTGGAGGAAATGTAACACAAGTATGTTAATGGCTAGCTACAAAAAGAACTGAAATAATTTGTAATGATATTTACTAATTGTTGTAAAAGATAAACAGCTAACAGCACACCTAGGAAATAGAAAAAAAAAGAGAAAAGGCAAAATTTGGGCACATAATCAGGAATACATACAGGTTTTTTTTCATGGTATAATGACAAATTTCAAGATTTGCTGTTGTAGAGGCAAGTAGAATTAGTCAGTCAATATGTCTTTGTTCTATTTACATCTTAATTGGAAAAGGATGACTATTTATCTTGCATAGCTGCTTATTTTCAGGGAAATCATCTTCCTTCCAATCACATAATCCAGAGGAATAATTTTAACAGGACAAGTTTCAAAAACTTTATTTTCAAAGTGTTGGTAGAAAGTGGTTGGAATGCTTAAGCTTTTTGTTGTGGAGTCTAAAGCATCTCTAGTTGCCACTGTAGAAAAATGCATGGGAGGACACCAGTACCAGTTCAGACAAGCTGCAGATTCCACACACCACCACTCTTAATTGTTGAGCATCTTAAATACACTTGAAAAATAATGTCTTCATTCGATGATATAAGATCTCTGAGAGAGCATAAGGAGCACCACTCCTTCGGTGATGAAATTTTCATAACTACGGTAACAGATGAAGGTCTATTTTCAGTCCTGCTGCAGAGACAAGGTGAAAGAACAGGTAACTAAGTTTCTGATTTTGCATTTAGTGAAGTTTCGGTTGTGTTCACTGTAATGTATTGGTGCACTATATGGGCATTTTTCAGCCATTGAAGGAGTTTTTCTAAATACAGTGTTGTTCGGATAATACTAGACTTCTGCCTACTGAGAGCCACAGATACCAAACTTGGGATACCAACACAAACCAGTATAACACATATTCAGAACAGAAAAGTCTGTTTTGTTTAGTAAGCATGATGGGATATTTGGTTTTTATTTAGCAATTTGATAATGTGTGTACTGTGAGTAAAGAGCAGAAAATATCTGTAGAGGTGGATGGATGAAGGTCACTGTGACCTCTGGAGCTTCTTTAAAACCATGCATAAATAACTTCAGCGTTAGTCTCTATTTCCATGACCCTCTGAAACCATTCCAAGGATGCAATCACTTTGACAGAATTATAGTTTGTGAAGTTCTTGAGAGTTAGCATCTCATGCTGAAAATTATAGGGGGCATATTTTTATTGTATCAGTGTCACATTAAGACAAATTCTAGTTCTGTGAGCAAAAGTTTTTACACAAGGAGGTATTTCCTCCATGCTTTCTGTTCCAATAGCTGATAGCTAATAGTCAAATGAAGTTGCAAAAACAGTGGTGGAGTTGAAGCAGAGCATCTTTTATGTACATGCAAGTTCAGCGTAGCCAGTACATGACTGTTCTATGTAAGAACACCAGCAAGAGCAGTACAGAATTCAGCAGGTATGCAAGATGAATCAAAAGTCATATTTACTTGCAGAGAATCCATAAGAGAATTTTTGTCCTACAGATGTTGAACACAAAACAGGTTTATGTTGAAAATACCTAAAATATGGCAAGTAGGTGGACTTAGGTAAACAGTGCTTATGCAGTCAATGACAAACTTGCAGTTGTCCTTCTAATATATCAGAGACAATAACTCTATTCTTTATTACATCCACGGTATGTAAGGTATTTATTTTATTTGTGTGTCACACACAGTAGACTCAGTAAATTTTAAGTAACTATTGCCTAGGTGAAATATTATCTCCAAGTAATAAATTAATTTCTTCTGCAGTTTATTAACAGATTTTTGTTTTGTAGAATAGCCAGCATAAATAGCACTTGCTACCTAGATCCCCAGCTGCAGAAGTTTTCTCCTATGTACATAAAGTTTCTTGAACTTGTTGCTCTATATTTCCTATATGGGATTTTGAGATACAGCTCTTTTTGCAATGCTTGAACAGTTCTTGCTTTATCTTGCTTTCATTTGCCTTCTGCTGTTGCTGATTCAGCATGATGATATCTGGATTACTGGGTCTTATTCCAGCTGTAAATGCTTTGTAACAGTCTAAGCTGATCTCACATTATTTCAGCTACCGTGCTTCGAAGTGCACGTGCAGCTCTCTGGTCCCATGAAACAGCAAAATACTGTTCTGTGTATTTGCCCAGTTTCTGTCCCTGCTGCTGAAATTTATAGCCTACAACTACAATATATAGTTTATGCACAAAAAAGTTGTTCTACGCCAGAAGAGCAGTGTCACATTTATCACTAGCAAGAGGAAGTGCACAAAGCACCAGCTGGCTTTCAGTGCAGTATGCAAGCAGAACATTTTCTTTTCTCAGCAAGCCCTTTGGCCCTACTAATTTTCAAACATCTGAATCCATCAGTAAAAATAATTGTAGTCTCACTTCAGCCTCACAAACACAACATAGGTGGGCCCAGATTTAGCAAGGCATCTTTGCCACTGTTTTGCTGTAGAAATGGTGAATTCAGAGCCTCAGTTTATTCCATAAATGTAAAGGAACAAGAAATAATAAAGGATGGCTGCAGCTACAGGCAGCAGCAGACATGAGACACAGAAAGAAAGGTCTGTCTATAACAAATGTGAAGGCCCTTGCCTCTTGTCTTACCTGGCAAGCATGAGGCACATGCTCAGTGGTAACACTGCTCTGCCAGAGAAAAAGAAAACTATGTGCATATATAAAGATCGATACAATGAGAATGGCTTCCCCGCAGGTCAGGGCATACTGAGATAACCTTGCCACTGAGGAGGCATAAATCTTATAGAAAATGTAGGGTTTATTCACTTACACAAAGAAGAAAAGTTAAATTAGACGAGGCCAAAATTAGTTTTGCACAATAAATTGCAAATCTAGTGTGGGTTTTTCTACACTTCTGAACTGAATTTGTCTCTATTACTCAAAAAGGCACTAAAAAAATGTCTGATAGTCTCAGTTTTACACCTTCATTTTTTCCCTTAAGGTCATTTAGGGAAACAGGAAGCATTCTCACTCATTATGTTTCTGCTTATTGTTTAAACAACAGCATTCTCTGAGCTGCCCTTTTAACCACATTTACAAAGTCTACAGGCTGGGTACTTGGTGTTGGAACCCAAAGGAAAATCCTCTAACAGCAGAATTAATCAGAGCTGAGCTGAAGCAAAGTGACACACAATTTACACCAGTGGAGGTCTGGCTTCTGTATTTTCTTGAGTTTCTACAGAAGCCCAGGAGCTTCACATATCTGAATGAAGCCTACTGGGATGCTGTAAGACAAAAGTAGTTCTATTCTAAGGTATGTTTTATGGAAACATTCAAACACCTTGGGTTTTATGAAATTTTCAGGTTAATTGTGCTGGAATTTAAAAAATGTAACGATTTCAGGAGCTTTGGATTTGCAAGGCATGTAGGACAATTACAAGATCACATCGCTTCCCATCATCCTCCTGCACCTCTGTTTCTGGTACAAAGAAGGGTTTTGGAAGTAAAAGACCTTGGTTAAGAACACTTACAGTGGACATGTGACTTGACTGCCAGGAGCTATTAATTAATTTCACAGCTGGTGATCACTGAGATACCATATATCTAGCAGCCAAAACTGTCAACAACACTTTTACAAAAGGCATCCAGTCTGGTGTACCTCATTTCTGGGGCACCCTACACTGTACCTTGTACCTGATTTTCTGAGCTGCCAGCCACCACAGAAAATCCATGTGAAACAGCATCTGAAAATCAGTCCCTAAATTTCCAGAGACGGGCTCTCCAAAACAGAGGCAAATATCAGAAGTTTGGCTATGAGTACATATTTGTCTAAAAAATACATGGAATAATCCTATTACATAAATGTTACTTCTTAGCCCCTCAGTCTTTCTGGCTAGCAACTCAGGAGTCAGGTTGGCTAAGTTATCTCAGGTGGTCCTAAGGAACAGATTTCAGTTCTCAAACGAGTTATCGATTATGGTCACAGCACCATACAGAGGATATATCTCTACTTGTCCTCAGAATCAGAGATGGCAGTCCCTCATACCAATCACAGGAAATCTTCTAAGTTATTGCATTGCATAAAGGAACGGATTCAATTATTCAGCATTACACTCATTTTCTATGTGTTTTCTTTTTAAAGAATATATTAATCAGAAGTATATTGGGCTATTTAATAGGATATCATGGATGTTGGAACAGCTGAGAAACGTTCTCTTCATACCTATGAACCAGCTGATTTGTTACTACCCTTCCTCATTTCTCTGGTTCTCCCTAATTCACACCAGGGATTGTGACTGCACCCAGGGTAGGAAAACAGCGCTAATTAAGTAAACCCACCCACTGATGTATGCCCCATCCCTGGAAACAATCAAGGTCAGGTTGGTCAGGGCTCTGAGCAACCTGATCTAGTTGAAGGTGTCCCTGCTCACTGCAGGGCGTTGGACTAGATGATCTATGGAGGTCCCTTTCTACCCAAACGCTTCTATGATTCTATGTTTCTATGTCGTGTTCTTCTGACACAGAGAAGCAGTTCTTGCTTCCTCTTCCACACCACTCTCTTCTAATGGATCTCCTTTCTGAATATGCAAGTTTAAAGAATGAAATACTAAGAAATCAAACAGAAGACCAGCACGATACGACTCTAACTTGCAGCTTCCAGGCTGTCTGCATAAATGTGCAGAATAACTGAATGAGCAGTCTTGCTCAAAACACCCAGTTATGGCTGACTCACTATTTATAAGACTGACCTTAAATATTTATAAGACTAAAACCACATGTGTAAATTATTCCCTGCAGCTAATAGGAACACTAAGCATTTATGCCAGCAAAATGTTATAGTAAGATGCATATTCTCATTGGCAAATTGAGCACAGTGTTACACCTCTCGCTAAATGATAGGGAAAGAAAAAGACCAAGCAGAACACAATGGGTGGGAAAAATCACACCTGGCTTTATAGGTGAGAATAGGGAAGAAGAAACATATACTGACATGTTATCTTGGGACCACAGAAAACACCTGACTGCTGAAGCTCACCTGGGGAAGAAATCAGCTTGCTTTTTGGACATCCAGATCTGAGCAAGGGAGAAGACACAGCACAGCAAGTCCTATATTGCTTATAAGCCTTATACACAACATACACCTCACGCGTGAACAATCACAGCCATACTGGGATATTGCTTGTTACTGCTGCTATTCTGCAGTACGCAAACCCTTTCTGTGATCTGGACATTTCTAGGTATGTCATCAGGATTTGGCAAGGGGTCTTTAGACAAATATCCTCGGGAAAAACATCAAATATGACAAGGCACCACACTTTTTCCATCACATTCTTCAGGGTAGCAGATTACTTTGTCTGGAAGTCCACAGCAGAGAAAGATACATGGCTACTTTAGGAAGAAACACCTTGCAGCCTCGCTAGTTCTGCCTGTACAAAGGTGTATACTGTGTAAACTTTCAGGCCTGAAAGTTGTCGTGCTGATGTTTCCATCTGTGTGGCCAGCCATAGAGAGCTGCATTAGGGCAACAGCCACCACAGGCTCTTTTCTAAAATGAAGTATATACTTTTTTTAGCATTTTGTGAGGCATTTTTCAAAGCTTTCATTTGCCAATGCTTACAAATCTTAAACCCTTCCAAAGGGTAGTAAAAGTGCAGCAGAACAGATTCTGTGGTCTGAATTTCCCCTGAAAGTACTTAACCACTAGGGCAATTTTGTAGATGTATCATCCTTTCTGCATCACAGTTCTCTTTTTCTGTCATTCTGATGTGAGAACTGATAAATCTTTAAACACAAAGAAGAAGTCTCAACAATGTCTCTGCCTTTTATTTCTCCTTTTTTTTCCTCCCTTCCCTTTACCTCTCCCCAAGTGATGGTATTATAGAGAAGGAAGATGAGAAGTTTCTCAAACTATTTTGCTGATGTTTAACCATACACTTAGAGCTTTTTTAATTAGGTAAAGTGAATTTGTGAACTGATTCCCTTTCCTGTTCTAACAAGTTATGCTGGACTCGCTAGCTCCTGTTCTGCAGCACATGGTGGCTGAAAGGAGTGCAGGACCACTCTTTCTAACAGTTAAACCAGCAAGGAAAAATCATCATTAAAATACTGCCACCCAGACCAAGGTCCATTTACTGTCGTAAAGCTAGAAGAAGTGCTACAGCACTCATAAGTAGTTATAGATGGAATAGTTACCAGGTAATTCTTACCTGGGTATTCACACTGTACTTGCTCAGCTGTTCCAAATGTTACTATTAAGTTTTCCATTCTTTTTTCTAAAATTTTCCATCAAGATTGGTGCGGCCAAGCCTCCTGCTACAAGACATTTCCTGTTCCTAAAGTAAATGTGGTAATTTCTTGCATGGTAGTTAGCCTGAATTACCTAGCACAGGCAAGACTGGAGGTGGGTAATTTTCTATTTTATTTTGATCTGGTGGTTTCTGCTGGATATGGCTGAGGTCCTAATCTCTCTCCAAGCATCTCACAAAGGTCAGTGGGACTGAGACCCCACAAACTTCCCTTAACTGCATAGAAACCGAAAGCAAGGACTGGGTCAGGACTTAGGAAATTGGACACAAAAAGCACATCTCACAATCTACCTTAAGTACAAAGCGGTGAAAAAAACTAACTTTGATGTGAACTAAAAGGACAATTTACTTTTTGGAGCAGGTGCTGGAGTGGATGCAGAGGCAGGTTGCTGCAAGCACCCATCCCCTTGGGACTCCAGGAACAAAGAGCACCAGCTCTTTCAGACAAACAACAGTCACATCTTCTGTCCAAGGGTACCGCCAGCCCAAGCAGCTAGCTCAAAGCTTTGTGTTTGACAGAAGTGAGTGCGTTTTTTTTTCATGCCTTGTTCCTGAAGCAGGCAGTGGGTATGACTTGCACATTGAGCTGTGGCTATTTGGTAAGAAAATTAGCGCAGACTGTGGGTAACATGGTTAGTCCACATCATTATCTGCTTTGATATTGTATGTGAAAAGGAGATGTCCCCTTAAATTACTCCAAAGATAGCAAGAAACAATAAGACCTTTGCTTTAATGGCCTGTTCTTACTGATATGGTAAAGCAAAGCTCATCCGAGACGTGTATTTTCTTTTATCCTGGCAAACTGTGAAGTTTCAGAAGACAAATAAAGGCTGATAGTATGTGAAATTAAAAGTCTATACACATGAGCTGTCTGTGAAAACTTTGTACCAGCATCTCAAGCCAAAATACCAGGAGGTATGTCATATGCAAACAAACCAGAAAAGCAGCAGTAATTCTGGGTATGAATGGAGAATCTAGCAATTGAGTATTTGAATCAGAGGCTGAGGACACCAGTTCTGTCTAGAACAATCCAGGTAGCAACACAATGCTGATCTCATCCCTTTCAATTTTTGATTTTACAATATGAATCAGACAAGCTGTGGAAAAGGAATAAAATGTGCTCTAGTTCCACTGTAGATGGAAGTATGTGACAGTGTTCTGGAACTCATTTCAAATCCCTCCACAAAGAATTTTGGGCATTTGATTTTAGAGATGCTTACCACAAAAAAAAAAAAAAAAAGAGTAATTTTTGACCACCTAACAGGTGCTATAAAGAACTGGTGAAAAAAAGACTATTCATGCCCATTCAGGGTGTCTACCAGGTCATTGCTGACTATTGAGTTCCCATGGCCACCTTGTTCTTACTATACCATGTCTAGCTAAATTTGGTGATTTCCAGCCTGAAGGGTGGAATTAGCCAGACTAGCTATCATCTTGCCTATTTGTACAGCTCATGATTCTCATATGATTTGGAAATTTGCACTGCTATGCTCTGGATAGCAAAGGGGCAGCAGAGTCGCCAGGTCCAAGTCCAGAACTTTCATTGAAACTCATAGCCCTGACACCCCAAGTGAGCATGGGGACCAGGCAACCCCCCAGCTGGGTGATCACTGTCCCCAGTACAGAAGAGACTAAAAAGAGAGCCTTGTCTATACAAATGTGTAGAAGCTGACTATTAAGCCAGCTACATGGTGGCATGCTGGGAGTTTGAAATCTTCATGTGCATTTATTTCTCACAGGACAGCGAAGGAATGCAAGTCAGGATAGTCAGTAGCTCGCCTGGGTGTATAACAGAACAATTCATTTTAGAATGAACCTCCAAAGGTCATCTAGTCCAAACCCCATCTCAGACCAGATCTAATCAGATCAGGTTGCTTAGTGCCATGTCCAGTTGAATCTTGAAGACCTCCAGGAATAGAGATTTTTACATCCTCTCTGGACAACCTGTTTCAGGGTTTGAACACTCTCATGATAACATTCTTTATCCTAATACCTAATTAGAATGTCCCATGTTACAACTTCTGTCCATTGCCCTCTCTCCGATCATCACGCATCTCCAAGAATAGTCTAGCTCCACCTTCTCTTTCTCCTTTGGTCAGGTTGCTGTAGACAGGGATAACGTTTTCCCTGAGCCTTCTATTCTTAAGGCTGAGCAAACCCATTTCTCTCACCCTGATCAGCTTGGTGGCAAAAAGGCAGAGTAACTCAGTCTTTTCCCTGTCACTTGCCGTTAGACCCCCTGCACCACTAATCAGCCAGCCCACACTATCCTTAACCTTTCTTTTCCTGCCAATGTACTTAGAAAAACCTTTCTTGCCATCCTTCATCTCCCTTGCTAGTTTCAACTCCAGCTAAGCTTTGCCTTTCCTGACTCTGTTTCTACATGCATGGACAACATCTTTGCATTCCTCCCGGGTAGCCTATTCCTGCTTCCAGCTTCCGTGTGCATCTTTTTTATGTTTGAGCTCTCTGTTCATCCATGAAGGCCCTTTGCCAGCTTGCTTGACTTTCTGTACATTGAGATGGATCATTCCTGTGCTCTGAGGCTGTTCTTGAAGATCAACCAAGTCTCCCAGATCCTTTCCTTCCAGGAAAGTTTCCTACAGGATCCTGCAATCAGGTCCCTGAACAAGCCAAAACATACTCTTCTGAAGTCTTGGATCTAGCTCACTCCTCTCAGGATCTTAAACTCCACAAGCCTCATTATTGGCGCGGCAAAGGTTGCCCTTGCCCTTAACGCTATCCAATGGTTGTGGCTCACTTGTGAGTTGCAAGTCCAACAGAGCACCTTCCCTCACCAGTTCATCAGTCACGTGCATCAAGAAATTATCTTCAATACATTACAGAAATCTCCTGGATTCGGTGTGCCCAGCCACATTGCCCTTCCAGCAGGGTGATTACAGCCACTGACGAGTACTAGGGTCTGTGACTAAGACTTTTTCCAGCTGCCTAAAGAATGCTTCACCTGCCCCCTCTTCTTTATCAGACGGCATGTAGCAGACACCCATTACAGCATCACCTGTGCTGGCCTGTTTTCTGATCCTCACCCACAAGCTCACTACTGACTCATTACCTGACCCCAGGCAAAGCTCCATGCATACAACTCCTTTACACAGAACTCAACTTTTCTGCCATCCCTGCCCACCTGTGTCTTTCCTGCATTGCTCCATTGCAGCACCCTAGTCATGAGAGCTATCCCACCATATCACCATGATCATAATGAGGTCTTAGCTGCGCAGCTGTGCATAGACTGTCCTTCTGCTTTTTCCTCATGCTACATGGATTTGTGTAGAGGCATTTGAGATGGGTCCTCAGTTGTGCTGCTTTTATAGGGGAAGTGTGAGAGCCTCCCATCATGCTGTCTCCCAGAAGCATCTGTTCTGCCTCTTGTGCCCTCAGTTGTCTCCAGGTTATGGTAACCTTCCTCTGCATGCCTCATGTAAAGCCCTCCTCACTAGGTCAGGAAGCATGTTGCAAAGACACCCTTACCATGCTTTGTCAGGCATATCCCATCCCAGCTCAGTAGCCCTCGCTGTGACTGTGGTCACAGAAGCCAAAGCCCTGCCTACAGCACCAGCCATGCAGCCAAGCTGTGACACCCTGGATGAGTCCACTTCTGCTTCTGCCTTTCCCTCTCTCACTGCCAAGATTGAGGAGACATCACTCACGCCCCTTGCCCTTCACCCTCATCCCCAGTGCTCTGTACCCACCCTTAACACACTCCAGGTTACTCCCAGCAGCATCACTGGTGCCCGCATGGAAGATTGGCAAAGGCTAATAGTCCAAAGGATGAAGAAGCCTGTGCAGCACCTCCACAACTTCCAGACTGGTTGTCATATTGCTGCCTTCATCTCCATAGGAGGGAGTCTCCTATAACTATCACACTGCTTTGCCCTTCACGTGGACAACAGGTTCATGTTCAGCTGGCTCTGATCCCATATGTCTGATTTGCACAGGTGGCCCCCAACCCAACTTAACTCTGATATCAGTCCTCTTGCATTTATTTTGAGTTACTGCTTGGCATAGGGACTTGGGAGCTGACCTTACCTGACAGCATACAAAGGGTTGGTAGATAGTTAGAGCACCAGTAGTTGCAAAAAACAGCATCTATGCTTGGTGAGGTGAAATCAAACTACCTTGGTATTCACTGCATGTACTACTGGAATTCTTAGGAGGTCCAGACATCTGCACAGAGCAAAGACACACCAAAAGCTCCTGAAGATCTTCAGCCAACTATCTTCAATAGCACAAGCAAAGATAGATATGGAAAAAACACTGTATTTGACATTACAAAACATGGGGACAGCACCAGTAGTAGTTTTAAGCTTTCCTAGTCCCTCTCACTGCTTAGTTTTATCAATCAGATGAAAATAAGGTGACTTAAAAAGTAGCCTGGAAGGGAAGCAGACAATCAGATATTTGCAGAGTTCAAAACACTGTTCATCAGCATGAGGAGAGAAGAAACAGAGGAGGAAGGGAGTGTATGAACAATATGTACTTTTAATAAACCTGCTAAGGAGTCAGGTAGCACAAGGATGTGTAAGGAGCCACAACCGATGTAGGTTTTAAACAAACAAATAAACCAGCCTCTGCTTATTTTGCAATAACAAATATTTAGAAGGATGCAATCTGAAACCCTGAGGAAAAAAAGAGGCAAACCCAAAGTGGAATAGCTCTAGACCTATACTCTAGGGTCTCCCTACTTTGCTGTAGTTCTGCAAAGTTCTAACAAGTCTTTGTTTCAAAAGTTACTTAAACTTCTGTAGAAGGTTCCTTAAATATGTGAAAACCCTTCTTGAGCCCTGGAAGCATTCTTAAGCTCCCCTGCAATGACCAAGCCTTTCGCCTTTCTTTTTATTCTTTTGAAGCAGAAAATTAACTTTGGAGAAACACAGAGGAAGTGATCCTTCCTTACCAGGACTCAAGATGCTTGTGGAAAGGAACTAGAAAGAGGTATTAACCCATGGAGAAAAGCAGAAGTATCTTAGCAGAGGAATATCAGTCCTTTGAAGACTGCACACAATCCAGATCCCATGTCAATGTAAAAATGAATGCTTTTACAATTCAAGTTGGAAAAGATGCCCAGCTTTCTCTTAAAGGTATAGCAATGTAAGCCTTTATAATTGTCATTAGTGTACTAAGAAGTAACATCAGCAGCCTGACTCCTCGGTCATTGGTTAGTATTTCCACAGAATACTGTGAAAACTGGGTTGTGAACATTGGCAAGGATGAGTTATTTCAATAAATCCAGTAAGTTTCAAATTTAATGTTGTAAATCTATAGGTTTGCAGTCAATGCCCATCACCAGCCATTCAAGGCTGCTGACGTGGTGACTTTCCATTTTAAGATGGCACGTTTTAAACAGAGGGCAAACTGTTCATTCTGCCCTGCCTTTATATAACTGACACTGCAGGTAAAAGTTATCCCTGGAAATTGTGTGGGTAGGAAAGCATGATCAAGAAACGCCACCTGCTGTCTCCTGGCTCACTGTTCCAAAAAGCTGCTGGGGTGCAACGATGTGCACAAAATTAATGTTTCATTTTATTGCAGGAAGAATATTTGAATATGATAAACAGCAATCCCTTCTCTGATAACAGTACCCAAAAGAGCCCTCAGACCCCCATCTGGGCTACTTACTACATAAAGCTTTAAGCAGCATTTCCTGCAGAAGTCTTATGCAGTGAAACCCAGAAAAAAAATGCAGCAACACTTTGAAATTCAAATGCCTTGTTTTTTCCAGACTGTGTACCCCCCTGCCCCCCTCCCCCCCCCAAAAAAAAAACCAAGAAAAAAAATCTATTAATTGAATTTCACAACGTCAGCTTCTCTTTAATGTCAAGGTTCACCCTTGATTAAAAATCCATATAAGCAACATATAATAATTCCACTGGCTACAATAAATATAGCGCACATCCTATTCTCTAAGGCCGTCTCCAATAAATGCTTCCTAGTACCTCAGCCCTTGACATTCCAGCCACTCTGTCCCAGCACAACCCCCAAGTATTTGCTTAACTTCAGACAAGTTTGGTTTCCTGATCTTGTGTGCTGGGAAACCAGAAGCCAAACATACCTAAATACACTAAACCAACCACATGGCTGAAGACTCCTGCACAAAAGCCGGTGGGCTCAGGATGCATTCAAATCCAAGCTTTCCCAATTAACAAGCTTCTATGCAAATAGTATGAAACATATTAGACTTCGTTTGACATCAGCTGCATAAATATTGGAAGTTGCTTTTTTCTCCTACCTTTTTTCCTAAGGGAGGATGTTACCAGTCTTCTACAACACTTCTGGAGGAACCTTCAACACTCAAATGTTTAATTGCCTGAATTTTGTGTGTGTTTCTTTGAATCTACCCTTTAATCCTTCTTGGATCCCTGCTTTCTTTTCCTACTGAAGTATTGGTAGTTATCTAAGGGCATCCCCCTTCTCTCTCAAGACAAAGAAATGGTGTTTCTTTAAAAACAAATTGTCAACTTAATAGCCAGCTGGAGTAAATCAGCCTCAGGAAGGCAAGTAGTCAAGAGAACAAAGAATGGAAAACATCAGCTATACTGACAGTTGTAATAGACGTTAATTATTACTTCAGTTGCACGTAGGATACAGCCTCAGTCAGGAACCTAATCAATTCAGGTTAAAACAAACAGACGTGCATCTCAGTCCTAGAATGGGCCAACCTCTTCCAATTAATACAAGTTCAAAAGTGCCAAATAAGGGAATTAAACTGAATTGACCTTATATACTCAATATGTAACAGGCTAAATGGGTCAAACTATTTTCTATTGCCTATAAAAATGTAGTTTTTAATATCAAACAGTTGCCCTCATAGTACCAATGAAGTAAACTGAAGAGTAGTTCACTCCTTGCCACACTGCAAGCAGCCTTTACAAATCCTGTATCACGCTTACTTGTGGAGAAAAGATTGGGAGCTACTTAAGGGTCCAAATTGTATGGAAGTGTTGAAAGAATTTCCAGCTGAGGGAAAATAAAATGGTTTTTTAACCATACTCCTGAATTATGTGTGAAATTATGTGCTTAATACTGTTACAGAACAAGTAATTAGATGTGTTCTTAGCCTAATGTATGAAGTACTTTAACCTATGCACTCATAAAAATTGTGCACACATTTCACAAAAATGTGATACAAATTTCTAATTCTTCTTCACTTATGCTTGCATGAAATTCCATCCACTGTGTAACAGTTTTGTGCATCTTAAGTATTAACAAGACCCATTGGTGATAGAAATGAGTTACCGTTTCAGAGCCTCAGAAAGAAACCTCTGATCTGCACTAGCCACATTTGCTTTGATGGCTGAAGATGTATTTCTGCCTGGACGGGCTCTCGTTTCTCCGCAGCTACTCAATGGCTTCAACAAAGTTTCATAAGGCATGCACAGATTAATTCACAGAAAGAAGCCTTTGCATTCTGACATCTGCTTGAGGCAGGGGAGAGACAACAAAAATAAAAAGAACAGAAGCCAAAGGATAAGGCAGCCCAACTTGGAGAGTACCAAGCTGGGCTCCACCTAGTCTTGTGCTCACAGGACTGCTAAGTTCTGTACCAACAGGCTCATCACTTCCTACATTGAAGTAAACCAAAAGTATGTGAGTGCCAGCCAAGGTACAGCTGTTTCCAATTACTTCTATTCCAGATGGTGAATGAGAAGAGATCTTTAGGTATAAAGGACTCATAGTTACAAACAGATTTTTATTACTAGAACCAGGCTCATTTGGCATGGAGTCATTAAAGCTGGGTCAACATGAAGCATCTTTGTACTGTTTTTATGATCACTTCCTCTACATATGAGTGAATTATGCAGATGAAATCTAATTCTAGTCTAAAAAAGTTATCATATTGGTCTAAGAAACTTGTTAGGACTTAGTTGTAGAATTGTATCAAGATCTGCTTACCCTGGGAGGCTTAGTATCAGAAAATTTGAAGGAAGAACTGTGTGGGGCCACTCACTCTGAGACTCTTCAGGAATATCCTTCCAGTGGGAAAACAACCGGTTGGTTACCAAGCCACCTCCCATAGCATTTCCATTGTCCCATCTAACATGAAAAAACATACTAATACATTGCTTCTGAATAAAAAGATATTAAAGGGAACAGAAGATGCTTGCTTTCCTCTGATCCTCTTGAGATGTACAGAATAAACAGTTAAAGCACTTCCATATTCTTCTATCTACACTCTCAGACTGCATCTCTCCTTTCAGTCAGAACATTACATTTGATGAAGCCTGAATTTTCTTCTCATGAACCACAGAAGTCAAGTCAGATATGCATACTATTTTGTTCACTTCTATCAGGATGTTTAGCATAGGAAAATCCCGATTTAAGTACCTGAGGAAAAACTTCAAACTATTCTATCACTCTGTCATGGTTTTGGCTGGGATTGAGTTAATTTTCTTCCTAGTGGCTGGTACAGTGCTGTGCTTTGGAATTCGCATAAGAATAATGTTGATAACACACTGATGGTTTAGTTGTAGCTAAGTAGTGCTCACACTAGTCAAGGACTTCTCCAGCTGCCCATGCTCTGCCTGGTGCACAAGAGGCCAAGAGGGCTGGGGGCACAGCTGGGACAGCTGATCCAAACCAGTCAAAGGGATACTCCATACGATATTCCATATCATATGATGTCATGCCCAGTGTATTAACTGGGGGAGTTGGCCGGGGGAAGCAGCGATCGCAGCTCAGAGACTGGTGGCATCGGTTGGTGGGTGGTGTTGGTAAGCGGTTGCATCACTTCTTGTTTGGTTGCGTTTCTTGCCCCTCCCCCAATGACATCTCTCTCTCATTATTTTCCTTTTCATTATATTATTATTGTTATTATTATTAGTAGTAGTATTACTGTTTTAATTATTAAACTGTTCTTATCTCAGCCCATTAATTTTCTTACTTTTGCCCTTCTGATTCTCTCCCCCATCCCAATGGGGTAGTGGAAGGGAACGAGCAGCTGTGTGGTGCTTAAGCTGCTGACTGGGGCTAAACCATGACACACTCCATTTCTGAACAACACACAAAGAGCCACCATCATGGCTTGTTTTTAGCATCAAAATTGAAAAATAGAAGCTACATGATCTGTACTTAAAGTGCAGTTTCACACAAACAACTTAATTATTCATTGTGGAGGAGGGGAGAAGAGTTTTTATTTGAACCTGGTTTCTAAGAGATGCTAACATGAGTTCAGCTTGTTATCCAATATTGAACTATTCCAACAATAGATTGGACTGAAGTGGTTTAGCAGCCTGATAGCCCAATTGCTTCTGATTTAAAACCTTTGCAGGGGTCTTCTTTGAACTAGGAATCTGGAAAAGCATGTCTTCCAGTGTGTACATGGTTATCCGTCCTGAAGCTTGTAGTTTTGTGTAAATATCTCCTAATCTAGCAGAAAGGTCAGGGTTTTCTTCCATCTTTTCCCTGACTGTAGCCAGCTAAGGAAGAGAAAATGACAGACTGTTACAGTTCAGCAATGAAGATCTCATTCAACCATCATACTGAAGACAAGCAATCACTCAAAGAAAAAACAAAGCATATAGTATAACATATATGGCTAACCCAATGGCTCATAAGAAGATTTTGTGCAGCACACATTATACGTCACCAGACAATGGTGGAAATGCATTGGATACCTACTAGAGAGAGTTTATTAGATTTAAAACTTCCTCAAAGCTGTACAGTCCTATTCTTAGTCCTACTACAGACTAACACAATTATTTTCTATTTAAAACCATGAAATGTAATTGCTTCCTGGAATCTACTTCAGAGATCACCCCTATTCTAATTATTATTATGGATCACACTAAATGTACAGTGCAGTATAAATCAATAAAAGTCAGACTGTAGAACATTGAGAAGTTTTGTATGCCATACACAGAGTATGAGCTCAAGTGTAGATATATCTCCTAAAAACTGTTATTGATCAATAACCTTTGATGGAAGGAGCAGGTCAGTACTCATGTTTAGTCTTCTTAGGGACTGTTACATATTTGCCAAAAAAAAAAAATAATCAAAATACAACACTGACAAATGCAAGATTTATTGCAATGAATTTACAAAATGAAAAGCTGCTTAAAAAAATTTTCAACATAGCAGTTAATATATGGCTATGTTTTGAAAAGTATGCCCCCTTCTACCTAGTATTTGCTATTTTACATGTAAGTTATTCATTTTGTTTAATAGACAGCAATGAAAGGCTAAGTATTTAATTATTAACACAGTCTTAAAATATCTTGTTCCACAGGCACATTCAAAATGAATACACTAGTAAGTTTCAAGAAAAGCAGCAGCAATGCTACCAAGCTGAGAGAGGCACATATGTGCTCTGAAGGAAACCTTCTTGGTGATCAATACTGTAAAAGCGGTTTTTTTTATAGTAAAACAGCAAAAGCTGTTATTTCCCATATCACACCTCCCTGTATAGCACCACAGGACTTTGCAAATATTACCAAACTAACAATACTGCCATGACTGGAACTTTATCCTCATTTTTACATCAAATGAAGACAGCACAGAAGGCAACGGATTAAATTGTCTAACGCCACTAGGGAATGCTTCATCTACAGTCAGACAAAATCTGAGCTTCTAAAAGCAAGATCCACAGTAAAAAAGGGAAGTGGACAGCTAAGTGCTTTGTCCAACAGTACAGAAAGCCAGCCAGTTGCTTTGGCATCTGAATGTATCAGAACCCAAACAACTTTAGTAGGGTGAACTCAGGTACCTGAAGTTCTGTGGTTGAACCACCATCATCATGGCTCAGCCAAGCACCGTCGACCTCATCTCATTACTGTATACTTACCACCTGCTCAGAAAACTCAATTTTTTTCACAAAGGGAGGAGTATCTACTTCCAACGCTGCTTCTAATGTCTTTATTACTTCTTCTAGCAAACCAGATCTGAGCTGGACAAGAACCTTAAAAATAAAATAAAACCACACCACACAAAGAGTACTTATAATCAGAATGCATATTTTAAAAAGAGTATTTGAGGAAGCCATGAAGCAAAGTGGGACAAAATTTCTAGATGCTGTGCTGATAAAAATCCATTAACCATGAAGAAAGCAGAGGGAATGATCGATTGCCACAGAGGTTTGGGCTTTTTTCGCAGCTGGGATGTGGAAACAAAGCGTGACCCTGGAGGCAGAGCTCCTCTGATGGAGCTGCACTAGCTGTTCTTGAAAAAAAATATTTTTTTCCATAGCTTAGAGAGGTAACTTACAGGGCACATGCAGTAGACTTTCTCTCAGTTTGTAGAACATGCAATTAATGAAAAAAATTGTTGCACATATGTGGTTAAGGTTGATAGGGCTGAAGGAGGCCTGAAGTGGGCAGAGCACACCTAAGGAAGGCATTTACTTGGACCTGTGGTTTTTTAAATCTCTTGTATCAAGAAAGCAAAAAGTCACAATGTCATAACTAGAAATTATTCATGGGTCTATACTCACAGATGTAGGACTGGTCTACTTTCCATTCCCGTCTATGGTAAGAAACCATTTTAAAAAATGGGGGGATTGTATTAACAACTCAGAATGTAACTCACCCAACTCACAGAAATTGTCTGTTGGCCCAAAACCAAGCTGTATTAGTACTGTTGCTACAGTACTAATACAAGCCTGTGTACCTGGACACCTGGGTCCCCTATTCAGGGGGTCAGGGAGTACTCAGATGCCTGAATCCCTTTCGGGGGTGGGACAGGATGGGACCTGAATGCCTGGGTCCCTTTTTTGGGGGTGTGGGCGGGACGTGACACACTTCTGTTTCTTTGCGCATGGGATTTTTTTGTCCAGTATAGCACACTTCTCTGCAAGAATCTAATGCAAAGCAAGCATACTTACTTTAAGATTACTGTAGAGTTTGTTCTCCGTTTTCATTATCTGGGAACAATAAAATTTGGCTTGCTTTACATCATTCTAGGAAGGAATTACAATAATAACAAAATATGGTTAAACATAGAACAGAATCATATAATCATTTAGGCTGGAAAAGACCTTTAAGATCATCAAGTCCAACTGTCAAACCAACACCACCACGTCTCCTAAACCATGTCCTGAAGTGCCACGTTTACACGTTTTTTGAATGCCTCCAGGGATGGTGACTCAACCGCTTCCCTGGGCAGCCTGTTCCAATGCCTGACCACTCTTTCAGTAAAGACATTTTTCCTAATATCCCATCTAAACTTCTCCTGATGCAGCTTGAGGCTATTTCTTCTTGTCCTGCCACTAGTGGCTTTGGAGAAGAGACCAACACCCACCTCAACACAACCTCCTTTCAGGTAGTTGTAGAGAACGATAAGGTCTCCCCTCAGACTCCTCCAGGCCAAACACCCCCAGTTCCCTTAGGCACTCCTCACAAGACCTGCTCTCCAGACCCTTCACCAGCTTTGTTGCCCTTCTCTGGACATGCTCCAGCACCTCAATGTCTTTCTTGTAGTGAGGGGCCCAAAACTGGACACAGTGTTTGAGGTGCGGCCTCATCAGTGCCAAGTACAGGGGCACAATCACTGCCCTGCTCCTGCTGGCTGCTATTCCTGACACAAGCCAGGATGCTGTTGGCCTTCTTGGCCACCTGGGCACACTGCTGGCTCATGTTCAGCATGAGCCCTGGGTCCTTTTCTGCCAGGCAGTTTTTTGGCCACTCTTCCCCAAGCCTGTAGTGTTGCATGGGGTTGCTGTGACCCAAGTGCAGGACCCAGCACTTGGCCTTGTTGAACCTCATACAATTGGATTCAGCCCATCAATCCAGCCTGTCCAGGTCCTTCTCCAGAGCCTTCCTACCCTCAAGCAGATCAACGCTCCCAGCCAACTTGGTGTCATCTGCAAACTTACTGAGGGTACAGTCAATCCCCTCACCCAGATCATTGATAAAGACATTAAACAGAACTGGGCCCCAATAATGAGCCCTGGGGAACACCACTTGTGACTGGCCACCAACTAGATTTAGCTCCCTTCACCACAACTCTCTGGGCTCGACCATTCAGCCAGTTTTTCACTCAGTGAAGAGTACACCTGTCTAAGCCATGGGCCTCCAGCTTCTCTAAAAGGATGCTGTCGGGGACAGTATCAAATGTCTCCCACATCACATGCAGGAGATGACAAATCACATGTATGACACTTTCACAACAGAAGTTCAAAAAAACTAAGTCTTTCACAACTTTTCAATGAATCAGAAACCATGACCCATGGACTCCAAACAGCACCCAGCCTGTGAAAGGAACACCCGGTGGTGGAGTTCCCATATATGGCTCTTTGGCACATCAGACAGTACTCCCTGCCTCAGATCAGCAGGAAAAGGAAGCATGTAACCATTGCTGAGCACAAGAGCACCTGAAAGATACAAGATCTACACACATGCCCAGTTTGGCATATGTCAGAATACTTAAATGAAGTGCAGCATATATTAATGTGGGTATTCATCCTGCCCAGCACTTTTTAACCTATCGGACATTACTGAATCTATGCCATCAACTGATTTGTAGAGAGAGTAAATGGCACACTGACATTTACTATACCAACCGCTGTTGCCTGGGATCAAGAAACATCTTACAGCAAGAGGTACTGTCAAAGATCATGCAGCTTAAATGTGGTTAAATGTAATGTACAACATTATTCTGTTTGCAAAACAAGAATTTAAACTGATTTTTACATTAAGCAACAGCATCAAGGATATTTCGTGTTGTTTCAGAGACAGAGATTTTGTATTTTTAACCTCAATGCCAATGAGAAGCTCTGTCATGCTACCATGAACATGAATAAATTAATTTCAACGATGCAACTGTTCACAGAGACAGGGCAAAAAAGACTACAGAATCATAAGAACATTTCAACAATCCTACTTCATTCATTCAAATCCGTGAACGACATCAAATTGCTAGCTCTTACAGTGCCTCTGATCTCTGTTTAGAGATGAAACAGAGAAGGTCCAGAATTTTCTCAAGCTGTATATACAAGTTAACGGCAGAGGAAATACTAGACTTTAGAATTCCCTAATATTTATTCTCCTGCTCAGTCTTTCACCCTGTACTGCTACTGCCTCAGAGCCTCTTCATATGTGCTATGGCACATGAGGTATATAAAAACCTCCCTCTGAAGAACCATCTCCCAGGCAGTAAGACAATACACATCACATCCTTGGAGTTTGCCTCCCAGGATAAACATTTTATAGAGATGACTGTGCAAATATTTTAGATTATAATTTTAATTCTATTTAAAGGAAACCATCACGGAATAGCAGTATCTGCAGGACTTGGTCTGTGGTTACATCTAACCTGGGAGCCCAACTCTCCTTCATCTTCTAAAAACACTCCATATGGCATTGTTCCTATCACAAAATACCTGTGCATTAGACTCAGGACATATGTTTAGATTGCAGAATTTCCACATTTATTTTGTGTGGGAGTTGTCTATAATCCTACTCTTTCAGGGCCTCAAAGTTATAATGCCTGAAGTTATTACATAGATCAGTTTTGCTTCCTCTACGTTAGCTTCCTTTCACTGACAAACTTAAAATAAAACTATAGAGATACAGGCACAAATCAAAACAAAAGGTACTGTACCTGCTTCAGAGCAGTTGCCACAGCAAAGCAGAATGCTCGCAGTGGTAATGTGTCTCCTTGTAGCTGCGCTTCTTCAAGCAGTTTCGCAGAGATTTTGCAAGACTCCAGGTTGTCCTGCAGAGAAATTTCAAACCTAAGTTACACTTGCTATTCTTGTGATCTAAAAGGACTGTAGGCAGTTGTAATCACATTCAGAAGGCATTCAGGAGTCAACATACTGTAAGATCACCAAGGCAATCCATACCTGAACCCAACCAAGCAGATTCTGTGCAGCACTTCTTGAGAAACACAACATCAAAATACAATATTCAAAGCTACAGAGTTCAGAAGAGGGTAAAAACAACTCCCGTTATTTTAAAAACTACTACTTGCTCTAACTGCTTTCACTTCTACAAGAGATAAAACAACCCCGGCAGTATGCTAAAACCAAGAGACTCTTTCCACTTTCCAATCATTCCCAAATCAGGAAGAAAGCTGACTTTTTGCCTTTACTTTATTCTAAAAGCTACATTAGATAGTTAACGAAAATCAATGTTTTCTAAACACTGAACTACTCAGCACCATTACACTAAAGAAATCTGTGTACGTGCAAATTTGAAGATTCTGCAAGTTTTGGCCTCTCTTACAGATTAAATCTTGCAAGACATTTCCAAAGTATATATTCTAATATGACAGCTTAGACATTCTAACACAGAAAGCTTCCATTATTCCTGGGACTATTTTCAACAGGAGTCTATAGTAAAAGGAAATGAGTTTACCTGTGTGTTATCTCACAAATCACCAACTCTCAAAAACAACACTTCTCACACTGGAAATTACGAGTACAGTTGGCTGGACCCCAAACAAAATAATAACTGCCAAACTTACAAACCTTTCTGCTGCCAGCTTTTAACAACAAGGTATCACCAATATTGTTAAGAGCTTTCCTATTCCTTGCTAGTATTTGGTGTTCATCTCTGTTTCTACTGTTCAAAGTGTCGTTCCTGCAAAATACTGGCCATGATTTAAGGGATAGGGTAATCCTTTGGATGTTTAGGGGATGCTTTTCCATGCCACTGCTGAATGGTCTGCACAGTTTTTGAAAATACTTCTTAAACCACAGGTTTCTCATGTGGTTTAAAACATCATATCTGAAAATTTAGAAACATTCTGACCACCAGAAGATTGATTGTTATTACATAAATATTTTATTGTTGTCAAAAGGTCTATAGCCCTTTCCTGCACTGAAAGAAGGACCTTGTTAGATGATACTGGTGCCCAACAATGATTTAAAAAATCCCAGAAGCGTTTTAGAGTTAAGCTTTAAAACAGTTCTGTACAAAGATTAAATATGAATTCCTTTGTTTATTCACTAGCAATAATCTGAGCTTTAAGCCTTGCAGATTTTTCTGTACTGGTCTCTGGCATAGTTATTCAAAAGAAACTAAGAATTAACCTAGTAAAAATCCAGCACTGCTCTTAACAATACCAGCACCATTATTTCAAGTATTCAAGTAGTGCATCTTGAAGATATGTCCCTTCAAGATTTTTTTCTGAAGTTTTTTTATGTTGCATCATGAGCAAAACCACTTTTGAGCTTCATAGTTTCTCCTCCTACCACTATCTGCTGAATCAACAGATTAAGCTTTTGAAAGAGCTCCAACTACTCCAACTACTTTAGTGTATAAAGGGTTACTGCAGCTTATTCCCTTACTGACAGTGTTTTATCTTAATGAAAAAAAACCCACAAATTTATTGTGGTGTTTAAAACAACTGGGTGACAGTTTAGAATCATTTCCGCTCTATTTGTGTCAACTTGCTAAACAAGTAATGATGGGCTAGATCCTCTATTGAAAATACAGGTAGGGTCCAAAGTAGTAGAAAACAGAAGTCTCAGGAACCTCTTCCTGTTGCGCATGCCATGGATCCAAGCCTTCTGACAGCAGGCCATGGAAAGAACCATGTAAAGACTTTAAGGAAAAAGCTACAGCAGAGGGAGTAAAGGATACCTTAGAAAAACACAGTGGGTTTCTGTGAAAGCCTTTACCTAAACAGGCAGAGTATACACCAAGGAGCACCCCTGAAGTAGTAAATACTGCCTCAGTGAATGCTGGTAGCAAACACCAGCTTATAAACTTGGGTTGTAGCATAGTGTCAGAGTCTCTGTATATTCATAACTGTCTAAAACAGGCACCTGCTATGTAGAACTGCTAACATCCCTAAACTGACTGTAACCATCAATCCCTAGCTGTTTTTAATAGCAGACAACTTCCACAGCTTTTTCTCAGCTCTGTCTACTGTCCCACTCTCCAAACATCAAAGTCACATGGCTGTTTTATATTTCCCCTGACCTAAGGGCAGCCCTGATTTGTTAGAACTGAGAATTTCAGAAGCACCACACAAATTACTGCTGAGCTACCATTTTAGGCTACCTCCTTTTTATCACATATGCGCTCAGTTTCATTGTATGGTTAATTGAGAAACCCGAGGAAGTTTAGTCTAGTGGTATAATTTTTCCTCAGCTAGGGTCTTTCTTCCTAAAATCATGGGGAAATTGAAGAAGAGTTTCCTACTGAGTTTGGGAAGGGCCTATGTTAATATTTCAAGTTGCAGAACTGATTCAAATCTGGTGAGGAAGATCAAAATAAAAAAGTTTGGGGATCTCACTTACCTACAAAAGGGAAACAGTTCTAAGGAAACACTCGTAGAACCTATGTAGCCTAGTTTCTTAGTGTGTTCATTTTCTTTTTCTCCAAGCTAAAAATACAGTTAAGGTCAAGAGGAAGCCTGTCTCCCACTGAAGGCATTCGTTTAGGTTTCTTCTCTCCACTCAGCTGCCCATTTTCATCAGGCATCTAGGAACTGATTACCTTTGAGGACCCTAATCCTTGCCAAATTTGGGTGCTATTACAGAAATTGATTAAGGTTAATCAGAGGGGGAGGGGAGAAATAGATAACAAACAGAACATATCATATATATGCCTTGTCTCTTAAGGAAGCCAGACGGTAAAACCAATACTGAGGCTTAAGCATATACGGTCTGAAGAGATGCACAGATCCCAGAGAAAGAATACCACCAGCTAATCAAAGGCTGTATCAACTTTGTTCCTTAGTGCTCATGTCCACATAATTTTTTAAAGATTTGCTTTGTTACACTTGTTTGTATGGGAAGTTATATATGTGCACCATATCACGTACAGTGAAGCAATTTAGGACTTAAATATGTCTAAAATATTTGCACTAGATAAGAAATCATGACTGGGAACTTATGGAAATTTTAAAATCCAAAAAGAAAGAAGACATAAAGAAGGCATTTTCCCCATGTAAATTGAAAATACTTACCAGTTTGTAGCATATCGCAAATGCAAGTAGGTAGGTTTCTTTGTTGAAAGGTATACCTTGCTTTTTCATTTCCACCAGAACTTCCAAAGCTCCTATCAAAATTACATTAATGTTACTCACTTCACAAATTTAAGGCTGTACATTTAGTAATTGGGAAAAAAAATCAACCTGGATTGAGCTCAGTAAGTCTGTTTCAAAATAAGAATGTAAACTGAAATCTGTTATTTTTTTAAAAGTCAATAAATTTCAAAAAATTTCATTTAGGGTCAGTTGGATAAAAAAATTTCTTCCCAGCAAGGAGGTTTCCAATCTACATTAGCATCTGGCCTTATTGTTCTATTATTTTGATACAAATCTAAAACTGAATTTGACAAAGTCACTCTCATTCTTCCTAACTGCCCAGAAAGCAGCCCTTTTAAACACACAATCAAAGCTTCCACTCTTTTAGGCAAACTATGTAACAGCTCCTCAATAATGCACACGCTCAACTACACCACAACACTGCCTTCAGACTCCGGTCCAGTTATTTTTACAGTGGCTCAGCCTCAACTTTTAGGACAACTGCTGGGCTTAGATTTGCCAAACGTCAAGAGACCAAGCACTGCGTGTTCAACAGATTTCAGATAAAGGGATTTGCTTGAAAAGCTTACTCCATACTCAGTTTAAGATTTCCTCAAGGAAAGTCTTGTCAGTCAGGTCAGATGATCCCACCTTATCCTCACAAAGGGCCAAACTGATTTGAAACATTTGACTTAAATATTGCAGTAGTAGTAGCAATTCTGTGTGGGCACACTAGCAAGACAAACCAAGAGAAGAGTATGGTCTGGTCTTGTTATCAAAGGAAAAAGAGTACTCTTCCCTGCTCTGACACAAATGCGGAACTGCCAAAAAAATTGTTGAAGAATTTGTTCCAAAAACCACATAAAACAAACTTTGAATAGAGAAAACAAATAGATGGGAAATTACAAACCAAAGAGAAGTTAAACCCTCAGAGAAGAGGGTTTAGGAAACAAGCCCCCCTGGATAAGCCCAATTCCATGCAACTAAGAATGGTAAGAATATCATTGGAAGTATGAAACAAATACAGCCTTCTATTTTTATTAAATGCTACTGAGCAGCTTATTCAGATCTACGTTGATTTACATCATGCCTGGCCTTCTAAAACCAAAAACTAATCAGCAATATGCATTAAAAAAAAATATATATATACACACTTACAGTGAGAAGAATCCTCCTCAAAATGCATTTGCCCTAGCAAACACAGTACTTACTTTCAAAATGGCCCTTTTTAAACAACATAGTCATCAAAATATGGAATGATGTACTCTCTGAGAAAAAACCACGCAAATTCTGAAGAAGAAACATACAAACAGAGCAAGCGTAAAGAAAATTAGGACAGTGAACATTCTTACAGTGCACACAGCATTTAGCAGGTCTTCCTACTGGAATAAGCCCCATCTTCACAAGTTAAACATTTAACACTCTGGATTTCCTGACTGTCCCTCTGTCAAGTAACCTCTAAAATACCAGTGACTCAGGTCAGAAGCTCACTGAAATTAAACAGAAATTTCCCAGAGATTCCCACTATAATTTTTTTAATGACAGATTGTAACCTCTAAGTTAATGCAAGCAGAAGTCACTGACTAATGGCAACTCCAAAATCTCAGCCGAAATACAGCTTGCAGCTGATTAACAATATCTTTGGGGTCAAGTGCCACCACCAGGAAATGGGAAGAAGTTTTTGCTAATCACAATATCAAATGAAGAACTGATCAGCACAAGGGCTTGAGTGATGATAAGCAGAGTAGCAGAAGAAAAACCAAGTATATTTTACATCCCACTTCAACCATACTGTGTGTTGGGAATAGCCAAATAAAATGCCAGGTCTAAATTTCTGCAGCAGAGTCTGAAGAAGTGGTACTGTACCTTACTATTCATCAGTTACTACGTCCTGCAAGTATTGCAGGACCTGTCTTAACGACAAAGATCTCAATTAAAAAAACGCAACCCAAACCAAACCAAAATCCACACATACTCTTACACCCACCCAATTTAAGAAGAGTAGCCCAAGTGAGACTTCTCCCATTTCTGTCTAGGCAAATCTCATGCCTTAATGAATTAACATCATAGAAATGACTTTCCAGTGGCTGCCAGAGATTTTGAAACCACAGTATTGCACAGAATCTTTTAAATTTATTATAGAATCGTAGAATCATAGAATGATTTGGGTTGGAAGGGATCTTAATGATCATTTAGTTCTATATACAGTGGGCATGATTAATATCTTGTCATAATGGCGCACATAGCATTTCACAGATGTTCAAAACCAAGTCCTTAAGTTTCTCCAGCATTAAAATGGCCAAGTTCCTGAGCTGATGAAATCATAGCACCTCTATGGTAGTAAATTAGATATTAGATATGAAGAATTCAGAGGGAGTCTGAAGTACAGAATAACATGAAAAACCTGTTGATGCAAATAACCCAAGGGATTTCAGACAACTACAACATTAAAAACTCAGAAGTGTTCATTACCAAGAATGATCCAATGCAACACAGGATGAAGGAAAACATGTATCAGCTGTGTTCATCTGAGAAATTATTTTTTAACCAATACTTTTTATTCAAATGATAAAATCATCTAGAAGTACAATAATAAAGTTATCAAACTAGCATTTAATTTCCTTTTAATTACTGGTTTTCTATTTTTAAAATCAAAAACACGTACTCTGCATCCTTACATTAATGACACAGACATCCTTACTACTGCAACACATATACTTCAAGTCTGTGAGCTCCCGCAAGGCTCATGTGTAGCATACTAATTACTCATACTGGAATAATAATAATAACAACAAGATTTTCAAAATATATAGGGGAATTACCTGATCTTTGATAAGTTCTACTGCAGGTCTTTCAAGGTCCAGCTCATAACATAGCCTCATAAAGAGGGGCCCAAATTTAAAATCATGTAAGGCTGTCATTCCATTCTGTTCATGGTACCTATTGGAAACATTAAAAAACTTTAATTGCATAGGGCATGGAATTTGTCAAGGGAAAACAGCCTTAAATAGACAGCAAGATCTGTATATGCAATGTCAGAGGCACATTTCTCTATGTGCACCAGCTAATGACATTTAGATAACAAGATATTAATTATGGAAAAAATAATATTTTTATCAAAGTAATAAATTAATTAGTAATATGAAATCTCTTCCAGTTCCAGTAAAGTAACCTGCACTGGATTAATAATAAAATGGGTCTCTGCCATGAAAGTTCCCAGCTACTTTACCTTCTATTCACAGAGCAATAGCACAGGAAGTTGCAGCAGTCTATTTCAGCAGCAGTCCCTGCTAAAATACCTCAACTTTTTCTCTCCTACACTAAAAAATAAATGAAAAGATAAAAGTAAAGCATTTCACTTTTTTCTTTATAGCCCCTCACGCTAATTGCTGGGAAGGCTATCATTCACAAAACCTCCTGACCTGCCACTGCTGGGTCCAGACCAGTTTATGATCAGCTGTGCCTTGGCTGGAAAACACCACGTAACACACCACTACCTCTCAGCTAAGAGATGACATTTCTGTGTGGCTCACCTTTCATTCTGCATACAGGAGGACACCACTTTGCTCCTGTCAGCTTGACTCTCCTTCGAGCTGAGAGTCTCTGAAGGGTTGGAAGATCCAAAGTAAATGAAAATACAGCCTTAGTTTAAGGGACTAACTATGCATATAGCCACTGAATTAGGGCAAGCCCTCAACTGCAGACATAACCTGAGATGATGTAATATAAAAGCAAAAAAATAAAGACAGAAAAGAACATTACCTGGTTTGTTAAAAATACCTGTAAATAACTTCTCTGGCTAGTTCCACATCAGATGAAGTCTGACACAAATGCAGTAAATTTTTTAATTCATTTTTGAGAATAATTCCATTTTTCTTTAATTTTTCCTTAATATTTTTAAAATACGGATCTGAAAATAAAACACATTATAGCAGCAGTCTATAGACAATTCCATTACCTGTGTTGCATACTTGGTACCTGAAAGATGGAGATTCAATGAAGCAGAAAGCTTGCGGTTTTTCACCATGAAAAACTGCATAAAGCTTCTCACAAGACAGGTATGCCTAGGTGTCCCCATGAACTCATGTCAGACTTGGAAGACCAAGAAGATGCTTACTGTGAACGTAATTTCATTGTGTATGTTATGGAATATATAGGGCAATAAAAAAGTTTTAAAAAGGAAGTTTTTAAAGTGACATTTCCTGCTTCATGTTCTTTTTTAAAAAGCAAGCAAACAAACAAACGCAATCCTTTGCAGCATTCAAATAAGCGTAAGAATTTCTACTCAGCACTGCAGAAGACTTAAATTCCTTCACAGTTGATGCAAACAAAGCGTCTCATATATAATCTATGTATTTCTATACACAGTCATAGAGTTGCTTCCCTTCCACCCCAGAAAAGAGGCTTCTCTATCCAGCACATTTTGCTATGATAAAGAAAGCACAAAGACAAGTCCTTCAGTTGGTAATCTCAAGGCTTTGATTCAGACACATACAAGGTTAAAATCACATGTACCACCCGGCAGCCTCATTTCTCTAATGGTGCTGCCCCATCTTGGGCAGGGAAGTGAACTTTTTTTGTAGCAGTGGCTGGGTCACTGCTGTTTCCAAGCTAGTAGCCGACACAAGAGGTGCAATGTGAGCACCCCGGAGAATGACATATTCAGCTACTGGATGCATATCTGTTGCTACATGCAAATACAAGTCCTTACTCAAGACTGAGATGCAGAGCTGAATCCTGTGAAGTCAGAAGAACGTATATATATACGTATGCATATATAATGGTTGTGATGTGTTCAAAGGTCCACAGAAATTTAAGAAATGCCTGGGATCCAAACTGTTTTTGTAATGAACACATAACAGTTATTACAGTAGGTAATTGTTTAACTGCCGTACTTAACACTATAAATGTTATAGTTAGTATCTGCATTATAACTATAATAATAGCTACTATATATTCTGTGTAACAAAATAGTTATTACTGCTTTTTCCATTCCTAAACCAAGTTTATTACTGGACCTAATTACTTCTTTTCATCTTTCAAGTATTAGTCTGAACAGTGAGTACAGAAGCCATGCACACATACACACAAATAGGTGCTTAGCACGTTGTTTTTATCAGTTCTCAGAGGCTACTATTTGTACAAAACAAAAAGGTTAGCTGTAACCTCTAAAACCAAATATTTTGCTTCTGCAAACCTGTTTTAGCAAGAGTGATTGACCCATAGCAATAAATTAAATGTATCTCAAGTACAGGATAAATAATCCCCAATATGAGCACATCATCCTTACAACAAAATAAAACAACTTTACAACTTGCCACTGCCCAATTTAAATTCTACTTTTACTTAATATAGAAAAACTGTTATGTTGACTTTACCACCCTCTCTGTCCCAGAAGACTGGCTTATATAAAACTAAATTTGATCATTTGTCTCTTCCTTGCCACACAAAAAAAAAAGAAAATTAACTGTATCCTTTGGAACAACTGTCAATTTGTATCATTAGAACACCTGCACATGTTTAAACAGGTGCAGGAAATGGAGTCCTACCTAACTTTTCTTAAATATTAAGATTTATGTTTATATATAATATATATATAATATGTATATATATATGTTTATATATAAATTTATATATTTTTATATATATATTTATGTACCTTAAAGAAAGGAATACTTTAAACAGTGTAAACAAATCCCCATCAGAATAAATCCACCTGTCTTGATCCTTCATTTGTTCGGAAAGCCTGAATTTTTTTTTCGTGTTCTGAGTTGCATACATCATCTGGAACTGGCTGTACAACTGAGAATTTACATTAGATAAAAGGAAAAAAATCTAAAAGAATAAGCTAAGTAAATTTACAAAGCAGATTAAAAGAGAATTATTGGCATAGGCCTTCTCTGGATAGTTAAGTAGCTATTAGGCTTTGTATTAACTTTCTCTGCTGATGATATATTTGTAGCAGGATTTGTAGATTGAAACAGTATTTTCTCTTAGGCTATCTGATGAAGTTGGAAAAGCAAGGACACAAACATTTCAGGTCTTAGGTAAATGTCTTGCCCATTTGAAAGCATCTCCACATTTTCCAACACAGCATAACTAATATTGTTTCATTCTACAAAGCCTCAGATCTACCAATAACTTTAGCTACAAAAAATTTGCAAGAGGAAAACATAATTTGTTGCTTTAAATGGGGTCAATTGGTGTCACAGTATAATGACTTTACCTGTCTTGTATCCTAGGACTCATGCTAAAATTGAGAATGGTGATTATGAAATAAATACTAATACCTTTATTGCCATGAACTTCATTTCTAATTGCCACTTTCATCTGCTGAAATTCTTGTAACTTGATATCATCTTCTGTTAGCAGATACCGCTTCCCTACCATAAGGAAAAAAAAAGAGGAAGGTTGAGTTTTACATCACACTGCCTGTTTTCATACTAGTGAACTTTTCATTTATTAATTATTGCTGTTAATTATTGTGTGATGCCAGACCACTGGTACTACAACCCTAAAAAAAGACTGCAAAAGTTGCAGCTGCTCCCGTCACTGACAAAAGAAACTGAGCACTGTGCCACAGCTTTCCAGAGTTAATGTCTACAAGGATGAATAAGTATGCATCTATTGGATGTGCAAAAGAAAAACTAGGGACACCATTCCTCTCCACCTAGCCAAGGTACAAGAATAACATCTTTCTCCCCTTTCATGCTTTCATAATGGTTTGTCTTGTGATCTCTTTGTTCACCACAATTTGCTGGTGGCACAGCTTCATTTCCTCACATGTGCTGTCCTTGCTATTGTAGAATGTACGTTCTGGAAGCTCCATATGCAGTAGGAAAACAAAAGAAAAAAACAGAAAGCTTATTATTTGGATTGTTGTAACACTCAGACCTAGTGATGTTCTGGTGCAGTACCGATATCAGAGATGAGCCAGTCATTGAGTCTAGAATCAAAAAATTAACTCTGGGTGTTGACCTCAGTTGTACTGTGTTGTAAGCATCTTTAACAAAAGTGTCATGCAAAAGCTATTTGCGAAATTTTGCTGTCACAAAACCAGCTCTCTAGATTTTTTTTTTATAACTAATGATTTTGTAACAGAGAGTCACTGTAATAGTTTATGCTGTCACAATGTAAACTCTTAAGTTTTTGACTTCTTGAAGAATGATGCTAATCATGAAGGGACAAGAGCAAGTATTGACCTGAGTTAGGTTATTTATTCTCCTTCTGAACTTCCCCAGCAAAATGTAACAGGCCATGCAAATAAAAACACTTGTTTTCTACACAAGTGAAGCACACTAATGACACATTTCATAAAATCTGAAGAAAAATCTATTAAATAGCACCTTTAGCCATTAAATTTAATGGAAACTCTTCCAATGAGTAAACAAATACACTTTACCTAGCATGAAATTGGCCTGGATTACCCTGCCATTTATTTCCCACACGCCACCTTCAGTGGTCGAACACTGAAAGACCATCCCTGTCCTGGACCTCCCCAGACATGATGTGGGAATCATGCCAGCGCAGGTAGCTTGGGGCAGCAGAATTTTACCCTTCTTGAATTCAACTTGCTGAATTCTACCCCTTATTTAAATTCATACCTTACAGCATTATAGAAACAAACCCATGCAAACCAAATAAGAGGGCCTCCAAGGAAAAAGGGGGGAGATTGATCTGATGGCTGGCCCAAGCAGGTGGTGCAGGCCATCCCGGAGAATTTAACCAACCAACCTGCTTTACCTCAGATGTGCCACAACCCTCTAAAAGGAAGGCCAGTGAAGAGTGGTGGGCAGGCCACCACACAGGTGGGGACCTTCCTGCCTCCAAGGGGTCCAGCAGAGCTGCAAACTGAGCAAAACTCCCCTGGCTGCTGGAGAGCAGGCCGCGAGACCGAGCAAGGCCAAGGCTGGGGTGCCCTCTGCCACACGCCTCTTCTCCACATGCCCCCATTTTGTTCTCCGGGTGAGGGGGTGCCGTCGAAAGGCCTCTGAAGTCCAAGTGCGGTGGTGGTGACAACCAGCAGGCACAGCCCAGGGTTTGAATAACATTGTTGTCCTCACAGAATAAATGTGCATTTATGAAGCTGCATAGGTTGGTGTTTTTTGTTTGCTTTTTAGTGGCTCGTATCCAGCCACCGGCAAGCACGGGATTAGTTGAGTAACGCTGCCGTCAACCCTTCCCGCAGAGTAACCCTACTGCAGCACCTCGGCCTGCCCACAGCAGCACGACCGAGCCCCCTCGGGGCCGCTGCGCGCTCCCCCCACCATACCCCGCGCCGAGCAGGCCATCCCCGCAGGAACCACAACTCCCATCAGGCACAAGGCTGGCGGCGGCCGCCTGGGCTGCAGGGAGGTGTCGTGCCACGGCCGGCCCCCCCACAGCCGGCGGGCAGCCCAGGGCCCCGGCCGGGCACCACGCCGCCCGCCCCCGCCGCGCAGCCCCTCCGCGGTACCTCCAGGCGCGGAGCCCCAGCAGCCCGAGGTGGGCGGGCGAACCGCCGAGCACCGCAACGCCGGCCGCACTACCCGCCGCGAGCCGCCGGCGAGCACCGCCGCCATCTTGTGCCCGAGCCCGCCGGCGGCCGGAGGCGGGGCACTCGCAGGCCTGTCTCGCGCAGCAACACGCCTCCTCCCTGGACGCCATGGCCGCCCCCATGCTCAGCCGAGGCGTGCTCCGGAGCGGGAGGGCCCTCGGCGCCGCGGCAGGTCGGTGCTCCCTTGGCGGGCGGCGGCGGGGCTCACTGCGTCGGCGGGGCGGTCGCGCTGCGGGACGGCGGGGACCGGGCCAGGCCGGGACGCGGGGAACAGGCCCAGGGGGACCGGCCCTCGAGTCGCCGTGGTGGCCGCCGTGGGGAGCGTGAGCGGGGACGGGGTGCTGCTTGGGGACTCTCCTTTCGCTTTTATACATGGGTATCTAAAACTGGAGGCAGTTCTGAGAACGGCGTATCGCTAGCATGCGGTGCGGGAGAGTGGTCTTAATTTGTTTTTTAGATATTCCGCACTGCCGATTTCATAGCTTGGTGTCTAAGGACTTGCCTTTTTGGGTCGCGGGAAGCCGCGGCGGGTTGTATGGGGGCCGCCAGACCCGCGGCAGTTAGTGTTCGTTAGAAGCTCATAACTCAGGTGACAGAAGCACAGCCAAGACTGATGTTTTTGAAAAACCACTTTTCTAAAAATCCTGACCTTTGGGAAGAACTGAACTCAATAATGTTTACTTAAAGTGTGGTGACGATGGGTAACTTCATTGTGCCCTTCCAGCTTCCCTAAGCAGAAATTTCCCTGTGCTGCTTCCTGGTAGCTAAATGCCCAGGTCAAGGAAACGCCACCCGTTCCTCTGGCACCGGAGCAGCTCAGCAGTGGACTGGCCGAAAGGCCTCCAACCTGGCCTCCAGCTTAGCTGAGCAACGCGCTGTCATAGACGCTTGCTTGTGCAACTTGTGAAAATAGTTCTTTAAACCCTTATGCTTGCTAGTAGCATGCTTAGCTGTGAATGAGCATACAGAAGTTTATAAAAAAAAAAAAAAACAAACCACCACCCAAACCAAAATCCCCAATCTTTTGTGTGCCGCTTTTATAAGCATAATGAAAAATAGCTTTAAAAGAAACCCCACTGACCAAACCAAAATACCTCTTTTTCATATTTCCTGTTTGGTAAAGCATTGTATATATTATCATATTCTGACTGTGGAATTCCATGTGCCAGGTCTTTTTGACAAATTTTGCAAAGATGTTCACAGCTGGATGTGTGTGTATAATTGCATGTCAGAAGTATCATAAGGAGAAAAATTGTTTCACACAGAAAAATAACAAACTTTTAACAGTAGCAGATAGATTTTCAGATAAAGGTTTTAAGGCAGTTGCTAAGAATTCTGTGTAGCATAGTAATGCCTGTTTTTTAAATACTTCATGTTTCTTAACATTAATTTCTGCAATATTCTGCATGTATTTCTCTGTCTTCCTTCAAGAAATTTTATCCAGATGTACCTCATGCATTTCAAGGCCTCATCGTCTGTAAGTGATGCATGAACATGGTTTGTTCTTCCAGCTGAAACATTTTCCATTTTGTTTCAAAAGATAGAACAGCATCTTTAGGAAGTTTCGAAGGTGGTACAAAAAGTATTTGGAAAAAACTTCCAAAAACATTTGACTGAACTCTGCAGTTCACAGGAGATGCAAAAAAAGGATGTTGATCAAAAATGGAGTATTTCCAGATGAGCATCTACTTTTCATTTCCGGTGAGACAAATCTTTACAGGTGGAAAAAATAACCATCCAACAATAACAGAAAAGCCTTTTTGTGCATATTCATCTTTTTTGCTTATGCTTTTTTGCCTACATTTAGCTATCTCCTAGCATTTGATGAAAAAGGTCTGTGTGCACAAAGAACCTATCCATTATTGTTGTTTGGGGTTTTTTTCTACTTTTACAAATTTATAATTTTCTTAAATACAGAGTTCAGGTTTGGGAAGATTTGCTATATGCTGGAAAAAAACCCTTCTACGGGAAAGCTTTTCTGTTTTAAAAATGACAGGGTAATGGCTCATCCACACACAAGGAACCTGAACTGTTATGGTAGGTGCTGCTGACAGCTGTGTCATAAAGAGTTTAATGCATCCAACTCAGTAAATGTGACAGAAAAAGGTGATATTTAATGAAGTGTTAGTTTGTTTAGAGATGTCTAAGCAACCTGGCTTATGTAGTGATTTCTTTCTTAGGTAGAAGATCTCTTCTTTCTGCAGCCTATCTGGACAGCTCAAAATGGGAAAAGAGACAAAAAGAGGAGCATAGCCTGGGTGAGAAAAGTTTGGGGTTTTTTTGTCTACTTTGACTAATTAACTGCAACCTGAACTCATTTTAGACCAGCTCATAATCTATAAATACTTCAAAATAAAAAAATATGTGAAGCAAAATGCTTCTGAGGTTCTAAGTAAAAATTGTTCAACATGTTAAAAATCTGTCATATGATGCAGAAACAACTTAGAATTTACTCATCTAATTAATGTTTGGTTTCTACAAGCTGATTTTTCTCTTTCACAAAATCCAAAGCTTTTATGAATGTCATAGTTTTGTGTCTGACAGTTAAGACTGTCTCCAAGTATCCCCTTCACTGACATTGTTTTAAATGTAATGCAATGCAAAAAAAAGACCTATAAGTGTTAAAGAGCATTCCTGTTTAAAAACATTTTTTTTAACAGAACATTTTCCTCTGAGTTTTGCCTGAGTGAAAGTTACACTTGGTGACATTTTAGATTTTTCAGTTGGGGGAAAATGAAACTAAGTGTTTTATTTCTGAGAAGTTGTATATTATAGTGTATCTGCATGTGGTACTGAGATCTCTTGTGCAAATTTTGTAGCTAAATTCTTTGGCTAGATTACATTTGAAATGATATTACTCCATCTTTTTTCGGCCTATGTTGAATAGAAGAAATCGTGCAAAACATTTTTCCATGCTAAAGATACATATGCAGTATTTTGTACCACAAGTGTTTTGAAGACCCCTTAATGCATGATCTTTTTCTTCCATTTTTCATTCCTGGGCCCTTGAACTGTGTTAATTATAGCACGGATTATGAGGCTGAAAGAAGAATTTGCAGGTGAAAATCAAGGGCTTTTGTCAGGCAGGAAGACATAGAAAAGTGATCTGATTAATGTTTTTTATCTGCTGATTTGTTTCTGTTATTTGCTTATGAGCAGCTAGGTTGGTATTGTCAACATGTTTTACTGTGTGTAGGCCAGAAACAGCCAGTGGGTGCTCATGACTGTAGCTTGGATCCTGCAGACACTCTTAATACCTTGTAACCCTTTGCTGTCAATAGGACTGACTGGTCATGCAGTGTTTTTTCAGCTGGAGCCACAGACTGCGATGCGTTTGAACCAGTCACCTCGAGATGAAAAAGGGTTCTTATTTGACAAATGTCGTAGTCAATGGAAATCCACTGTAGAAGAAAACATTCTACAGTCCATGTTTGGCTTTTGCCAGGCCTGGCAAGACACTTTGTGACTGTTTGGCAAGCACAGTTCTTTCTGCTGCTCTGCTGATGTTTTTGGTCCAAAGCAGATGTCTCTTCTATGCTTTTCAAAGAACTGCTTTGCATTTTCATTTTGTGTTTGCAGAAAAGAGAAAACAAGTTAACACAGTGTCAGCTGTATTAGCATTTTCAAAGAGGAGACAGCCCTGCAGATGTCTGCTGTGTAGCTGTCAGTTGTATGGTTGCCCATACAATCTTGTGTGGTAACTGGTGATTGGAGCTAGGGTGAATCCCTGTGTTGAGGAGATGCTCTTTTGTTTGTGTATTGCAAACACTGTTTCAAAACTGTTATTCTGCAAAACTATGTTGTGAGAATACATTTAAAGGAAAAAGAAGTATTTTTAATTTAAAGGCAGTTCCATTTCTCTGCTGCAGTGATGTGGTGCCGTCCCAAACTCAAACTCATTTACTGTGTCCATATAAGATATGCTTTATTCTCTTCAGCTTAGCATCCAAGCATGAATGAGTTTAGCAAACTTCTGTACTGAAAAAAAGCATGGGAAGGAGCAAGACTCTATTTTGTGTATAGAAGCACATTTGTTCAAAAAAGTAAGAATTCAAAATGCGTTAATTTGGAATTTACAAGCTGCTTGCTGATAGGAAGATACCTGTCTAGAAGTAATTTGGACTCCACTTATTAAAAATGAGGTATCGAGGAAATGGGAGGCATGGTGGAACTTAGCTTCTCCAATGTTTCAGCTGGTTCATCACTAACAAGGGTGAAATGAAGTGACACTAAGCATCATGCTGAGAAGAATAACAATTGCCAGAATCCCAGGGTATGGTAGAATCCAAGTGAGATAGGAAATGTCCTTTTTTTGTGTGTTTTTTTTTTTTTGTAGGAAAACTCATGGTACACAAAGTTGCTCATCCACAGCACCAGGTGGCAGTGCTGCCTTTACAGACTTGAGTAATTGCTATTCAAAGCTGCCTTTGGTACAAAGCTGTAGTGCCTTCCAGAAGCTGCTAGGGATGTGGAAGTACTGAGAAATGTGAAACGTATAAATTTGTAAGGCAAAGTCCTTGCCTCAGCCTTCCTTTATATTTTAATTGGATCTTTAAAATAAATCAAATCAGTCTTTATATAAAAAACAAAATATTAGCGTGGGAGTTAAGGTATTAGCTTAGCCCATCATTCCCGGGACAGGTAGACTTTGCATCACAGTTATATCCAGTTTCCCACTGCTGCCCCATCACTGGATTTCAACCCTGTCCTGGATGGACCACATCTAAGAATAAGAGAGTAGTGACCTTATCTGGTGGCCAAATGTGCCACTTGTGATAGAATCATAGAATAACTCCGGTTGGAAGGGGCTCATAAGGATCACCGAGTCCAACTAAATGTTATCCTGTGGCTACATTGGCTACCTGCTGCGGATGGGTACGCACTGCAAATCAAACTGAAACTGTGTTGATTTGCTGGGTCATCAAACTGGTGTTAGATGTCATAACCACTGACTTGGAAGGCGAGGGTCAATATTTTCCCAGTCATTGCCCTGGGTCGCCCTGTTGCAGGCAGCAAGACGTTGAGTTTCTATGAAGAAATGGAAATAAAAATGAACACGAAAGCTCAGATACCATCATTCTAGAGACAACTGTGAAGTCATGCCCAGAAGTTAAATGACCTCAGCTCAGACTTACAGCTTGTTTTATTAGTTTGTTTAAATCCGTGAGATTCTGCAACATGTGCAAATAAGGTTTTTTAGAAATTAAAGTTTTGTAAAAGTTCATCATGTACAAATGTGGTTTTAGGCAATGTGTATGAGAGGTTGTATATACTGGTGTCCTCTTTGGTAATGACTATCAGATAAAAGCACTTGCAACATATATCTGTTAGAAAGTACACAGAATTTTGCTTTGGCCATTAAAACATTTGGTTTATACACCAACATTAGCACTGAAGTTTTACTGCCAGCAGTGCTAGGAGATTTGGGCATTCACGTTCTTGCATTCTGGTACTTCTGTCGGGATGTTTTTAACTAAGAAGAAGCTTTAATCCTGGTTATTGAATAATAACTTGTGGAGCAATCTTGGTTTACAAAAGGTAGCCAAATTATATCAAATCATGAATATGAGGAAAAAAGTCTGGTTTTAGGTGCTCTTCAGAGAAAACAAACCAGGAAAGAGTTGCTCACTGCAAATTATTCATATCTAGAAACTAGAGCAGAAATGGCAATTTGTCTGGAAACAAAGCTAAGTTTCCCATTACCTTGATTTGTCTTCTGTTCTTTAAAGTTTGGTCAGCTTTTATCTTATTGTGACACTTGTACTGGAGCTGATAGGTAAGTGTTCCATGATGCTTTCTGTGCCAAAGTTCTGATGGAGAGTTCCAGCTTTGTAGACAGCATAAAAGGTCAGCATTAAAATTCTGTGTGTATGAACTCTCCCAGAGGATACCTGTGTATAAATGGCTAACAGTCTTGGGACCTTGCACTCATAGCATTGTAATAATTTGGTTTATATTCTACTTAAGTACTCGGTGTTTCCTGAAATGGGCTCTTCATTTTCATGAGCACCTAGATAAAAGAAGTGCCAAGCTCAGGGGTTGGGCATGGCCCAAAATGGTCTTAGGTATCACCAGCCAGTTTTCAGAGTGTGGTGCATAATAAAGTAGTTCTGGAATAGGTAAATGAACTCCCAACTGTCTTTCTAAAGTTCACACTCCTATGTCATCAAACATAACAGATTTCAGAGTGAATACTTTTTTCCAGCTATCTTGATATGCAGATGAAGAATGTTGGATGACAGTTGGCTTAGTATGTTCAGGCAAGGATCTAGCCAGTTCTTAGCTCCTGACAAGCTGGCTTGGCTGCAGCATCTGTTCTCTCTAACTTCTAGCACGGCTGGGAATGCTCCGTCATGACCTTTCTGAGTGCTGGAGAGATGTGTAACACAGAGTCAAATACAGACACTTGTACGGATATTCCCTCAGAAATTTATTTACCATTAAAAAAGCTGATCTGCTGTTTTAGTGGTTATCTGGTATAGCATGGCCTTGGTAGCCCACATCAGCTCAGCATCCTGTGTTGTATTTCGTAGGAGGTGGTACTTGCCTCAGTAACTTTGCCCCAGATTTCTTTTTGCTTTCATGGTTGTGAAAGGCTTTCCTTCCCTCAGCCAGGGATAAATGGTTTTTTTGTGTGTTTTGAAGAACACATTAAAGTGCCTTAGGAAGGAAGGTGTTATGTAAACACAAAATGCTGCTGTGTGGCAGACAGCAGCATTGTCCAGACTAAGAGTTAACCATTTTATTCCAAGTCAAGGCTCTATCATTTTACCGCAGCAAAAATGAGTTGTAATTTGAGAAAGCACCTGTAAGGTCAGAGTAGCATTGAATGCCATTGGTACTGTTAGAACTGTATACTCCTCAGTATTCACTGGCAGTACAGTTGGGTTTTTAAAATTATGAATAGTGATATCATGTTTTTGTGGACACAGTATTCATGGACTGCATCCCTTGGAGACACAGCATGTTACTGGTGCACAGCTTCTTCCTGCCCCTGACGAGTTTGCCAGAGTAGAAGGCTTAGTAAAATCTGATGTGGTGCAAATTGTGCGCACCTCACATTTCGTTGACAGGTGTGGAGGTTGGAAGACCTTTTCGGAAAATGAGTTGTAAAACGAGCCAATCCATCAGCTCTTGAAGGATGGCCAGCGGGACTAATTGAGAGGTGTCAAAGGAGAGCCTGGTTTAGTAACAGTTGCAGTCCTGGGATGCAAAGGGTGAAGCAAGGTGCTAATGATGCAGAGAGAATATATTGGATTCCTGGTCCTGGAAGGTGCAGGGTAATAGAAAGAAAAAGTATGATTGAAGTCTCTGAATTTTATAGATTGGTTATTATCAGTTCATGTCTCAGCTAAGAATCAAACAGCTGGCACTAAGCATGGAATAAACAGCTTACTCTTCCTGAGTCGTCATTTTCCAAGATCAGTACAAAACTAAAACTTAAAATTAAATGAATGTAACTTTCAATTAAATTCATTGAATGCAGTGGTTGGCTACCTGTTCAACAGTCAGAAGCTTAAAGTTCCTGTTTGGTCAAATTAATATTGTTATATGACTGCTGGCACAGTTCCCAGTTTGATTAACAGGATTTCTTTGGATTGCTGTTTGTGAGTGTAGCGTTTATCAGTATAGTACTGCTTGTTTCTGTGTCTCATTGTTTTACCGTAAAGTAAAGGACAAATCCATGCCAAAAGCACTGTCTAGCAGATGCTCAGCTTGAACACCAGTGTGAATTTCAAGGACATCTGCTCAGTTTTCTTAGATGAGTTATATTAGTTACACTAATTTCATCCAACACATTATAGGGTAGTTTGTGTTTTCCCTCTTCATCGAGTAAGTTAAAACCATCATGTTGAGAACCTTTCCATGTATTATTTTCTGTTCAAGTATTTAACAATAATTCAAAGTACTGTTTTCGTACAACTTCAAAAGTAGATGTTAACAAGGAACCAGAATTTTATTTAATGACCAGAGGTTCTATTCCAGGTTGTATGATGGCTCTGCAGATTTTCCTGCAATGCCAGTATATTAAACATACTCTTTTTCTGTTTTCTCCAGCTGACTTAGCCCACTTAATGGACAGAACATATGAAAGAAAGCTGCCTGTCAGCTCTTTGACGATAGCTCGGGTAAGGAAATAAATCCCAATCATAAAGTGATGGAAATGATCGTGGAATGCTTATGAAGTCAAGTGAGCTGAGAGGGGATAAATGACATCACCTCTTCTGGGAGGTCGTAAATGTCTTGTTATACTGTTAAATTGCCGTGTAAAGCTGTTCTGTTGTCACTTTTTACTCGTTAGTACCTGGACAGTAGGGTCTTCAAAACAGAAATAGTTTTGTCTCTTAGTAAAATTGGGCCTCACTGTTACTGGGCTATGTATTTACCTAATATATGTCCCCTGCCTTCCTGTGGTTTCTGTCTTAATGAGATCTTTAACACTCCCTCAGGCATTTTATAAGAACCCAGGCTGCTAAGGGAGCAGTGAACTCATGCCGCCTGCTGTGTGCATCTTTCCAGGCTCCTTTCAGAGTGAGGCAGAGGTGGATAAATTTCGGTTGCAGTTTAACCCCAGTAGGCAGCTAAGCCCCACGCAGCCGCTTGCTCACTCCCCCCACAGTGGGATGGGGGAGAGAATTGGAAGGGTAAAAGTGGGAAACCTGTCAGTTGAGATAGACAGTTTGGTGGGTAAAGCAAAAGCCATGCACACAAGCAAAGCAAAACAAGGAATTCATTCACTGCTTCCCATGGGCGGGCAGGCAGGCATTCAGCCATCTCCAGGAAAGCAGGGCTCCATCACGCGTAATGGTTACTTGGGAAGACAAACGCCATCACTCCAAAGTCTCCCCTTCCTTTTTCTTCCCCCAGTTTTATATACTGAGTGTGATGTCATATGGTATGGGGTATCCCTTTGGTCAGTTGGGGTCAGCTGTCCCGGCTGTGCCCCCTCCCAGCTTCTTGTGCGCCCCCAGCCTCCTCACCTGGTAAGGTGGGGTGAGGAGCAGAAAAGGCCTCGACTCTGTGTAAGCGATGCTCAGCAATAATTAAAACATCCCTGTGTCATCAACACTGTTTTCATCACAAATCTAAAACTAGCTACTATGAAGAAAATAAACTCTACCCCAGCTGAAACCAGCACAATTTTGCCTCTATACTTTTCTTTCCTTGCCTCAGCAGACTGAGGCAGGAGAAATGCTGGTATGGGATAAGTGAAGCCATTATTTTTACTGGAATTAATAACCAGTTCCATCCTCTGGATGGGTTAATCTGAGGAGAGGGAGTGAGGGCAGAGATGTGACGTGTACTTTTAAGTTTCCTGTGTGAGTTAGTGTTTGTACTGAAGAAAGAGAATAAATATGTCACTTGTTCAAAAACAAACAAACAAAACAAAAAAAAACAAAACCCAAACTAATTTCAATCTTCAAAATTATCCAAAAACGCTGAGTCGCCAGTAATGCCACTAATTAGGATCATTGGCACTACTAACTGAGGAGTCATAACATTTTACACAGTTAGAAGATGAAGCATTTGTACAGATCAGGCATTCTTGATCACTGCTTATGAGACAGCATCCATGGCCCTTTTATTACTTAATCAGCTTTATTCCTTGCCTTCATGTTCCTGCTTTGGGCTGACCTCTTCCCTGGAGGAGTGGCATTTCCAGATTGTCAAACAGTCCCCCTTTCCAATACCTGGAGCTCACATCAGATTCTTATTTTCTAAAATGTAAATAAGGCGCATTGTCATGCTATTGCCACACTCAAAAGATGACACCTGCATGTACACAGCATGCCAGGAGAGTTAAGAAACTGGAGAGCAAGTACCAGTCAGCTGAAACTATTATTTTTAGCTTATGCTTAGGATAAGAGGCGTACTGACCTTGAGAACGTGTTTATATATTCTGAGCTAAAGGTATTATTGGGAAGACTCTAGAGTGTTCCAGCATCTTTATGCTTATGTTAGTAAAACCTACAGGAAAAGAGGATTCACTGTTCCTATAAGACAAAGTTGGTTGAAAACTTGGCTTTTATTTAAATAGTTGGTGAAACTGGGAATTTTGGAAAATTGCCTGGAGTAGACAAGGTTTTAAATGTGAGGAAGATTGTGCTTTACAGCACAGGGCATGATTTTTTTCTTTTTTCTTCTGGTGAGATAGAAAATGCTGTTGCCCCGGTCCTTCAGAGTTTATAGTATGCATAGGCATAACAGGTGAGTTATAGGGGAAAGAATACTTTTTAGAAAGAGAAGCAAGGCATGTTGAGACTCACTCAAAATCGGGGGGGAAAACGTAAGGAACTGAATGCGTTCTCAAAATAAAGGATGTGATTAAAAAGCAAAAAATTCAGAGAGAAGCAGCAAAAATATGGGGTACTGAGCTATATGGACATAATTCTCAGATGGTCTCTATGTTTTTTAAGGTTCATAATGTTTCTTAGAGGTGAGGATGGGAGTTGTCTCAGTTTAAAATGATTTGACTTAGCAGTCTAGAGGAAACCTGTATAGGAGCAAGCAAAGACTTGAAGACCTCCAGTACTGTCAGACACCTAAATATGCCAAATATATTTTGTTTACTGAATTGGCATTTTCTTCTAATATGCTTTGTGAGTGCTCCCTCTGAAGCTTTTATTTCTTATTTTTTAATCAGTTTGTTGACAACATTTCTTCGCGAGAGGAAGTGGATCAAGCCGAATATTACCTTTACAAGTAAGCATCTTTTCCCCCCAAGCATGAACTTTGAGACATACAAGTAAATACCATGAAGTCTTGCCCTTTTAAGACTCTTTCCCTTTCCAGCTTACTGGCTTTGATTTCTCTTTCACAAAATACATGCATTTCTTTGTCTTAGAACTCACAGCTAAGGGCCTTCTTGGTAACTGCTCCTTTGTTATGGCTGCCCTCCTTCTGGACCTCTGGCATTGACTCCTGTCAAGCATATCAGTCTGAGGCACTGAACAGCGCATACAACCTCCAGCTGTCATTTACATTAGAGATGCTGAAATTATAAAGAATTATGTTTGTTTACAGTTTTTCCTTCTCATACTTTTTTTGTTCTCTAGGTCATAATTTAACTAGATTGGTTATAAGCATATTTGCATATAACAAGGAAGCTTGTTTCCTTAGAACGAACAGAAATGAGAACGGGTATGCTGTGGTAATGATGAAGTCAGCAATGCTAAATGAAGTATAGTTTGGGGCTTTATCTCCTTAATACTTTATGTTCCCCAGATTAGCTGTTTAGTTCACCTTATGCGTGGGCTATTAGGCTTTTCTGCCACTATTTGTGTGTTGAGTGAAGTGTATTAGGTACCCTTTCTGCTAGTGTCAGGTTGAATGCTTGCTTACTTCAGATCAGTACATCTCAGTATCAAATTTAAGAGGGAAGCAATTCTTGCCCATCACTAAAATATATTAGTTCTTTTATGGATGGCTGCACACACATTTTGAGAGCTAGGTTTCCTGATGGAGAAAGTAACTCATCCTGTCAAAGTGCATGAGAGCATCTTTACGAATAATGTTATTTGTAAATAATAATGATTTTATTTTAATGAAGAAGGTTACTGGATGGCTGTTTTAAGTATATGCATAGTTGTAAGTGCATGACTGCATGAGACTTAGATCTCTGATTCTCTAGTACTACTGGGGCAATATTGGAACCTCAGAGCTTCAAGATGGAAACAAGAAACCGAGTTTGCTAATACTAGCAATACCCTGTAATGAAAAAATAAAAGGAGGAAGAAGAGTCTCACAGAGGGCAGGTTAGTAGAGCTTTCGTTCCTTCTTATCAAGATTTCATTAGTCCTGTCAGAATCTGTGGTCAGAAATCAGTTTTCCATCCTGCAACAGGTGAGAGGAAGACAGGAGAAAGTAAAGCCCTCATATTTCTTTTACAAATGTGCTGCTAGTACTTTTTGCTAACATTCTTAAAGATTGTAATGTACATTGTGCCACACAGACTTAAGTTCTCTCTGATGGAGTTGGGCCCTGTAGTGTAAAGGATGCCAAGAGACCTTTGAATGCCTTGACACCAAGAGGAAAGTGTGGTAGTTCAATTGCTGAGTCTCAAAATGGTACAGACAGAATCCAGATAGTCAGAGTGGGATGTTCAAACGTAATGTGTCTTATAGGTTCTTTCTTCTTGAAAAGAAGAGTTTCAAAGAGTGAAAAAAAATTAGAAACACAGAAAATGTTCCATAGTAAGAGGGAGATAATAGAATGGGAATCTCTAACATGTAAGTATCCTCCCCAGTCTTCATCTGTGCCTGCTTAGCCCATCTGTTTAAAATACAGGGGTTTTATCCTTAAAAACACACTCTGAAGGAGAGATTTGCAGGCCAAAACTAATTACAGTTATTTACTGTTTCTCTAAGAAATAATTCTCCTGTGCTGGTGAGAGTATAGTTATGCACACATCAGATACGATCATTTGTAATGGATACAGATTTTAGTAGTCTGTGTGGAGAGAATAGAGAGGTACTTATGTGTCACATGGCTTGTCAGACGTCCTTTGGTTGGAATTTTTTTTGCATGTGTCCCTGTAATGCTGCTTTGTTTTGGTGTTGCAAAATGCTTAGTCTTTTGGAGATGTTAGCATCAGTTTTCCCGGAGACTTCATTCCAGCATGATCCATGAAGCTACTCTCAAATGCATTTATATGCAGGTAGTGAAACAGTGTAGAGAGATCTGTAATTCATGTGAAAATGTAAAAATCCCAATTATGGCACCAGCTTCCCTTTCAAATGAAAATAAGTGTGCTAGCTTCAGGAAATAGGAGATGTGGTTGGTATCCACAGGGCCCCTTTTATTGTACTTTACTTTTTGCACTTAGGCTGGAGTTCAAATGAAGGACGTGTTTATAAAGATATCTCTTTGCAGCTGGGAGGATGTTTGACACAGAAAAAGTCCTGCAAAAGTGGCCACACCATGAGACATGAAGGAGGCAGTAGGGAGGGTTAGATAAGAAACAGAAGCTTTAACAAGAAATCTCTCTTTCTGGCTTAATGAGAAACAGTTCAAAGCACAATTTTTGTACTTTGTGTAAGGAGAGTAAGCTTCTAAAAACAAGAAAGGCAGTATCAGTGAAAAGCTTTTTTACATCTTTTAAGGTATAAAAGTCCATTGTGAGCCAATGGCATGCTAATGGCCTGGTAATTTGGCTGTATGTGCATTTGCTTGGACATACATAAGCAGAATGCTCCCAGTGTAGTGTGTTTTTCCCCTTAACAGCTTGTAGAGTCTAAGGGGGAGATTTCAATGTCTTTCCCCAATGTTGGGTGCCTCTGGCAATCTGAGGTGAAGGGTAGTCAGTTCCAAGGCCCCTACAAGTTTGGAAGATGTTCTTGGTACAGAAGTGCTGGTGGGAAGAATCAGAGGGAAGTAAATGGCATTTCCATGCTCGCTGTGTAGGGTTTTTGTGAAGATGAGAGTGCCAGAATTTGTAATTATAAGATTTGTAGACTGCAGTGTGTGTAGTGTGTGAGGCAGAACATAGTTCAAAAAACAATGTTCCAGAGCATTACCATAATGCATTTAGGGTCTTGAAATACAATATATGTATTATATTTAGACCTGTTTCAACTTCCCATCCTTTTAAAGTGGTAGATCTCCAGCCGTACTGTCTCCACAGAGTGTCTTGAGATCATAAGAATAGCTGTGTGGAAGCTGCTACACTACATTGTAGAACATGTCAGTAAGATGGTAAAGGCCATTTTGAAGCACGACGTCATCTGCTTTCAGTGTTCCTCTTTTTGTTCTCTTTTGAATGCCTCCCCCCTCCATTAACTGTCAGACTTTAAAAAAAATCCTTTCATCTTCTAGGATCGCAGCAGAAATTCTAATCAGAATGCAGAGCACTTTCAGCCAGATCAAAGACCTGCATTTCGCCTTACTTTGTCCTGTCTCACTGAGATGTCACTATTTCTCACGTCAGGGTGTTTTTCATATGATAGAAACATTAGCATAACAGAGAGGTTTTGTGGTGAGGTAACTCTGCTGATTCTGAATGTAGGTTTTATGCCAACAAAGATTTTCAATGTGTTTGAAAGCAATTGTGGAAGTTTTATGTTGCCATTCCTCAGGAGGATTTTTAATTTCATTAAACCCATGACCCACTATGTAGAAAAAAGCGCACATGCTGTCTGTAAAATGTAAATGTTTGCGTGTGCATGTGCTTTGCAAATTCTTGCATGATCTACCTAGATTTTTTTCATTGCTTTTCCATGATTGATAATGCTTTTTTGAAAATTGAGTAATATCTGCATATTTCAGGATTTATTACCTGGCGTCAGTACTTGATTATAATCACAAAACGGGACACTAGCAAACTATTAGAAATTATTCTTAGATATGCTTTTATATCCTTAATGGTAGTAAGTTACAGTTTTGAGGCCTGATTTCAGCCATTAAATCATTTTGGGACTATAGTGTTCTCCATATGTCTCTCTCTCTCTCTCCCTCTCTCTCTCTCTCTCTCTCTCTCTCTCTCTCTCTCTCTATATATATATATATATATATATATATATCTGTATGAAATTGTGCTTATTCCTTATAATGTGTGTCAATAGTTAGTCCAACATCACACGCAAAGTAAGTTTCGCCTGCCTGGCCTATATCTGCATGTCTGTTCTGTGGGTGCAGAAGTTGCAGTTTTTTATAGTATAATGCCAATCAAGCATTTAGTGTCTGAAAACATTAAATTACTCTAGAGTATTACTTGTAATAAATTATCTCAGTGGACCAAAAAAAAATTTTGCTCCTGAAACATACTTTGCATGGCATTCTTTCCTACTAATATATTTTGTATCCATATATAAATCTACAGTATGTAATGAATACCATTAACCTGTTCCAGCACAAATAGAAAAAGGAGAAGAGACAACACAATCCTACAACATGTTTAATTCTTCCTTTGAGGTCTTTTAATTTTCCTAAAGCTGTAGCTAACACAGACTTCGTCAGTTCATCAGGTCTTGGCTTTCACTCCTTCCAGAGAAAGAGAGAGAAAAATAAGAGAGTCAGAAATATCTGCCTATTATTCAAGTTGTGCAGCAGTTATGTTTTGAAATTATGTTGGGAAGTGGTGGAAGCATCTGAGAGAAAAACACACTTTGTAGCAATAGTGGTATGTTCTACCTGTTTGGACACCTGCTGAACAATCCAAAATAACGTCATTTACAAAAGATCTGGGCTGCTCTTTGGCAGGTTGGGAGACACAAGGAAGGGAAGTGCCAGAGAGGTTTACTTCATTTACTTCATTACTTCAATGTCCAAGTTATTTGCACATGAATGACAGAAATACACGTGTTTAATGCTATAGCATTATGGTCATCAGTATGTGATGCTGCTTTGTGGGAAGACTGTTGGTCACTATCCAAGCCAGTGCAGTTGGATATAAGTGTTTTCGTCTTAGAGACTCCACCACTCTTCTGGCTTCAGCATTCAGTCATTTCTGCACAGAGGGGCACATCTGCTTACTCTTCCTGTCATCTTTCATGGGTTCTCTGTTATCATTGTCTGTATTTGGTTTGTCAGAGTCTGAGCTATAGGAATTGTTGGAGTAAATAACTAGCAACTACATTTCAGAACCAGTGCCAAATTTCAGCAAGGCTAATCCTGTAATCCCATCTCATTCAGTAGGTGTGCTCAATCAGTGTAACTGTGCTGTAAAGTGGATAAGAACCATCAATAAGGATGTAATACTGAAAAGCATTCAGAAAGATCACTTCTTGTGATACAGGCCTTTTCAGTCATCTGCTTTTCATAGTTCTTCTGTCCTTTTGTAAAGCTTTCCTTTAAGCTTGGCAGAAACCAGATAAGAATTTTCTAGGCACTGTGTATAAAAGCTGAAAAAGTTGGAAGACTTTCCTTCAACACTAATCTTTTCTTTTTTTTATGTAGATAACACTAATGGGGTAAGTGTTTGGATTTTTAAAACCCTTCTTTTTAAAATGAGGGAAGAAGAAAGATTCTTTTACAAACAGAATGCGTATATCAACCTTATGGGGCAACCCCCCCCCCCCAAATATTTCTGGAGTAGATAGAAAGATAAAGCCAGTCAGATTCAGAAATGGAAAAAACTGACTCAGACCATACACCATGTAGATACATTTTTCATTTAGTATTGGTAGAAAGACTTTCATTACTGTTCTTGCAATAAAAGAATATTAGCAGAATTTTCGTATCTTTCAATCAGCAGCTCAAAGCATTTTATCTCGTAGGTAGTACTGGAAATAGACTGAAGTACAATATGAGCAGTAAGTATTTAGGACCACATCTCCAATGTTGTACTCATATATGTTGAAGGAGAAAAGGCAATTTTGTCTCAGAATTTGACTCATCTTAAAGTTCAATTTCGCCATACCTGGTGGCATTCTAAAGGTTGTTTTGTAAAATTCTGCACCAGCAAAAAGCCTGTCTGCAGGCAGATCTCCCATTATATTTTAGAAATACTGGAAGTCTAGACAGAGGTTAAATTGCAGCCAGCAATGTAAAGAGTGAGCTGTTCATATGAATACAAATGACCAGGACGGAGTAAAGCCTTTTACAAGCTTCAGAATTTAAAACATAAACACATGCAGAGATTTATTCCTTTGCTAGCTTTGATGACTAATAATTGTAAAGATAGGCTTGAGAATTAACCCCATCCAGCTTCCCCTGAAAGGAACTTCAGGTTCCGTTACAGACCTTGAGCAGTAATGGCAGCCGGAGCCAGGCAGTACCTCCAAACCCATGTAAACAGAAGAAAAAAGCATATAAAGCTACTGTTTCTGTTGAGTTTCCTCTCCTACTGATTTCCTAAGTAGTGTTACACAGTGCAGCAATGTTTTCCCTTTAAGTAATGTTGACGATGGCAACTACTAGGATAAAAACCTGAATTATTATTGGGCTTACAGCCATACCCAGAGCTGCCATGATTTGTTCTTTGGGAACTGCTAACTTTGTAGTTATTGCATCCATCAACCTAAATCATTCCTTTATGACGCAAGTATTTATTCCTTTTTGAATCACAATAAATGCAGCAGAAAACTTAATGAACAAGTACATTGTTAAGGAATAATCTTGACATGCTGTAGACCAGAGCTGTCTTATTACAGATAGGTTGATTAGATTAGATTTATATTTATAATTCTATTTTTCTTTGTAAAGAAAGCCTTATTGTTAAATGATTTTGATTTTCTTTAGAATGATAGTACTAAATTTGGAACCATATTTTTACTGGGCAAGGAGACAATCTTGTGTAGGTACTTAAAGGGTAAGTTATTTATTTACAGCTTTAATTTATATATTTGATTATCTTTTTAAAAAGATAAGTGTTTACCAGAGTGCTATTTTTCATTGATGTGGACAACTCTTTTGAGAAAGAAATGTGAATGAAAGTATCACTTCTCTGCAAATCTACACATTTTAATGATTATGTAAACATTAATTATGTTAGATACAATATGGAAAGCATTTATCAGAACATGTTCTGCATTTAAAACTTATCAACAGGAAATCTTGTTTTTATTTGATGAAATTAACAGATTCTAAAGATATCGGGTTTTTAGTATCAGGTAGGTGCCAGTTTCTATTCCTCTTTTATTTAGAAGAGGTAAGCATATATTCCTGCTTTTTTCAGTCACAAGTTACTCATTATTGAGCTGAACTAAATATAACATAGTAAATAAGGAATATATTATGATTGCAGCTGTAAAAGCAACAACAGTCATTAAAAATTTTGGTTTCAGTTGCTTAGCTAGTAACTTTCTCTAGTCTCTAATATATCTGCTGGTAAAATTAGCTGTAAAATATATGTTTCTTGAGGAAAAAATAATACAAATTATTGAATTTCGGGGGGGAGGGGTGGTGTGAGCCATTTATTTTAAAAAGAAATTCTGTTAATTTTTTGTTAGCTTTAACAGTCACATTGCTGAGTAGCATTGGATTGGGGTGTAAGCAAGAGTGTGGTTAGCCATTCAAATGAAAATGTTAGGCTATATTAACTTCATCTGTCTTCACATGTATAAAATAACAAAATAGTCTAAAAATGGGAGAGCATTTATACTATGCTTTGGGATATGTAGGTTTTTGTTCTACTGCAACCAGTCTGTACTCAAAATGCTGAACAATTTAAATGTCACAAGACAGAGGAATAAGTACGAAGTCAAAAGGCTTCCAGATCAGGCAGAAAATTTCTTAGGAATGTCAGTGCTTGTGATTATTTTACTGTAATCAGTAGTAAAAGAGAGAGTAAAGGCAATTTATGAGATAAGTTCTGGTGTTGATTTGTTGCCATTAGTGATGGTTTCTTGTGGGGTGAATCAGTGTTCATGGCTGGGTGGACTGTGTAAGCCTCTATGGGTGAGCTTCTAAGAAGATAAGGACAAATATTTTCTTGAAAATCGTTTTTTAAGAACAGGATGAGTATTTAGGGCTTGGACATGGTTCCTACTTTGTCAATTTTATTTTGGAAAAAATTAAGTTAAGAGCTGGAGAGGAAAGATATGCAGAAAGTGTCCTGATGCTGGGTATAGGAGTTGCCTAACCCGCCATAGCTGCTATGTTGAAAATACATCTTGGGTTGAATATACATGTTGTAAAGGTAGTAGGTCAAAAATAGGTTAATTGGAACTGTGGGACTATGGCAGTAAATCTGAAAAGGTGAAATCTGAACTGTGTGAATCCAGTTTTTGAAGTGTTTGACAGCAAATGCAAGGTTTGGCTCTTCCCTTGCCTAAGTTGGCTACTAAGATCCATTCAGTATTTGTATTCCTGCAGCAATCTCTTGCCAGCATTTTCTTTTTGCTTAGGTTGCATGTGGTGTGAAATTGAACTACTTTGTAGAATAAACAGTTTGGCTCATATGCTTCTGTATTGCAGCCTTTGATACTCAAGCCAGAGGAAGAAATCACTTGTAATCTGTGCAAGTTCAACTGTGATCAAACTGAAAAGTGTCAAGGGTTGTGTCCGTGGGTGTAACATTACAGTAGTTTGAAGCTAGTGTGTGATGTATTTCTGGGAGCTATTTCATGAAGCATAAAGAATTTGAGTACAATAAATGGAAAATGCAACATCATTACAATGTGGGCTCCAGCTCTCAGTGAATTATGTTAATTTTGTCTCAGGTTAAATTTAGGCACTGTTAAAAAGTTGCTGTTTGCAAATACTGTAATAGCAACATCCAGTTACAGGCTGGGTTTTTTTCCTGCTCTTAAAAGAAGTCATTATTGGCTTTTGTTGACAGCAGTGTTTATACATAACTGTGAACTGTTAATTTTTAATATTATGAGGACGGGGTGTAGTGTCATAAGTGAGCTTAGCGCTAGAAGACAGAAGCTCCTTAACATTGGTCCTAACTCTCAGTTACTTCTGACACTGAATGAACTATTATAAAACTTGGAGTCACTATCTTGCCAGCCTGAAAATGCTTTGGTGCTACATCTGTCCAGCTTGGTTAATGGTTACTGGAATGCAGGCTTCCTGTGGCATCCTTGCAGTAGTTGATGGCTAAGAGATGGACGTTTTCTTTATTTTTTAAAATAAAACATCTAGCTAGCTTTGAAGCAATTTGTTCCCTGAAATCACACAATCTTATAGATAGCCCTGGTTGAAGAAAGCCCATGACATAAATACTATTTGGTACCTAGAAAGTTTTAAACTTAGTTCCAATATGCGGCTAGTGGGAATTAGCTTTCTGCTAGAAACTGACTTTCTGGCAGTCTTTGGCAGGGGATCTCTATCACTGTGCGAAGTGAAGTAGGTACAAAGCAGACTTCAGCAATTAAGAATCACAGATGGGTTTTTACTAACATTTCTTTTTCGTTTTGAAAAATTAACCTAGTCGATAACTTGTGTACCAGCTTTCAGGCAGGTGGAGAATTGACTGAAGTAATGACGGGCATAGCTGGGCTAGTAAAATGGTATCAATCAAATCTGAACTTTACTTAAAAATGCAGTTTTTTACAGCCTATGTGTTAATAACTTTTTGGAGACATGAGTAAAGATTCCAGCAGAACTGACCCTTCATTGAGCTTTAATACAGCTAGTTTTAGCCTGACACACTTTAGAAATTGCTGAGATTGAAAAATCTCCCCAAAGCAAGAAGTGTAGTTTGTTGTATGGTTCTTAATTTCACTCTGTGCCACTCTATGGCAGGATATCAGGAAAAGATATAATTAATGGAAGAGCTGGTTTTAAATTAGACTTTATTGTAGGTGCATGGAGACAGGGAAAGGCACTAGAGAGTATCTTATCAGAATCACTAAAGCAACAGCTCATCCCATCATGCCCCGTTTTTTCCTCAGCCTTTGATACTTTCTATTCAGTCACTAGATTATTAATGGCATTTATATTCAAAACCAGTCATTTCAACTGTAAGCCTGGAAGCGTTTTTAACAGAGATGAATTCTAGAAGCTGTGTACTTTACAGCCAATAGTTTGGGGAAAAGTTGGGCTTTTTATTATTGTTGTTATTTTTATGACAAGACTTTTTCTTGCTAAGTGTTGCTCTCTGAGTGAATTTCAGTTTTACGATGAAAGTAGTATGGAGTCTTCATGTCTGTGAGAAGAAAATCTGATTTTCCTGCACGTCTTTTCCAGAAGGAGTGGGAGAGGTGGAGGGTGTTGGATAACAAGACACTCTACTATCCTAGGATAAGAAGAAGAATAGAAATACTGTATTAAAGTGTCTGTTTACTTGGTTTTTTTCCTTAGGGATACATCTCTAAGCAACAAGAAGTGAAGCAAATCTGCCATGCTATTCACCTCATCATTCTGTCTTGACCATAAAGGAGTAAAGCCAAAAAGGGGGGTTGCTTGCTTCCTCGTTCATATTTGAAATAAAACTTCTGAATGTTCATTAAATGACCCAGTTTTATTTTCTGCATGAAACTAATCTGGGCACCACTACCTTTTCTCAGTAGCAATATTTGTACCATCACAATGTTCTTTTCTCTACAAGTCACGCTGGGGCCCCCCAGATGACCAGTTTTAGCTTTAGTGTGCTAGATGGCAACCTTCCCTTTAACCTGCCTTATTTAACTCTTATGCTTGGAACAAGTGACCTTGTTGCTACTGGATTTTTAAATGTTAAGACCTTTAGTTTTGAGCTAGACAAGGCCTATGACTGTTGTCCTATTATGTTTGGTTGAGGCATACAGAGCACCTTCAACCAAGCCGATAGAGAGGAAATCCTGACTCATGTTCTTTTGAGAAGTGAACTTCAGTTCGTGTCCTGCCAGGGAGTGCATAGTTCTAGAGTATTTTGAATCGACATGGCTTAAGGAGCTTTTTAGGAAACATACTTAACAGCCTGGAAGAGTTTACCCAGTATACTAAGAAGCAGTATGTTTTTTGAGCCTGGGCTTTGCTTTTTCAGTGTGGTTATGAACGAATTAGTGTAAAGGTTCGAGGTATGCCAGGTGAGCCTGTGGGATAGATACTTAAGTTGATCAAGATGTCTGAAGGATTCCTCATCTCTGTGCTTTGCAAGTGATTCTAGAGGGATTTGAGGCTGCCTGGTGTAACCTGATGGCAGAAAGTTGGAAGAGCTGCTGTACTCCAGTTCTGTTATGTTCGCTGCCTGTGGATGGAGGGACAGATAAATAAATCCAAGTACTTTTATTCCAATAAATTGCTTCAAACTTTGCTGTAGGCTCTGGATCTGTTGCTGTTACTGTTTGGTTTATGGTGGTTCTTATGTCTATTTATGTATAAGCAAAACATTTATTTTACGATACTGTATACTGCTTCTCCATTCATCCATTGTTCTGAAATTTATAACATCTGTCTAGAATTTTGCAACTATTTGATGATACTATTTTTTCTTTTTAACGTAATAGGACTGTTCTTTGTGTTTTATTCACAAAGGTGCCTTAAATCCATCAAAAGGAGGAAGAGCATTTAGCAATACAAGAGACTGACAACAACGGGCAGAAATGCTTGTTATATTGGAAATTCAGCTTGTCATTTGTTAATGAGCTCTAATAACTGGCTGTCAAAGTGGCTAGGTCAGTAAAGGAGAAACTCGATCCTAGCTGCTATTTGGTTGATTGCAGAATGTGATAGTCATTGTTAGAAAGAGACATTGCAAAGCTGAGCTTTCTGTGCAGGAGTGTGGTTTTGAGCAGTGTAGTAGCTATTCTGAGACTACTGAATGGTAAATTCTGTCTCTTCAGTTCTTAGGAGAGGTTACCAGCGTGATATCCTCAGAGTTCCTAAATGACTGCAGAGTATGTACTTCTACCCAAAATACCTCTTTTCCCAGATCTGGTCCTTTTACCAAGCATAAGGGTTAAGAAACAGGTAAACCTGTAACATCAGTGTGGACAGAAATAAAAGCTGAATGTGGTATAACTGGAGAGCAAGACCAGACACTAAAAGTACTCTTTAAGTCTCGTTAAGTTTAGCCTTGATGTTTGACTGTGCTTCTGTACTGTCCTTTCTCCATATGTAAAAACTGATCCGTTAGGCTTGTTTTGAGGCTGCAGTCCTCAGTGGTGTTAAAGCTCTGCGCAACTCCTGAACAAAAGATGCTGTGCAAGTAATATGCATTCATGTGGAGGTGGAGTGAGCCTAATTCAGAATAATTAATTTTATGGTGAAAGCAATCAAGGGCTAAATTACTTTAAAATCAAAGGTCGGGGAAAGTCAATAAAAATTAAAACAGGAGGAGTCTGCAAACCGCTTCTCTTCCTGTGTAAGAGCACTATTCTGCCTCAGCGTTAGATTACCCTGTTATAGTTGACTTGTCTAATTTTTTTAAACCTGTCCTGCTACTGCTTTTGATAATTGTTTTCTTATACTACATATGCTAGTTGAGTTTTTTACTTCAACGCAGAAGGAAAGTGTTCCCTCTGTTTTTGCTTGAGTGTAGGCAGCTAATGCATCAGGTATTTCCTATAGGACTGGTAGGTCTACGTGTGAGATTTTTGAAAGGATGCATACAAAGAAAGGTGTAGGCTACACCTAATGCAGGCAAAGAAGAGATCAAAAAACCAGAGTTTTGTTCATGTTTAAAAGGAAATTTCAATCAAGAAAGATTTTTTTCAGGGCTGTTGCCTTTGACGTTGATGTTGACACATGAGCAATGCCTCTGGGTCCATTTAAAATGCAGACGATTTTTCCCAAGGCCTGTGGCTTGAAATGACAAACAAAGGGGGAGTTTTGGGTGACGTATCCTTAGCCTTCTATTCTCCAAGCTAAGCCTGCCTGGAATCCATTTGATCATTATGCACTGTAGCTTTAAAAAATGTGCCTGGGAACTAGAAACCATGGCATTGCCAAGGAGCTTCACAACCCTGTATGACTTGTGTAAAATGTGAAGTGGCTTTGGATTCATTCCATTGAGAGAGGTTCTTCCTGGCTCGCAGAGACATTTCTTAGGATATTTATTCATTTTAAGTCTCCTTATATTTTGCTTCAGGACTTTGGGGAATTTTAAGTGGATGAGAAGAAATCTGGCGCTCTCCCCTGCTGATAAAATCAAATGAGTATATAAACCGTATTTCTCTCTAGCTCTAAAAGAAGTAAGATACCTGAAGTATAGGCGGAAGAAATTTATTACATTGACTACCACTAGGTAGGTTCCTTCCTTTCCTGGACTAGATCCTACAAGGGGACTAGCAACATATGAAACCTTTTTGGTTTTAACCCTGAGGAAAGCACAGTAACACATCTAAATTACGTATACTAGAAATAATGACAGAATGGAGATCGCTCGGTGTCATTCTGTTAATTTCTCCACTTCCTTGCAACGTGGCAGAAGATGATACCGGAATCTCTAAAGCGTAAGAACAGAGAACATTATAGTACAAGATGTTTCATTTAAGGAGTTGGTTCTATGTATGATAATGCAAAATTAGCAAAGCAAAATGCAGGTGAAATTTAGAAAGTCTTGAAGAAATCTGTAGGCCTAAGAGATCATACAGTTCTGTGCACGGAATGTGTAGATTGTTACAAAATACTTTCTCATTAGGTCAGACAAAGTTGGAGAAAGGAAGGGGACTCTTCTTCCTGTTTCGCAGAACGAGGGAAAAAGAAAAAATAGTGTATTGCACCAGGATAGCCTCTGGCAGTACCAGGAGTTGCATTGACCCTTAAGAAAGCCACAGAGTGCAAAATGGGAACTTCTGAACACCTTGGCAAAGAATTAGAACAGATCTGCTAAGCTGGCTTTCCCTCAGTACAGCAGAACTGTTCCTGGTAGTATATTACTTCTGCAGCACTTGCTCATCTGTTTTCCAGCAAATTTTCCTTCACTGTCTTCCTCATTTGTGATGGCCCTCCTGTACCAAACCTAAGGAAAAGAATACAGGCTAGCAATTTGGTGCTTCTCTTTGCTCTCAGGGTTGCTGTGTTACTTCCCTTGAGAGTACAAGGTATGTGAAAGCAGCATTAGAGTGCATCACCACTTGATGGCACCAAACAAATTTGAAAGACCATTTTAAATAAATAAAGAAAGAAGAGAAGCAACTCAGCTCTTCTGCAATGTGGGAGGGCACCAACAGAAGTCAGTCATGCTTGCTTTATTAGTAGAGCACTCCATAAAGCACTCTCAGCATCTGATAAACTTTTCCATTGTTCAGTTTCTTTAACACAACATGAGTACTTCAGCGGTGTTGTAAATAATGAGCAATAATGCCTTGTCCAAGAAATTAGTAAACTAAAAATGTATTCTTAGCCCAATGTGCTGGTCAGTTTGTGAGCAAGAGAGAGCGTGCACTTGCCTGACGAAAAATGTTCTGGTTGCCGTGTATTGAGGCTCTATACTCACTGTGTCTCTTCCAAGATTTTGCAAGTACAAGGCAATGGTTTAATGAAAATCAAGTTTCTGGACTGCATCATTTGAACAATTTTCCAAAATAAGGGGAGTTATAGTATCATTGCAGTGTGTGCTGTTAGATTCACAGTGACCTTGGATATTTCAGGAACTCTCTGTCTTACAGATATTCCACTTCTTGTTCCCTGTGGTGACAGATGTTCTCAGTTCAATGACTGGAAGGATGACCATATTGATTCTTTAGCCATTAACATTAAAGTGTACCAACAGGGAGCTCCCCTAACACTGTTATGGATTCTTTTCTGTGTCTTTTCTGAATGCATTACAGGAATCGTTTGCTTCTCAGGTTTTTATCAGTTCTCAGAAAAATGAGTTTCAGCAGCGGATACCTGCAAGATAACCTCCTGGTCTTTCCATTAAACACACAGCAATTGGTAGAGGCTTACTTTATTTAATTCACTCTGAATCCTCTGCTTTCTGTAGTTTTAGCTTCCTTCTGTCTTTTCATCTGTCCCTGAACACATTGCCTTGCTTAATTATATCCTGTTTTGTGTTTCATGGAGAAAGAGAAGGAAGATGTTAATGCTTGTCAAAATGACCAGCAATCTCCTCTTTTCCCTGATTCCCTTTAAAATAAAAATATCTGCCACAACATTTCATTAGTTTGTCTAGTTAGCTGTAAAAACAGATACTCTGTTGGCCTCTTTTCTCAGCTAGTAGAACAGAGGCAGAACTCATCCCAGCATTATATGGATCAGAAACAATTGAAGATTGCAGTGTACCTGTTTCCCTTTCACTTCCAATTCTCCTTTTACCACATCATGGATTAATCGAAGTGTGTATTGTAGAGGGATAGTGTACATGCATATGTATTGCATTCTTGTTGACATGGAGACAGAAAAATTTTGGCACCGGTCCTCTCTCTTCATTCCCAGGCAACTGTTTTATAATTAATTATTAGAATTAACTAGAAAATTCCTTGGCTGAGAAGCTGTTTGCTATTTATTTACATAGTACCTGGCACAGTGGAGACCTGGTCTGAGCATAAAGATCTTAATATTAACATACAGTAATTATATCTGATAGATCCTGTGGTTCCCCATACACACACAAACTCAATTCAGTCCCAGCCCAACAAAGCTCATGTGAGGATTTTTTAAAAAGTGTTTCTAATAACACGCCTCTGAATTTTCTGCACATTGATTCCAGAAACTTGTATTGATTGAGGATCAATTTAATTCTGTTTCTAGACCGCGTGTCATCCTTGTTAGGGCTTCTACTCTCCAAGTGCAATTTGACTTCAAAACATAGAAGCGTTTTACTGTTACAGTAGGCTGCAGCATTCCCAAGGTGCACAAGGTATTGGAGTGCTCTCTCTCACTACTGTGTTTACAAGAATAAATACAGCCCTATAAAAAGGTGAATTCAAACTCCTTAAAACCTTTGGGTGGTGGGGTTTTTTCCATTTTTTAAAATGTTTAGATCCTTCCTGTGTAACTAATTAGTAGGAAGGATGCCAAAGATAGTGTCAGAAGAAAGGGCTAAGTCTTCGAGAGCATCAGTGTCATGTTTTTATAAGTCAAGTCTCTTGTTTTCTATGTGGGAAACGATATTAACCATTTAATGAAACAACTTTAAAAGATGCTGGCAGCTTTATTCCTGGGTGCTGGTGTTGCACTCTGACCCATCTTAAATGACTGGTGAAACAGTCTGTAGCAATTAGATAACTGTTTAATCAAAATATGATTAAATCCATGTATGGATTTAATATGATATGGATAAAATATGATTAAATGCCTGTAATTGATGCTTCCTGTAAGCATTATTGAAACAGGACTTTAATGAAAGCAAATATACATTCTTGCTGTTCCCAATATTTGAACTCCAGAGGGAAGAAAATGGAAAGCCATTAGAGCAACAAAATGGATGTTTGTAATTTGATATTCAAAACATGGTTTTCTTTTTCTGTTAAATTCTAATTTAATGGGGAGATTTCGTGTGCCACTTACAAAACCATATATTTAGACTACATGTAGTTGTTTAGCTCTGCTTTTGGCAGGGATGTCTTCTGCATTCTGAAGGTTCTCTAGGCTGCAGTACTTTTCCAGACTTGGTCATCTGCGTAGCTCTCAGTTGTGGGATGCAATATACAGAGATTCACTGAGGGGGAGAGAGGGTTGGTGGCCACAGTAATCTGGTAAATGTTCTGGAAAGCATGCTTACTCAGATGGAAGAGCCAACCCTGCCTCTAAACGGTGCTACAGCTTGGCTTGAGGCTGCAAGCATCTGCACATGAGCCCAGCTCAGCCATCGGTGTTTTCTTCAGGAAGTGGCAGTCATTTCTGTGCTGGGGACTGAGCCTATTTTTCATGCATAGAATTTAAACTGAGAAAGGTTGCTTGTGTCTCTTCACACTGGGGTGTGAAATTCAGCCCAGGACCAAGGTGGCAGCTACTATCACTGGACTCTTAATTGGTTTTTGAGTCTTTGCCAAAGGTAAAGCTCCATATGCTTTTTGTCACCATTCCTCCAAATACAGAGCAAAGTGTGCATGTCTGAATAAGGATGAAATAAAAGAGGCTGAACTTAGAAGTATTTAATTTTACAAATTGGTTGAGCACTGGAGTAGGTTGCCTGGGAAGACTGATGAAGCCGTGGCATGAGGTGTCTTGGAACAGGTTAAAGAAACATCGTCAGGAACACGGCAGCTGGTGCAGGGGCGCAGGAGAGGACTCTCCAGCAGAGTTTACCCATGTATGACGCATGCCTCGCTGATGAAGCATTTCTAAATGCAAATGAAGCATGTAGCAGCCCAGGGATGGCCTGTGCTGAGGCACAATGAATTCTTAAGTGGTTGAAGAGGCATGAGTTAGAGAGGGTGGGAGACACCAGATTACACAAGTGCTGAAGGCTCAGACCCAGCTGTATTTTTATGTAATTCTGATACTTGTCATCATGGAGCAGTGTTGTTCTTCCAGAAGACCAGCAACAATACAATGTTATACAATCAGAAGGACAAGGTTAAAAAGTACTACAGTGTTTATAGCAATCTCAGTTGGCCTTCAAAAATATGCCAAGCTGTTATTTTATGGTATTTGTCCTTTCTGGGGAAAAGCAGTAGGCTTTCTGGAAAGTGAAAAGCTTAAAATACACATTTGTGAAAAGGTCAGATTACCCCTTCGTACACACTGTTAAAGTGTGTCAAAGTTTTGAAAGAGCTAGCTGGAGCTCTTTAGAGAGCAAGGATTGACTGCAAAGTCAGATACAGACAGATTTATATTTGAGATCATGAAAGGCAGGGATTCTGAAACTCATAGTTTGTTGATCACAGAATTTGTTTCAGTGATAACTAAAGAGTCATATTGTCACCTAGACCATTTATCATCCTTTAGGTTTCGGCATAGTCCAAATTGCTGGTACTTGAGAGACTGGACCATCCACAGCTGGATCAGACAGTGCTTAAAATACGATGCACAAGACAAAGCCTTGTACACCTTAAAGAATAAGGTAAGTTTTTTACAAGAAAAAGCCATGAATATATTTGATCAGCATTGTGAGACAAGTGTGGCTTACCTGGAATTCCTATTGCAACCAGGTCCTGTAGACTATGGTTTTAAGTTTAGGTATTTCTTTGTAAAAAATCAATGTTGCGCTTGAATTTTAGCTAAAGCTATTTAGAGCTTTTTATTTCCTCTGCTTTCCCAGGAAGCTTTTTGCTTTTAAACAGTGTTGGTGTCCAAAACATGCTAGATGCAGAAGAGGCATAAAAACCTGCTAGGCAAGGCCTCTCCTAGTCCCAAAGTCTCAGAAGAAATGCCAAACATACCCCATACATCAAAAGTTAGAAGGCCTACATCAATGGAGCCGTGCTGTTCTCTTTGTGTTGCTTGACTAACTGTCACAGGGCAGCAGTGTGCAATGCTATGGTTCTGACCTTTCTGATACCTGCAGCACTATGCTTGGGAAGATTTGAACAGCAGGTTTTCACAGTGATTTTTTTTCCCCCTTTTTCTCTTCAGGTTCAGTATGGAATTTTCCCAGATAATTTTACATTCAATATTTTGTTGGATTGTTTTATAAAGCAGAAGAAATATGAAGGTAAGAAGATATGTACCAATTCTGCATCCTTAGTTGTATGCTCTTAAATGTGCAGAGCCTTTCTTTGAATTAAAAACTTTTAGCCATATTTTCTCTGATGTCATCTTAAAAACACACCTTCTGCTTCCTTTAAACTACTTTTCTGCATGTTTGTATCTCATTTCTGTCGGGTTTTTATTCATTATATAATTTTGAAATGTGCAATTCATAATTTCGACTGTCATTAATCCCATTCCAAATGTAAACCAACTTCTCCAGTTTTTACAAGTCTGACTTGTAAATTACTAGTGATAATTAGAGTGTTAGAAGGATTGAAATGCATGTTGGTAGAGTTCATCTTACCTACATTTAGCTATATCGGTGAACACGAGCGAGTGCCAAACGGAGCTGTGTAAATTTGCACTTACTGATTATGTATTGTTTTCCTCCATAGATGCTATGTCAGTAGTAACAGAAATCATGCTGCAAGAAAGTTTTGATGAATTCTCGACACAGCTTCTTTCTCTCTATGTTTTATACCAGTACCTGGCAACCAAGTCTGAACATACGGTAAGCTGACCACACACAAAATGATACACACCCCCTCTGTTTCTAAGTGTTGTGCAGTCAGTTGGGGATTCAGTCTTGAATGTCTTTTATTTCCCCTAAGTTTACCTGGAGGAAGTAAAAGCTCCCTTTTTTTTTTCCATTATATTGACAACTGCCATAACAAAAAAAAAGAAACAAGATATGAAAGCCATCAAATAACTTGTCAGCCATTTTGCTGCCTTCTCTGAAAGGGAAGATGTGTAGCGATTTTCAGATGCAATGTATGCCCATTGGAAGGTTATGAAGTTACATTTCAGTTCAGTTCAAAGTGGACTCTGTCGGTTAACGCAAAAAAACTGTGTCACCTATTGTAAAGGACCCTGTTAAGCTGGGTGTTGCTCACCATTAGAGCTTGGTAATGGTGGTGTTGCAGAATTATAAACTATTTTCACTAGGATTTTTACTATCCCATTTGGCTTTGGGTGTATTGTTTCTAGTGTGTATTTGTTTTAAAACTAGATTTGTTATATCTCTCCTGTCTCCAACGATTAGGGATTTCTTATGCACATCTCACTTGCTTAAGGCCAACATGACAGTTCAGGCTCTTGGAAGTGGCATTATTCTACTTTTGCAGAAGGGGCTCAGTTGGGTACCAGCAAAGGTCTCTGCCATGTCCATCAGTTTAGGCAGGCAATTTTCATTTAGTGTGGCACAAGCCTTCAATAGCGTGTTGTCATCCGTAAGGAAAATGCTTGAAGGCTCCATTTGCCTTACACAAAGCATCCTCCAAAATGCATATTACAGATGCCTTAAGGTTCTACTCAATTGGGCTGTTCAGCTTTCACTATAGAAAATGAATGTGTATTTGCCCTGTTCTGTATTCTCCTTTATTCTCCAGAAATCAATGCTTGATCACTTGTACATGAAAAGCAGAGGGACCAAAATCTCATTTTCCCATGTTTGTGTATCCTCACTGCAAAGACAAGCACTTGTCAACATGCATAGCGTTTCATGAAAGCTGAATATGCAGGCAAGGGTGGTGTGGACATATGACACCTTTAAGGCCAGTATATTTACATAGCTGTAACTGATTTACATGCATTTTGAAGTAACCCCATCCAAAGACACCAATAGGCCCTATTTTTATTTGTATATACCATATGGATTATCATTCAAGACGTCATAATGCTCAGTACCAATTTTCTGTGTTTTATTTAAGAAGAGGGGGTAGACAGAGTTATGAGTTCTGCTCAGCTACTGAAAATCCCATTCCCTCTTCCCAGGGTGTGAGACATGTCAACCAGTGTCCTGTTGCAGACAGGCCCTTGGCCATAGCTTAATGTCGAGCAGTTTAACTTTGCAAGCTGAATCTTGGGCTGAATCTGACTGTGTTAGTCCTTAGCATGTACAGCAGTGGTGATGGAGAGCTTCCATTCTTTTGCTGTTGTAAACTCCACTGAAAGCCTGACTGGTCTTGGCTCTCCCCAGGAAGTTTCCTCCTTGACTGCTGCAAACAGTCAGTATCATTGCTACCTTCCACTGCAAAGGTGTTAACATTAAGTTCTTGCAATTCTTTCAGCTCTTGGAGCCAAATAGCTCCCAAAAGAACCTAGACAGCTAAAAACCCTGTTTTTCCAGTTGCATCTGATTTTCTTGTAACATTCAGCTGGAGAGCTAAGTTCAGCATGAAACAGCCCTGTCTTCTTGTATACCTTTTCTGGGTCAGACAAATACCTAGCCTGGCCACCAGGTGATAGTATTTTCTGTCAGATGATAACATGCAAATTCTTGTAGCACCCAAACGGAGACAGAAAAAAATACCATACCTTGAAAAGACATCTCTGAATAATGCATTATTAAACCAGAAGGTCAAACCTTTGTACTTTTTAAGACTCATTGTACCTCAGGGAATTTTTCAGGAGGCTTCTTCCTTTCACCAGGGGTATTTATTTCATGTCATAAGTTATAAACAAGATACTAAAGTACCTTGCCACAAAAAACGTGTTAAAGAGTCAGATTTCCTCCAATCTATTGCCTTTTATAGCTTCCTTTTCCTCATTTTCTTAGCAATGGGAGTTGTTCAGCTCCTTTCACTTTCTGTAAAAAGACATTTATCCTTGATGTTTGTGTTTCTCTGGTCTTGAAAAATATACTGTACTATCCCATAGCAAAACAAAATTCACAGTGCTCTTGTGGTTTTAATGTACTTAGTGATTGGGTGCCCTTTAGCCATCACTGGTGGTCTGGCTCAGATAGCTGGTACTTCTCTCTAGCTAGAGAGACATCTGTACTTTTAATCCTGGGGAATACAGCAGTCTTGGTGAGTTGCATATGTTCTTTTCACAGTGCAGATCATGGACTGAGAGCAGCCATTAGCAGCACATTCTTCTCCCAGGATTTTCCTATTCTAGTGAGAGGTAGTTGAGCATGTATCTTACCACATACTTAAAAGAAAAGGCTGCTCTAGTACCGAAGCCATGTAATTTTTTTCTTCAGCAGTGTTAGCCTGAAGCAAGCAGTAGGACATACAGGACAGAGATGCAGTTTGGCCAGTGTAAATTAGTGTTACCCTCTGTCCTGAAGAAAATGCAGTCATTGACTTATCTCAACCACTCATATTTTACTGTCTTCTGGAAAGAGATGTGTTCCTCAGTATAATGTGTACTATTGCTCAGGATATACATACTGTAACTCTGAACACTAGACATGTTTAATGATTCTTTATTGCTAAGACATCTGAAGAAAGCCACGTGTGCTGGCTTTGGCTGCTGCCATTTTATGTTTGTGTTTGTCAAGGAACACTTACTTAGTTTACATTATTTGCAGTGGGAAGAGGAGAGAAATATTGGAGCATCGCTATTGCTTACAGGTCTAAAGCAAACAAGCACTGTGGGTTTTAGCTCCCAGCTGTACGGCTATGCATTCCTTGGTAAGTTTTACCTCCCTTACGGTCATCTTTTCCCTCTTGTCTTCAGTGGCTGAATTAAATTGGCATCTTTGCTTTATTAAAATGTAATCAAGAAGGCTAAGAAAAAAAAAGTCAGAAATAGTGGAAAGAGCAATTTCAGAATTAAGACTGAGTCTGTTTTGTAAGCCTGGAGGGTAGTGCTGATTTGGAATGGTATGCCCTTTATCAGACAGCTTCAGAACCTCCTTCAGGGCTCCCTGCAGGTTTGGATTGGCAGCTGAAAGACAACGTTCTTAAAAGAACAGTAGGGTTGGTTTGTTTGTGGACCAAAAAATTTTCAATAAAACCAAAAGTACCGAGTTCCATAACACAAATTTAGGTTAGGGACAACAGGTAATTTTTCTAGTTAGTGAGCTTCTTAAAATAATCCTTAAACCTCAGAAGTTCAGAGGGCACAGCCTGAAAAGCATTATGTTCAGAACATTTACTACTCACTGTAAAGTTAATGTTTCTGTTGTGAACAGCAGATAGCAGTGCCTTTATCCTGTATCTGTTAAGGAATCTTCACTGCTAATGATATGTTATATTATTAAAGAATAGAGTTAGATCAGAGTATATCCAGAATTGGATGGAAGGGGAATGGGGAGTGGGGTAAGTAATTCTTGAATTTCCTCTAACCTTTAGAGGAACATAGTGCAGATGGGTTTTGTCCTTCTCTGCAAAATGATAATTTACTTGAAAGTAAGTAATTAATGAAAAACTTATGATTATGTAGTTGTTCCATTACTGCATTATATTTGGTTCCAGAATTTATTGAGGGTAATAAAAAGTGGAGTTGTCCTTAAACAGTGGCCTCAAAATAGATGTGTAGTGGCAGAGTTAGGATGCTGATTTGGAGTTATTATGACTGTAAGACAAAAAACTCATTTGCAATCAAAAAAGGGGGATAAATATAAAAATTAATTAGAAAGCAGGATTTTCCATAGAGCTGTAGTTTGTTATCCAGTGGGGATACTGATGCAAATAGGGACTTCACTGTCCAGCTGGTATTCAGTTTGGTGGTTTTATGTCGTATAGATTGGTTGAGTAGTGGCTGTATTTCAAAAATGCACTTCACTGTTGTCTGAGAGCAGTAGTACTTGTTCCATGACATTGACATTCGGTAGATCAAAAGCTATTTGCTGTTATGTCACATATTCCGCAGTCTTGCCAACACTAATGGAACCAAGCTCTGAGAGAGTGAAAGATATTTACAGGCACAGAGTTGCCTCAAGCACCTCAGCTATTTTAATTTAGCCATGGTCCATAAGCTTTGTCTGTGCACTTATTACCTTGCTTTCTCTAAACTGTTCTTTTCCATGCGAGAGTAAGGTGTGTCTCTCAGGTTTGTGTCATTACAGCCAGAGTGCAAAGCGGATTGAGAGCTTGGATACAGCTCTCATAAGCTACACTGAAGTGGTATTATTTGTTACACTGACAATGACAAAATCAAAACCTTAGAGTTACAATCCTTGTAAATTAGTACTCACCAACTGCAAAGTGAAGTACATTTCCTCTATTATGTAGGAGTTAAATGTTCTCTAGTAATTATCATCAGAAGAAAAGCCACATTGCCAGCGGTGCTGCATGTCACAGGTCCTGCTAAAGTCAGTTGCACAGACCTTGTTGCACATAATGTCCTAAATCAAGAACCAGAATTTCGTTTTGGCAGGTCTCCCATATTTTCTCTCTGGAAGCTCCAGCAGAAATAGGGGTACTAAGCTGTATAGTTAGACAAGCATGTGCTTTAAAAACTGTACAGTCTGGCCATGACAAATGTGTGAGCACACCCTAAAGGCTACAGAGGTGAGTCCAGAGCCTCAGTGCACACATGCTGAACAGTCAGTCTCTGAAGGCAAAGATGACATTTGTTTGAGATCTTCAGACATCCTGTTCAGAGCTGCTGTTAACTACTGCCAGAAAACCTGACCACTTTCCCTCTTTTCCAACTGGACAAAATTTCTAGGGGTGAGTGGGAGGAGGAATGGAGAGGAACATGTAATAGCTGAGAAGTTGGACAAAAAGGAGGCACCTTAATAAAATAAGGTAGTAGCAGTTCTGTCAGAGCAGCTTTGTAGAAGTGTGTGTTGCTTTTACCACAGAAGCCAAGACACATGTCACTTTTAAAAAACAGAGCCAACCTGTATGGATTCCATTAAGACTCAAGTGTTGATGTACTAATGCTGAAGTATTTTTTTATCACAGGGAAAGTGGAGTTGAATAAAGGGCTGAGAGCTGTATACAATCTCATGCCACTGATGTGGACACCTGGATACTTGAATAGAGCCTTGCAAGTGATGGAGAACGTGGCTTCATCATCAGGGGACAGCAAAATCTGCAAAGAAGCTGTAAGTATGGAGGCTATAACCTGCTGAGCAGGGGGAATTTCACACAAGCCAAACTCCAGTAAAACCTGTGAATTCTGTACCTTGTTAATGAGGAGAGGCCCAGCAACAATGCAGAGGTCTTTGGAAGACAGGAGAAGTGATGTTTAGAACAGAACCCCTGCTTCATGTGATGAGCCAGTAATCATGTCTACTGGCATGTTCTTGGGAATGAGGATCTGTTACTGCTACAATCATTTAAGTATGTTTCCTAAGCCTTCTGTTCTCCTGGGTCCGTGTCACAGTAAGCACATGTCTGTGGGGGTGGGAAGACACATTTGTTTCCCAAGCTTTTGAACTCACTCAGAAACAGAATTCTTAGCAGTGAGGATAAAATACCACAGCTTGTTCGTCTCCTGGCAAATTCCATGTATTCTGTGGCCTCTGAGATTATATTGTCCTGGGTGATACTGGTCCAAAAATGGTACAGCATGATTTCTAGAAGGATTATAGTGCCCTCAGTCAGGGAGGATGGATGGATTCAGTCCATTTGTGAGGTCAGCACTGACTAAGGAACTTGGGTCTTAGGAGTGCTGTGGGTCATCAGGCTGACCCTGGATCCAGACAGCTTAGGAGGAATGACTTAGGAAACCACCACTGCTTGGACTGGAGCACAGGAACAGCACTGAGGTCTCACCTCCTCTTCTTGATACTCTTTCCTGAAGGTGTCTCTGGTGATGCAGCTCTCCCTTTTGCTAGCATCACTACTAGACTTGCAGTCTCTGCGTTTCCTTTGACAAACAAAGGCCAGCAGGTTCTCCTATCTATTGCTCCATGCTTGGGAGCAGCTCTGTGCAATACCGGACAGTGCAAGGAAGGAAGTGTTACGTCTGCAGTTTCCACCATTTTGAATTACCTCTTCAGCTGTGTGGTTTTGTGGATTTCTTCCTTATTCCATGTCTGAAGAACTCAGCCTAACATGCTTGCAATTTTTTCTGCTTACAAACCCTAGACAAATAAGGAATTCCTCAGCTTCCTCTGGTTGTAGGTGAACATCCTAGTGTTGAAATAAGACTGCATCTGTCTGTGGTACAACAGGTCCATAGAAGATCCCATCCTTCTGTGTACTGATGCTATAAAAATAGCAAACTGTAGCAAAATCTAGTAATGCTTTCTTCGCAGAGACACTTTTTTACTCAGTAATGCAAGTGTCTCTGTAGAAACCTAATAGTAGAACTCAAAAAGCAATTTCCATGAGAGTCACACAGAAACTTCCCTGAAAAGATTCTTGGCCTCTCTTGGATTTTAAGTAGCAGTATATAAAAAACAGTGCAAGTCACATAAGTTTCACGAAGCTGAGGACCAAGGGTGTTCCTGGATGGTTTGTTATGATCAAAATAATTCTTCTCTAATGCACATTTGTGACCCCAGTGCAGAAAGGAAAGCAAGGAAAATATGTTGGTCCGTGTCTTTATCCAGTGTAATTATAGTGTATTGATTTTCATCATCTGGCTTTTTCTACCTAAATGGTCCTTAAGATTTTATTATTAAAATTCATACAGGATACTTTAAATTACTATTTCCAACTAAAATGCAGTGTTTCTAAGGGTGAATGACTAAGCACTGACTAGATTGATATTGGGGTCAGTCAGCTGCCACTGAATTCAGCAGCAGATAGGATGGAAACAGCCTCAAGTGCCATAAACTCTTTTTTCCTGTAGTATCCTGGGCCTCTCTTGGGCAGGACTGGGTTGACCGTTATGCAGTTCTCATAGATCTGTATCATAGCACTGAGAAGTACAGGCTGTTATAAATCATTGTCCTTGCATGCCTGCACAATCAGTTACTTAAGAAAGACATGGCCCTGTTTTTGTGAACCTGGTTCTTTTCCAAAATATTATTTTCTGGATGAATAAATGTAATGATCTAAAAGGGAAGTTTTCAGATGAACTTATTTAACTCTGCAGTTTTGGTGTAAACATTTTCAAGGGATTTGCCCGATCATATGTGTCACTTTTCTTCCAGGCTTTAAGCTTCCATTCATTTCTGATTAGAAGGGTGTCTCTTTTCTCTCTGCCATTACTATCTTAACAACATAATAGAAATACTGTTTTAGTATTGTGCTATATTGTTTAACTGTGAACAAGCAAGACAAGTTTTGGGTTTTTTTCAGTTGTTTGTCTCTAAATGAGTATGAATTTCCAAGCACATGGTTATTATTTCATTGCTTATTTAATCCTATTTCAGTACTGCTATTATAAAGATTACATTTCAGTGTCAAGAATGTTATTTCAAATAAGCCTAATTTTTATTTCTGTAGCATTATATGCTTATGCTAGGAAAATGAAACAAGTATCAAGATCCCTTTTGCTTGGAGACAAGTATCAAGATCCCTTTTGCTTGGAGAAAGCATCAGATTCAAAGGTTACACAGAGTTATTTCATTCTAGTGATAAACATTCAGAATTAGAATTCATGGAAGGATAACAGCTCTTTGCATTTGTAAAAGCTGAACTTTTTGCAAGCAACCTGTATCCAGTAATTCCAGTTATGGAGATCATGTCATTGCCAAAACAGCAGCAGCATCCATATAGCAGTTCCTACTTTGGTATCAATAATACATACAGAAATAACTTACCAGGTCCCTTAGTGGAGCTAATGCATTCTTTTGATACAACTGATTAGGAGAGGGTGGTTCTCTTACTACCCTGGAAGACAAAAACATGAAGAGAACAGAGGTGTCACAGGTTAAAAATATACCTATACCAGTATGTTACATGCCTACATTTCTATTTTTCCTCTTAAATTATCAAACTAATGACAGGAATGAATGTTCTTGTTGCTGAGCAGGTGATTTCCCTACTTCTTTTCACTGAAGAAGTAGTGAGGTGATCTACTACAGATTATATTGTTCAAACATTCCATAGAAATATCTTATTTAGATGTATCTTTGATTGTGTATCATGCTAGTGCTGTTATCACTGTGACTACCATTTAGCATTAGTATTTATGACCAGATACCAGGCCAAGAGGAGACATTTGCATTGTTGCATGACAGATGTGCATATACCAGTCAGCATCTGAGTCACAGAGAGTTTTACTGGTGACAGGGTGGTGGAGTTGGTCTTTACAGGGATTTAATGTCCAACCTCAAAGGTCCCAAGTACAAAACAAAATTCTTCCAAAAATAAGTCCCGTTTCATTTTAGAATATGGTTTTCTTTTTATGATACACAGAAGTCATCTCAAAATACATGGTAGCTCATGAAGTTGGTTGTAAATGTGACAGCAGTGTTATTCAGATTGTATTTCGAAACTGTTTATGCTAACAGTGACAAATGTGATTGTACAGATTGATGCTCTGGAGACCATTTTGCAGTCGGTCCTTGAAGCAAAACCTGGTCCGGAATCAGCTGAAGAAGTCAAGGAATTAGAGCAAAAGTCACAGTGTGCAGACTCAGAAGAAACAGAGCAGTCTAAAGTACCTGGGTACTACAGCCGATTCAAGGTAAGAGTGTTTCATGTATCTAAATATTTTAAACTGTAGTAGATCTCCATAATATATACTAGAAAATAGGTATGGTGGCTTATTATGGCTAGTAGACTGACACACCTTCAGTGCATTAGAGGTCCTACCTGGCATTTTTGAAACTGCTGTCACCTTACGTTTTCACTTCTTCAAACAAGAAACAGCAGCCTACAAAGATATAAATGCTCAGGGCCCCTTGTCTTTTGTCTGTCTGCTGGGATTTTATCTTCACATTTCATACATCAAAATGATAAATTCAATCCTGTTCATGAAAGTGGTGTGTCATTAGAGATCCATTATCTGACCTTGTGTGGGCTTTTGGTCATTAAAATAAATTGTAATAGGCATGAGACCTCCCTGAATTTATCCATTTGTGTATCTTATGATTAAGTAGGAATGTTGCATCCTGTACTTTGAGTCTGGGAAATTAAGTAAGGCTATATTGCCTCCCTTTTATCTTTAGGTTGTCACGCTGATGATAGCAATATGAAACACAAACAGTTGTTCATTAGAGCATAGCTATATAATATGCGAATTTTATTTGATCATCTCAGAGCTATATAATGACCTCATTTTATTTTATCATTTCTCATTTGTGCTGTGCTAGAAATCAAATACCCCAGGTTGACACTAGTCTGGCTCATAGTTCCAGGAGAAGTACTCTTTCCGTGGCCCATCAGTTTCCATTGCTGCTGTCAATCTTGGACAGTTGTTCTGGATACAGATTGTTGTTCTTCTAAAGAAATTTCAAAAGTTAAAAGACTAGTATCCTATGGTTTCACCTTACATACAAACACTTTTCCTTTCTTTAACTTTTATTTACATAAATTATTTGCCAGTAATCTTCTGATATTAAACTTGCTTTGTAGGCACTTAGAACTTTTTAATTAAAGTGTTTGGGAATCAGTGGTTACTCAGCATGTGATAATTAATGCCTGGATGAATTAGGGTGAATTAGGTAAACACAAGTGCCCTTTGAAGGAGGGAGTGAGACGTTTTTATGAGTCTCTCATTGTCTATTCTCCAGCCTTGAAGAAAATAATGCAGAGTGTTCAAAACAAGGCCTAAATGTCAAAATGAGGACAGACTAGTGCCAAGAGGGTAGTTTTCTTCTCACCTCAACCTTTCCACAAGTTCTGTAATTAACCCCAGTTCAGGCACTCCCTGGTGCAGCAGTAAAAGCCAACAAATTACGGTCCCAATGCTTAGCTCTAAGCTCTCACCAGAAAAGTCTGAATGTAAGAAAGACATAGCCCTCGTGAAGTCTAGGCCTCCCACAGTAATTTATATGTAAATAAGCCACAATTTCTGTTTGTCTGGATGGGAAAAGCAGCTCTCAAGTCAGAATGCCATTTCAGCTAAGCCTGAAAGAGCTCTCAGACTCTTCTCTCAAATCCATTGGCCAGCACCAGCCAGTCTTTGCAGTTGAACCCCTGGACACCAATGGACATAATTCACAGGGCAGAGTAGTTCAGTAGAAATCCGTACAAGTCTGAGGGAGGGTGGCAGCCCTGAAGCAACCTGGTGATGTTGGCATTCACAGCTGCTGTCCCAGCACAATCATCTGCCTCTCACGTGATGTAAAGGCAACACAGGATTTGCACTTCTGCTGCTGCAAACACTTCGGTTGTACTTTGTCCAGCCCTGCATTAGCCGCACGTCCCAGTCTTTCTTCTTGACCTCAAAACTAATTGTTTCTGTCTCCTGCTTGCCCAGTTCCCTTTCACAAATGATACAGCTGGGTATGCAAGGAAAAGCATGTGGATTTGCTCCACACATACAGTTCCTGTCTTGAACTGTAGCTTGTTCTGTATGGCTTTCATACACATACTTGGACTCCATGTTTCATGCCAACCTTCAGAACAGCCATTTGTGGAAGTGCCTGAAAAAGCTACGGCAGCCTAACAAGATACGATGTATGACAGGCAGCATGTCCTTCACTTCCATTAAAAAAACAAATAGGACTTGAGGGCATTTGGCTCTTTCCAGATAAAGCCTTTAGAGCTGTAATTTAGACTCTCTGTCTGACTCTGTCATTCAGGTTGAATTACCTGTTTTCAGATCCCATATACTGAGGCTCACTACACAGTACAGTGTTCCTCAGGTAATCCTTCCATCTGTGTCAATGATCAGTGGGCAAGTGTTTCATCACACAAATGCTGGGAACACCCTGTCTAAAAGCAGTACTCCTTCTCTAACTGTCTGCATGCAGAGCTCTGGAGACTGCTTATAAAAAGTCAATGATTTAGCCACTTAAGGATGTGCCCATTTGGTACCTGCAGGACATAGAGCCTGCTGGTTTCCTAGATTAGCTACACTAATGTATCAAAGCAGAGCAGGGAAGGTTCCAGGAGTTCAGTGGTACCAGTAATGGCTTAGGAGAGAAGTCATGCTAGTTTCCAGTTTGTTGCCTTTTGCTACTTCAGCTTCACACTGCTTGGGTTCAGTGCTTAAATCCCTCTTTTAGCACATCCTTGCTAGTGGTTAGTAGGGAGAGTCTGAAGGATCTAAACCAGTTATGTTAAAACTGAATATCTAATTGGTAAACGTAAATATAGTTGTCAGGTTCCTTCCCCAGACCTAAGCTGTATTGTCTGTTCATGTTTCTCACTGATGCATTGTATACTTACTGGCATCTCAAACAAACTAGAGATGAATACACCTAAATATTACTGAGTTTGGTGTTAGTCCATTAGTTTCAAAGCCATGGGTTTTGTTTTCATTCTTTATCATAAAGATCAAAAAACAGGCAGAGCCAAATATCCAAGCCCCTCAGACCTGCATGCCTAGCATTTTAATGAGTCTTTAATCTGCTCTCTCTCCAGTTCAAACCTTCAAAGGTCATGACAAAGCCTGCAGTTGTGCTGGCTAAGGCAGAGAGAAGTGAAGGGGCCTCAGAGGAGACATGGTGGTTTCCTGCATAAGAACAAGGTAGACCCTGAAGGCAGGAGCGGAGGGGCAGAGCTTTTGCAGGTTATTTCCAGCAAGGGCTGGGGTAAGAGGAATGCTGTGGGCCAGCAGCATAGCACATAAGCTGCCAGTGATAACTGGAAGTGTGGATATCTGCCTGGCCCCAGAATTGCCATATTGTTTGGAGGTGAATGATCCCCACATCTTCTTTCCATCATCCTGCGAAACAATAGGCTTTATTCAGAGGGCCCAGGAAAGAACTGTGGATATACCTTTCTTTAGGACACATACTTCAAACATTTCTGCAAGTGCTGGGCTCAGTAAAACGTTTTATTTAAAAGAACAATCAGGCAAATGTGTTGCTGTCTAATGAGTGAGCATGGGGTAAAGAATCTGCCAGTGCCATGTCATCTTTCTCCCCCAGGAAACTCCTGATCCTATCTGCAGTATATCTGCACTTTTAGGGCAATTAATCAGATTGTTAGTGAGCCATCAGGCTAAAGGTTCCAGAAACCTAGAAATAGTACTGCTGGATGATTCATCATCTTAAGTTAATTAACATTTTTATGCTGCATGAAATCTAGATAGGTAAAGCTCAGGAAAGAAACACTGCAGTCTTTTACTGAAGCTCTGTTCTTAGTTTCCATGTAGAGTATCCCTGAAGAAATATCCCTTGCTTTAGCACTATTGAACAGTCTGTGTAAACATAATCGAGACTTAGGTCACACTAACTTGGGAAGAAAAATAATGGGAGTTACTTAGTATGCTGTTATCAGGAGAGCATTTAAAGTGATGTGCACGTGCTGAGAGGGATGCTAGTGCAGGCAGTGTGGAGCAAATCATTCAGTTGGTTTTGAGGTAAGACACAAACCCAAGGTGTTTAGATTATATTTATTGTAATTGACTGATCAGCTGATCTTTGTTAATGCCAGATAACTGAACTTGGAAAAATAAAGAGAATTTACATGGTTAATGAAAATGAAACTTGATTGTTTTAGTTTTATTTCTCAAAAAAATTATTCTAGAGGTTAACATTTCAAGAAATGGTACCAGCTACCACAGCTGAAACACTGTGCTGGGATAAAATAGTTACTTGCCCTGTGTAGCCCAGCTAATAGTTAGAATCAAACAGCAATGTGTTGGTTGTTACAGGAAGTATTTTATGGCTGATTATTTTGTGACTGACTGGCTCTCTCCTTCTCACTCTCCACCAAATCCCATTTTATGACAGGAGCTGTACTCTAAGCTGCATTCACTTGGCAAGGTTGAATCTGAAAGCCTGTTAACCCTGACCACCCAACTTGTCAAGGAAAAGCTGCCAGCATGTGAAGTGGAAGACATTGCAAAACATGAGCAGAAGCTAAAGGAATGGGAGCAAGAACAAGCACTTCTTACTGAGAGAGAAAGAGAATTGAGAGAAAAGGCTAAGCAGGAAATGGAAGCTAGGAAGCTAGCAAAAGCATCTGCTTAGTACTGGAACTCGGAGACTAGCAGTGTGGTATGCATTCCTCTGTCGGTGAACTGAAGTGCTCACCATTATTAATATTTCACTTCAATCCTGCTGCGTGACTGTATGATGTGACTGCTATATGCAAATTAAACTTGTCTCATTTTGCCTGTTTCTGAAGTAAAGCATGTGTGGTTGATAAATTTTCATCCTGTGTATGATATATTTTCTTCCTACCATCAGCTAGGCAGGGGGTGGGATGCAGACAACACAAAGAAACAAAGGCATAAAAAGTAGCTTGCCTGTGATGAAAGGTACACAGGGTAGAAGGAACAAAAGAAGAGGGAAGAATTTTAAACACAAGTTGTTTCAGTGTAGGGGTTTCTCACAGGAAAGAATGCCTTGGCTACTCTGAACTTCAGAGACTAAGAGGATTAACATATATTGATTGCTTTTTTTTTTCCCCCAACCCATTTGGAAAATTCAGGCTGCTATATATGGAGTTGGAAGCTTAACTTTAGACTGTTTTTAAAACTACATTTAAAGAGTTAGCACTTGTATGGGCACTCAGATGTGCCTTCCTTGTAAGTAAGTTAGAAAGAAATTTCTGACTTGACTAGTGCTGCTCTGCTCCATTTTTAAGGTCAGTAGAGAAAGATGCACAATCAATTCATCACACACCAAGGAGCCTCATCACGCAGTGCAGTTTCCTTTTATATTCTGGGTGCTCTTTCATGGCGGTTTTGACCTAATTCCCTTCTTGTCTCAGTTGTGTACATGGTCCCATGCTCCATTTTTCAGATTGGTAAAACAATGTAGCTGTTCACACACAGCACTAGGAAATGGCAAGAGGAAAGGATCGTAGTGCATTGGTTGTGGGACGCATCAGTATCCATCTCTGCTTACATTCTGTCGCCACTGAATCTCATCAGCTGCAGCCAGCAACTTTATGCAGCTCATGGCAGGGCAAGTTCCTTGAAAACAGGGAGGCCCTAGCAACAGCCCTGCTGTATTGCAGCTTGTTATGGCAACAACAGTGTTGTCTCACAGTGCTATCAGACCAGGGTCTGATCAGCATTTCCAGTTTTATCATGCACCTGTCTAGTCTTACAGTAATAAAACTCACATCACAAACTCGCTGTAAATCCACTGTGAGAACACACTGCAAATCTGTGAAGTGAACTTGTTTTCAGTGTAGGAAGGCATCTTACCCACATACACCAAATACCTCTCTTATTCCCAGCAAATGCACTCAGAGCCTGATTGCTCTTTCACATCCAAGAACTTGGCAGTGATGTCCTTCAGACCATCTTGTCAGCAAGTTCCATAGTTTTGCCCATACCACAGTAAGGCAGTACCTGTTTTCCAGGTAAGTTGGATGACTTTGTGGCTTGGCCTAAGTAAACCAGCAGTAGTTCCTGGGCAACTTTTCTCAAGGCTCCTGAAGTTTTTTTTCCTCTTTCTTGGCCTAAATGCTTTTTGATTACTAGGAGAAGTTAGGGGGCCTTAAGGGAGAGCAGGAGGCTAAACACAGTCTCAACCATTTCCACAAAACTGGTGGCTTTAAAGAGGTCATCATCACTCCTAGTCCAGCCACAGGAGAACAGAGTGTCCCTGACCACATATTTCAGTTCTTCAGTAACATAACTATCATAACATGGGTTGTACCTCCAAAGGTTCATAATCACTTCTGCATCCTGATTCCTTTCTCAGCTTGTCTCTAGAGATGCCACCTCTCCCACCTGGGATCTTCTCTGTGCCACCACAGTTAAGATCCTCCTTACTCATACATAGCCTCTAGCCACTGCAGCTACTGATCCTCTTGCTGATGAGACACTGTTTGGCTAGGCCACGATGGGCACTGCCACATTTCCTCGTTTCTTGTGAGCATCTGTTTCTTGGCAGCACAAGGAGCCTGCTTCTGGGCCCCACCTCCACCCTTCCTCACTCTGCTCGGTAGATATGCCAGGCTGCTAACACTAATTGAGCTCCAGCTGCCGAGCCCCCCTGTTTTCTCACAGAGCACGCTTCACTTCCCCCACAACTAACCCCCCTTTCTATTTATTTAGGCTTACACTATTACAGCAATAGGAGAAAAAAATCCTTCTCTAAGCTTTGAGTAGCCTGTTAATGAGTATTACAGGTTGCCTCCTTGTTTTACTCCAGGCACTGTGGGTTTGAATGCTCTGAGCCCATTACAAAGCCTAAACTTAAAAGAGTGTAGATACAACCTTCCTCTGCCTTTGCCCAAATCCCCTTCTGTATCCTTCTCTGCCCTCGGGAGAGGGGGGGGTTTCCCTGCCAAATGCTTTGCAGGCAGCAAAGCAGATTCCTGGGGCCAGATGAAGGACGCCAAAACCCAGATGGGCAGCAGAGGGTCCGGACCATTTGTGGCTTGATGTGCCAAAAGTTCTGCTAAGCCTTCATTCCCCTCTCTGCTTGGTATCACCCTGAATGAGAAGCTACTTGTGACACTTCTGCCAGGTGGGTCAACTGCACATCAGGGCCCCTCTTCCCTCCCCCTCATGCCTCAGTCAGATGTGCCTCCATGGTCCAGTAGCCTCCGTCTTTCTTCTCCCCACCCTAGGTCTCACCACTGTCTCACTCGGAATGAGATTCTGCCAAACCAGTGTTTTCTCACCTAGCAAATCCTCACATTTCCTTCAAGCCTATCTGTACCCTCTTGAATTCTCCAGCAATCATCATCTCTGCTTCCCCTTTGATCCCCTTCAAGTTCCTCCTGTATATCATCTCACATTTATTTCTTCCCCTTCTCCAAGGAGGCTGGCCATGCCTCTTTGTCCCGCATCCCCATCTCAGACAGCATCGTGCCCCCAGCCCTGCTCTCCTACCTGCTAGCTTTTAGCAAGGTCAACAGTGAGGCAGACAAATTGTGTGATGGGGTAATTCACAGACCAGTGCTGTTCAGGCATGTGCTCAGCCTCCTAAGGGGAGATGTGGATGGTAGCTGTGCACCACAAACACAGCGGCATGAAGAATCAACAGAGTATCAATTAACACAGCTTGACTTACTGGCTTTTCTCTTTTCCACTCTGGGAAAAGTAAGATAGGCTTGACTGTTTGCCCCCTTGCATAAATCATGTTGCACACACAACCTGTTTTTCAGCTGCTTGCTGGATTACTCTTAAGAAGTTTGAAGAATGCTTCTAGCAACACCGAGGAGTCAAACTAGGCCCCAGGTAGTCAAAAGCCCTTCTGCGCAGATGCTCGTGGCTTTGTGTGCACTCCTGTGATAGCCATCACCCACTGTGATGCAGCTGGTCGCATCTAGAAGGGGGCCTGAAAAGCCATACAGCAGCTTTTGATCTGATGCTGCTTAAATGTAAGCTCTGATGCTAAGGGAAGAATGTGGATGTGTGTATATAGGCATATTAAAAAAAGAAAATACTTTTGTACTCTACAAACACAAAAAGCTGCTGAGTTCATCCAGTCCTGTGCCCCTGTACTCATTCGATGCGAGCTCACAACCCAACAAGCGCTTCCGCACTAGGACACTCTCAGGCTTTTTGAAATGTTGCTGCTCCTTGCTGCACTGTTTCAAACAGCTGCATAGACCTTTTTGTATGTGAATGGGACTGGCAAAATATTTCCTGGAGGGAACAGAGCAAAAACTTTCTTGGTAGTAACACTATCTCCTTTTTTTTGAATCACCTTTCCTAGAAATGTTCCTTTACGTCCTGTTTTTGTTTGTGACTACAGCTGTGATTTGTATTAAAGCTATTGCGGTTTCTTCCTTGTCAGAATATTTCTAAAGCACAGGAGTGCATCTTCATGAAAATTTTTGAATAAATTCCCTACTCATTATCCTGGTGTCTGTATAGCTAAAGGCAGAGGAAAAACTCCCAGTGCTAGAAGCAATACATTTGCATGTGCTGTCGCTGAGCTGTGCATGCAAACAAGGTGACCTACAGCCTAAAAAATACCTGCCTGCCCTAATGCTTACAGTACAGCATTGCCAGACTTGCATGTTTGACAGTGTTAACAGCCCTCCCATGTTTGACCAGGTGTGGGAGAGACCCTTCTCTCAACAATACTAGCCAAAAGAAACAGAAACCAATACAAATGCAAAGCCTATTTGGTACGTTGGCATGAATTTGGCTGCTGTTAGGAGAAAAAAAAAACCAACAGTACTTTGAAGGTTAAAGCTCTTGCTTTTAATTCAAAAAGCAGCTTCCCAATTCAAATTCATGGCAGACACCAAATACGCTGCTGGTTAGGCAAGCAAGTATGTAACTCTTCCTTCCACAAGTGTCATTGTCAGAAGACGTCCAGCGAAGCACTAAAGGTCATTATCCATTATTCACAAGAGGAAAATTACATATTTATTCCCTTGCAGCTCAAATAAATGTTGCCTGAAGCCTTGCACAGATGGGCCCTATTTATGGTAACACCTGACCTTGCCAAGATAAGGTTACTAGATGCTCTCAGACCTGGTCAGGCGCTGTGTTCTACACATGGTGCTGGTATCGAGCACCTTCCCACAGCGTCAAGCACCTGCTCCCTCCCTCAGTGGCCTGTCCCCGCTGCTTGCCTGCCTGTCCCAGGGCTCTCTGGTCACCATAAAACAGTGGCACCAGGACGATGACCTACCCCAGCTGCACATGAAAGTTGGCTGGTGCAAGAGTGTTTCTGACCTGAACAGCTGTCACCGTGCCACTGAGAGAGGCCAAAGACAGCCTGCGGCACGGGTTAGCGAGTGTCCTCGCCTCCCTCACCTCCTTGAGATGCTGGAGTCATAGTTACAGAAGGGAATTGCGCACTTGATTTTGAGGGAAGCAAGATGTGGTCCACTGAACAGCACCCAATTCTGCAAGTACTGCTTCTAGTTCTGCTGGGGCTGTTTATGCAGAAACTACAACCGAACCTTGCAAAATGTATTTCTAGTGAGTATTTGAGCACATTTGTGGAAAGTAAAGTTAAATTTACCTTCCCAGAAATTTAACGATAGGAAATGTTGAGATGAGGACAAGGGTCTTCAATTGTAGAAGAGAACCTACCTGCTGACATAAGTGACAAACAACTTGAACTTGGGACAGTGACTCAAAATAAAACTGGAGAATGAAGTATAGGTCAAGAATTAGTGACAATATATTAACTCAAGTGTAAGTTAAGATACTAAATGTGATAGAAAAGTGTGCCATCTACTCTGGGTCAACCTTCCCATGGAAATATATATCCTTCTGTAGTCATAAAGTTGTCACTGAACTCAGCTAGCAATTGCATAGTACTACTCTTGTTGCTGCTCTTAAACCTTTCTGATAAACTCAAGTCCACTCAAGCCATTCTGAATTGCAGGTGCCCCAGGCACAGAAATAGCATTAGAGCCCCATTGACAAGCACACAGCTTTCAAAATATCTTGTTTATTGCAAATCCTGACAATTCCTCCCTTAAATTAATTGGGAAAGAAACTTTCAAGCCTGGTCTAGTCCTTACACATGGTAACTGCTGCTATAATTACATCTTTGGAAACTGTAAACTCTTCCTGGAAATGCTGATTTGCACTCTGAGGGGTTCATATTAAGTATTTGAGTGGCTCAGTGGTTTAGTTTACCTTCAACTCTTTTAAGCTAAGAAAGTGACACAGCTCGGCTGAGATAACATGAGGCTGGTAAAAGCTCAGTCAAAATTAATTTCTGGACCTTAACAGGTATACGGGGTGTAACCTCAGTGTATACAGACACTGTTATGTATACTTAGCTTTGTTTGTATTAGGACATAAGTTCCATCGATTTCACTTATTTTCTCTGTGTAATTCACAAGCACAGGTGATGGGTCAAGCTGCAGTATGATGTGTAAATCACGGCTTATGCAACATTTTGGCAGTGAAGCTGGCAACGACAGATGCACAGTCAGCCTCCACCCCCACCCTGCCAGCTCTTCACACTGGGGCTGGTAATGCTGGAGCTGTTGAACTGCAGAGAAGCAGCTACGTCAAGTGGTAAGGATCCATGAGAACCAGCAAACAGAGCTTGTGCAGACTACAGTGCCTGCTGAGTTAGTTCTTTAGTTCTCCTCAGTATTTCATTTCTGGTGGAAATGATACTGATCATGCATGACCAGCAAATCCCCCAGCAAGTAATCTGAAGAAAGAACACAGCACAACAGAGGACAGTGCCCTGGGGGTTTCATGCTAGTGTGGACTGGTTGTGTTTGTGGGAGATGAAAGTAGGGACCATAGGGGTAAGCAGTGGTCAAAAACTGTGCTGAATGAAGGCATGGACAACGCTTATGCAGCAGAAGTATCGCATGCCCAGAGACACCCTCTAGGAAGCCAAGGATCTTTGCTGCAATGCTGGGAATGAGCTGGATCTATGAGGTGTCACCATGGCTATTACTCGAGAGATCCCTGGACACCTCTTGTCACCCCAGCCTAGGAACCATGAAAAGTTATGATTTCCTCCCAACCACAGAACACTAGAAATCAGTACTAGTCTCCAGGTCTAGGATGCCACAAGACAGATCCCTCATTTTAGACAAACCAAAAATGTCTGAGGGACTATCATTTTCCCATGCCATCTGAAATACTTCATAAGCTGACTGAATTTGTTCATTAACAACACTAGTGGAAATAAAATTTCTCTTCCCCAGCAACTATGTTGAAGACAGGAGCTTTCATCTGGCATCTGGAAGCAGCAAGCCAAGCACTGCAGACCAGTCTGGCCTGCCCTTATCCACAGGTACTGTGGATGGTCCCACCTGTGCAAATCCAGAACTTCACCCTGCAACGGCAGGTGAATAATTGGGGTTGAAGCCTCACCTGGTCTGCTTCGCACAATCATTTTTATATGTTTTAAGTAGCATCAGGCTACTCTACCACAACAGCTCAGAAAACCTTGATGTAGACGTATGCAGGATTACACTTGGGATACCAGATTTGCAGCAGTTGACTCACCTCATCTGGCCTTCATGTTTCTCTACATCATCATGCTCAGCCCAGTTCAAGCCAAGCAGAGCATTTATCAATGCCACTAGAAGTTACAAATGAAACCTGAGACATCGGAGATGGTTAAGGACCCACGAAAAAGACTGCTGTCTGAGGGTGAAGGAAATCCCACAGGGCCACTCCTCCTCCGGGAGCGAGCACCCCTTGCTCCCTGCTGCCCCAGCCCTTACCTGTTTTCCTGTCATTACCATCTCCCTGAGCTAAAAAGTATAAGCATTGACCGCTGCATGTTGCCACAGCAGCCATTGCAGCAGCAAGCAAAATGGCAAAGGCAGAAAGCCTGATCTTACAGCACCCCTTGAACAGCAGTAGAGGAAAAGTCTGATCTTTATAGAGTGAAAAACTAAACTGAGATTCCAGCTTCCCCAGCTGCTCCATCCCCTCTCTCCGGGATTACGGGGCAGCAGTGGTTGGGAAGAGTCCACGTCCACCAGAGATAAGCTGCACGTTCTTGTTAAACTGCAACACTTTTGGAAAAGACTTTTTTTCCAAACTGGGGTGGGCTCAGTTTGATGTAACTTTATTGGGTATCATCTCTGACACAGCCCCTTCAACCTGTACTTACTGAAAATGAGGTATTTTCTCATGCTGCTGAGGAATACAGAAATGAGAACAACAAAAAGAAGCCACATTATGGTACATCATGGTAACGTTTTACGCCACAGGAGATAAAAGTGATCTTCCGCATTTATGTTCCAATTTCTAAATAGAGATTGGTTCTTATCTAGCATTTAAATAGTCATTGACCTTTTGAGAAAAAAACCGATACAGTAGGTAATCATGATTGAAGGAAATAAAAAACTTAAAAATACATACATACACAAAGACAAGAAACATGTCAACACCACTTTACCACTTTTGTATTTTATTGTGGAACTGAATTTGTTTCTTTTACATCAAATATCCTCAATGGACGAGGGGATATTGCACACAAATATCATAAAAGCACTACATATTACTTTCACTGGAAACTAATTTTCTACATTAGATATGACTGGATAGAATAGAAGTGATGCAAGATTATAAGACATAATACCATACACAGCTGCAGACTGACACAAACACCATTCAGAACAAGAGAGAGGAGGTGTGTGAGGTGCTTCTCAGCCAACAACAAGACTGTTTCTTTCCATAGTTTGGAAGGTAATGGCTGCATGCAAATGTGTGAAAGCATATTTCAGATTTTCTCTTTTACTGTTGTGATTACAGCCCAGTCTTGAAGAGGTAGCTCCTGCCATCTGGAGCTCCTAGCTAGTCTAGTGCAGAGAAGCTGCTTTTTTAATTCTTCTTGTTTTTTCTTTCTATATTTTTATGCCATTGTTTTATTTAGTTACTTAATTTTTTTAGATTTTTTTGTAAATTCACAACAAACAGACTTTTTTCTTTTTTTTTTTATTTTAAATAGCAAACATTTTCAAACCAGGTGAATAATATAATTGCATTCTAAGAAATGCTTACCCCTAGTTGCTTTTAGTGGTTTTTTTTCAATTATTAAGTGAAAAGATGAAAGCTTACAGTTTCTTCCAAGTGTAAACATTATTCTTTTTCTAATAAATCCAGACCAACAAAATTACTATTTCTCTCAAAACATTACTGAGCAAGAACCTCTGGCAACAGTTGAACAAAGAGAAGCGTATGACAGAAATGTCCCAAATGCACAGTAAATGCTCTTTGGAGCTGACTTGCTTGTGGTGGGAGGGATTGAAAATTCAATTAACAAATTGATTAAATCTTAGTAAATGAGTACCAGAACTCTCCTAAAATGTGTAGGCTATCGTAGATAATTTTTAAAAAACCCCACACATTCATATACACAGTTATGTCCATTCACCACAGTATGTGAAGTAAGTAAAAAAAAAAATTCAAAAGTGATTTCTATGAAAGATGGGGTGAAAATAGAGGTCAATAAAGTTAGGCCCACCACAGGACTTTGAAAAGGCATGCAAGAGAGGCCCTGTCCAATTTCAGGAGTGGGGTGGGATCTCTAAAGTTAATTCTTCTTTGAATTACATGAAGCAGTACAGTAACAGCATAAAGATCATGACTGGGGATGCTGTTACGGGTAATACCATCATTTAAATGGAGTGTCTTTTACACGCAGATATTGAATCTTTATAATTAATCAATAACAAACCATGCTCCTAGAAATCTATGCTGATCAACAGCACCCATTGTGAATGTACATGGTACATTTTGATGACTGTTACACTAAACTAATTGTGTAGTTCTAGGACAAGCACAGTTAGATTAGTTCCACAGGCAGGAAAGACATTAAGGGCAAGAGGAGCTAATGGAGGAGTTCATCGCTGTGTTGGACCCAGGTGCTGTTGCCATTTGAGAAGGAATGGATGAAACAGGCATTACAATAGTTCAGAATAGCCAGACCAGGGTTTTAGTATTCTTGTAGCAGCAAAAAAAGCAAATGTACGTTTTGAGACCAGCTGTGACTGTCTTATTATTATTATTGTTATTATTTTAAAAGAAAAACAAATGCTTGAGCCATCACAAACTTGCTTGGGGAGACTTAAGGCTTGATTCCAATTTCATTTACAGTAGGACCACATAACTGTAACTTCCCTGTTTGTAGTGAAATTGCTGCTGATTCACAGGAGTAAATGGCCTAAGGGAGATTAGTCTCAGAACCACTGCTGTACTTAAAACAGATTTTCTACCAAAGCAGAGATACAAACTGTTTCAGATACTGTCAAAAAATCAGAAAATCTGTTCCCACCCACTAAAAAAATCTGAAATCTGACCTATATAAGAAAGTAGACAAAGCAGAAAGAATTGTAGAAATAGTACAACTATTCTGCCAAACTTTTTGCTTATAACTTTGTAGAATATGCATTACAAAAGCAATTTTAAGTGAATGATTATGAGCCCAGCAAACATGCTTGTTTTCACAATACATTTCCACCTGCCTTTTGTGCCATAGTCATTCTGAGTTATTCTTAACAACTTAAAAGGTATAGCAATAAATAAAACAGCATTACTGGAGATAATAAAAAAAAAAGAGAAGACATTAAAAATAAATCAAAACCCCCAACAACTGACAAACAGTAATTCACAGCATTAAATGGGCCTCAGGAGCCCACATTTAAAGGACCCTAAAGCAGTATAAAAAAACCTCTCATAAAAATTAGGAGTGCAAACATATACCTATTAAACAAAAGTATGCTAACAACGTAAAACTGAAATAAATTATAAGAAAAGAAAATAAAATGAGGTCATAGTTCACTACATTGTGAAACTTAATACCAGCCATAATGCTGAATCATCCAGACCAGCACATATCTCCATTAGAGAGGCCTTTACGCCTTCTTTAAATTCAGATCTGCAAACCTTCTACAATGTAACAGATTTTTTTAATTGGGGTAAAACTTCTGAGACTAAAAAATCCGAACTCTCTTAAATCACAGAACAGAGATGTTGTTCCTCTGCAAGCAGTCTAGAGAAGAAAAGGAAGGGGGAGAAGCAAGGAAAGGAGAGGAGAGGAAAGAGGAAAAGTGACTTATTTTAGCTTATTGCTTACTCTGGCTTTTTTTGAGATCTTGTGAGGGTTGAGAATGTAGGTTACACCCTTGTAAGTATTAGGCAATCAGCTTTCCAAATCCCATTTTCTGTCATCATCAATAGATTAATTTTATCCCCAGGGCACACTTCCACACGTCTAGCCCCAAAAAAGAATTATCAGTTTACTCTTTTCGATAAATTTTACCTCAATATCCATTCTCACTAGAACCTTAAACAACATTATTCACTTATCTTACAAAGCCACTAAAAAAATTGCCTTCACCTGAAAAGTTTTTCTTTGCATTTTCCTGTAAATGAAAATGTTTGTTAAAAATTCATCTATTAAAGGTTCACACAGCACTAAAAAAAAGGTTTCTGTACATTTGTTCCCATATTCACTCTTAAATTAAACAAATAGAATAAGGTAAGACAAAGGAAGGTTGAATACTGTACAGGCTCGCAGGTAACCTTTTTCATCATTCTGAAAGTTTCACTAAGTTTTGTAACTCTGATACTGGACACCATTTCAATCGTGCTTCCACAGTACAAAAGAAGCTTTCAAAAAAATGCTCATCTCGCCTTGTTGAGCTGTCCAGGTGCATCAATGAAGCGTTCCCATCACTAACATATGTAATTCATAGCACCAAGCTGTTTGACCAGTCAGAAAGGTTTCTAGTACCACACATGCACACTCACACTTCTTTACTGGTGTAACTATGTACCTACACAGATGTTTTATAAATTTGCTGTCTCAACATTAAAAAATAAGTGCATCAAGTTTCTCTATACATTCAAGTCACTTCCTAAGGCAAATTGTCAACTGTATGTACTCCCGACCGCTTTGGTATTTTGCTTCAGTTAATTGACAGTGGACATGGGTGTGCAAGCATGTGGACTGGTCAGTTCTGGCTGGAGTGAGTGGACTTTCACTGGGAGCATGCCTTAGACCAACAATTCTGCATGTTGAAAGAAATGTTTTAGACTTCTGGATGGGGTGCAGACTACGTGCATATTTGGCCTATGATTGTTTTGGTATGTCAGTATGCAGAGTTCAAATTAAAGTAGAAAACTGCTGATGAGCATTTAGGTTGTACATCCCTTTCTAGCCACATTCTGTTTCTTTTTATTTTTGAGCTAACTTAATTCTGTAAAAAAAGGATCCCCCTTGCGATAGCTCAGACTGATACAAATTTAAAACTTTCTTTTCATGTGAGAGCATAAGCAGACTGCAGTAAGCGATACATCTATTGCCATGATACTAATGCGGATCTAATTATTGATTACTTTCTCCTCCTACCCCTCTCTCTCTTTCTCTCTCTTTGTGTTTCTTTAGAGGACAAATGCCTCTACCTGGCAGAAGTCAGTTGGGGTTGCTAGTGCATGGTTTCCAAACGTTCAGCGGAGATGAAACTGGATCTGTATTTTCGCAGTAATTTGAACCCTACTGTGGGAATACTGTTATTTCCCTTAGCAATCAGCAAAGACTGAAAAATATTAGTGACTTGCATCACTGTGACACAGTATAGCATTGGCAGGTATATAGTTCAGCAGTTGAAATAGATGGGTTGAATTTTTAGAAAAGGTGTTTTCAAACTGAAGAATTTCTGGAAACAAAGTTTAATCTTGTGTTGTATGCTCTCGTTCTTACAGTTCAATCTTGCATGCAGGAAAAGATTCATCTTGCATAACAACAGTGCTGCTGCTTGCCAAAACCATGATGTTGAGGTCCTGCTGTTTCTCATGGGTCTCTTGGTACCATTCCCTCATCACTTCTGAGTCATGGGTTGGGATTAAGGTCACCTGCAACACAAAACAGGAGAAGTGCTGAGGAATGGATAACAGAAACACCTGCTAAGAAAAAAGCCTTTGTCAGAAGCCCCAGCCAACAAGTATGTTTCCCTTTTGGAAAGAGCAGGTCTTTATGCAATAAGTACTTGAATAAATGGACAGATAAAAGGAAACAAATAAACACATAGATAAGGCAAAATAACTGCAAAGAAGAAGTTTATCGTAGTAAAACCTTGGTTTTGTAGAAGTGTGGAGAAGTAGCAGTCTGTAGTGGCACTGATAGCTTTTCAGGTTATGAACAAATATTTTGTTTACTTATTGTTCATGATGGAAAGGCACATGTGGTTTCTAAGTGTACGTGATTACCGTATTAGCCACGAAGCATACACTTTTCTTTCCTGCTTACAAACTGCAATGTTTCCAAACTTGGATCATATACGGTATAGATGTAACAAGCCAAATGGCTCTGTAAACCAGCTCCCAACTATTTTATTCACCGTGAACAGGTCTGAAGGGCCAGAAATGGGGGAGTGGCTGAGTGTGGTGCAGCTCTGTGCTTCACTCAGGTGTCCTCTTACGTCATCAGTGAAACGAGGTGCCTGCCTGGGGACCCCATTCCCTGGCAGCCATGGTCCACTCCAGAGGTGCTCTGGCTTCCCATAGTTGTTTCCCAGAGAAGGTTAAATTTCCAGGCAGAGATACTAATGAAGATCCTACCTGCATGTTACTCTCCCACTGCGCCTTGCCCTCCAGCAGGGAGTCCAGAACTGCCCTGCTTGGCTCCTCGGCTGCAGAATCGTTCCCGCTCACCACGTAGTAGGATGACCGCACCCTCTTGAAAAACTCAACATCGACGTTCTTGCTATTGCTGTGGTTGGGAATGTACACCAGATCCAAATAGACCGGAGGTCCTGGAGGCACTGCTGTACATTTTGCCACCTTAGTATTCCCAGGTCCTTTGGTAATCAAATAACAAAATAATATATCACAGGATTGCTAAAAACATGCATTTACTAATTACTGTTATAACTGCTGAGGTGAGATATGTCCAATCATGGCATTACGCTCCTACATCCTAATGACATGTTCCAGCTTTGTTATATCTGGATTACAATTATAATGGGAGGAAAAACTTGAATAACTTTAACTATATAATACAATAAAAACTGACTACGGCGTAAAGAAAAATTGACTGAACCTTTCCCAGTATTATACTACTAACATCCAACAATTACTACACAGAGCTGTGATTACTGAATTACCAGACAACAAATGATGTTGTTATTTTCCAGGTTAAGAAGTACGGCTTTTCAAAAGTCTTTGGTATGCACGATTATAAAACCTAGGGTCACACAGCGAGCCATGCAGATCTGAAGCAGTCCTGAGATTTGGGGTATCAACACGTAGCAAGACGTGGTAGCTGTTGATATACTCAGACTGCTTTACAGGTGCATCAGGAAGCTACTACACTTGAGCAGAAAGAGGGTCAAAGAGGAACTTGGCAGGACACAGAAACTTGTAAAGCAGTTACTTCAGGGAACTGAGAACAAGTTTTTATTTGCCCGCTGGATCCCTATTTCATACACAAATTAGCCACTTATCACAAAAAGTAAGGCAAAGCATGTTTTTGCTGCCGTACTTGTTCTAAGAAGAGCTTCATCCAAAACAAAGTTTGAAGTTTAAACACTCATATTAAAAATACTACCCAAAAAACCCAAGCAGCTTTTGCTACACACTGGATCATGGTATAACTGAAAATTAGGATCCAACAAGTAATTTTATCCATATGATCACCGTTTATGTTCTATTAGTTTTCTCATGTTGTTATAGAAGATGAAACTTAGGAAACAATTAGCTGAGCAATACGCTCTATTTAGGGTCTCATACTGTAAGGCCAGCAGAGTCCATTACATTTGCCTAGCATGCTCTGCTATTCATCATAGGACAATAAGACAAATAAGCATCACTATTTGATAAGATTTCCTGAATAAGAGAGTTTTTACTATTGGCTATGTTACAGAATCTCTTATAACCATTTATCATAAAAAATCTATGATATATCTTTCTGAATTGTGGATACCAACACTGGATAAAATATTAGATGTCACATTTTAAACTTAAAAGTCATTATCAAACAGAGCTTTGCCTTCTGCTCTGGCATATACCTGAGAAGTATGCTTTAAGGAATTAGAATCTCATACAGAGCTAAAGTGTGGGAGAAACGTACAGCATGAGGAACTATATTGTTGCTTTGAAATGCATCTACTAACAGAGATACGCAAAGAATGATGAAAAAAATAAACAGTGAACCACTTAAAATGGGGAAGCTAAAGACAGTTGAATGCTGGTTGGTTTGTACTGAATGCTAGACCTGCTCCTTGTAAAAAAACTTTCAACAGAACGTCAGTCCTGACAACAGCAAAATCAAAGTATCCCCCAAATGCTTTCTAACAAGCTCTGCTGGAAACAACAGATTAGCACAATGCCTCCTCAGTAATCTAATCCATATTTTATTACTACTTAGAATACACAAGAGTCATTCAAAATGACATTAACTTCTGTATGTTTAGTCACCACTGATGGCATAAGACTGTAACTGGATTATGTGGTGTATATGCTTAGTTCACTGAAAGTGCTCTCAGTACTGTTACAATTTTTAAAAAATACTCCTTTTAAAATTAATCCAGCAAAGTAATGAGCATCCAATGGCTGACAGTACCTTTGCCTCACACATTATTAATTTGCATTAATTTATGTTAAGACAATCATGCCTACTTGTTTCTTACAATGAATAAAGTGGTTCACTTTGCACTTCACTTGTGAAAGTGGTACTTCTAATTCTACTTGTTGGTTAACAGTTTAGACAGCTAGTGTTAAGTTCTTTATATTTTATGTACTCTCTCAGCAAATTGACACATCAAGTTTCTCATAGCACAAAAGTTAGATTAGTGAAATTCATGCATTTAAATGTGGCCTTTACATGCTGGATTTATATTTAAAACCTGGACTTTCTTTGGGTGTTTGCTACAAACCACATTGTCAGATGATATAAAGGCAAAATAAATTCACTGCAACAACTAAGAAAATCTTAACACTAGGGAACTGCTATCTGTCTTTACCTGTGGTTGCAGTCTTTGCTGACTTGGATGTTGTATTTGCTGCATTCTTGGTGTCCTTATCTTTCTCTTCCACTCGAGACTTTACTTCTGGATTAGGGATATTTTTGGTTGCCTTCTCTACAGATTCCTTCTTTTTTGGAGAAGCTGTTTTGGAAATTTTGTCTAAAGATTCTTTTATAGCTGGCTTTGGTGAAGCCACTTGTTTTGATTTACCATCACTTTTTTTAACAGGAGAAGATGACTTGGTCTTAGTACCCTGCTTTTTTGTCTTTGTCTTTTCTTTGAGGTCCTTCTTCAAAGGTTTACCTAAATTCTGATCAACAGGCAGAGCCTCTGGATCAACCATGGAAACATCAGGGTGCCTAGGGGAAGGGCTGCGATCCTGCATTGGAACAGGTGGCGGGTCAATGTGTTTGTATGTAACTGTCTTGTCCGTTGGAATGGTTTCTGACTCATCTTCTGAGTCAATGTTAGCATCTGCAGTGATAGAAGGACACTCCTCTGTCTCTGGGGGAACATCCGAATCAGTCTGAGATGGGGCAGACTCACTCACAGACGTGGGAGGAGTTTCATCACATTGCCGCCCTTGCTGCTTTCCCCCAGAAGGTGGCTGAGCTCCCCCAGATTGAGTTAATGGCTTCTCTTGATCTTGAGACTGTTCTTCACTTGCAAACCACTCAAGGGGGTTTGGGTTGATAAATGAGGGTGAAAGTTCAGTTTTGGGATGTTTATATTCGCAGGAGGACACAAGGCATAAGTCAACATCTTGACGGGATTCTGCTAATGATTTTCCTGGAGTGAAATGTGCACTTGCTTCATAGGAATAGCTGGTAGCTTCAGGTGACCTGGTGGCTCTCCCAGTTGTCTCAAATGAGTACTCTGTGGCTTCAGGTGAACTGGAGGCTTTCCCAGCTGACTCATAGGAGTAAGCCATGGCCTCTGGTGACCTGGTGGGTCTCCCAGTTGTCTCACAGCAGTAGCTAATGGCTTCTGGTGACTTAGTAGTTTTCCCTGTTGTCTCATAGGAGTAATCCATAGTATCCAGTGGTCTGGTAGCTTTCCCAGTTCTCTCATAGGAATAATCTGGGGCCTCAGGTGACCTGGTGGTTTTCCCTGTTGTCTCATAGGAATAATCTGTGTCCCCAGGTGACCTGGTGGTTTTCCCTGTTATCTCATAGGAATAATCTGTGTCCCCAGGTGACCTGGTGGTTTTCCCAGTTGTGTCATAGGAATAATCTGTGGCCCCTGGTGACCTGGTGGTTTTCCCTATCATCTCATAGGAATAATCTGTGGCCCCTGGTGACCTGGTGGTTTTCCCTATCATCTCATAGGAATAATCTGTGGCCTCAGGTGACCTCGTAGTTTTCCCAGTTGTGTCATAGGAATAATCTGTGGCCTCAGGCGATCTAGTAGATTTTCCAACTGTCTCACAGGAGTAGCTAATACCCTCTGGTGATCTAGTAGTTTTCTCTGTGGCCTCATAAGAGTAACTAAGTTCTTCTGGTGACCTGCTGCTTTTATCTGAATCTTCTTTTTCTGGGCTGAGTAAAGGTTCTGGACTGTGCTTTGCTAGGGGTTCCTGATAACCAAATGCTTTGACAGAGGACACATGCAGTGACAATGAAGGTGTTTGACTAGCTGATGCTGCTTCTGTGATTGCAGGAGGTGAATCTGGAAAACTAGGAGAGTACAGAGGAGAAGATTCCCTTGGAGTTAGTGGAGATAAGTCAGACTTTGGTGACAGCTTTTCTCCTAGGCTCTGGACCTTTTCTGAAGTAATAGAAGAATGTAGTGACATATCTCTGGGTGGAACAGCCCCTGTAAATGTTTCCTCTGGCATTGGTGAAGTTACCTGGGAAGGTGTATGAGCTGATGAAGTTGAGGATGAAGCTTCAATTTGAGAAACTGAAATAATTTCTGAAATATCTTTCTCCTGAGACTGCTCCATAGGGGAAATCCTCTGTGCAAAAGTAGGCTCCTGTACATCTGAAGGACTATAATCTACTTCTGTTGGTCCATTTTCAGATATATGGTGTATACTGGTGCCTACAGTAGGATATTCTGGAGATTGCCTACTAAAGTCCATTGCTAAAGACTGTTCCGGGGACTCCTGACTAAATTCTACTGACATAGTTGACTGCTCAGGAGACCTGTGATCATGCACTGGTGTTCTTGCCTTTGCGGTTTTAGGTGAGAAATCTGGTGGAGAAATTGACATGGGCCTTGGGCACTCTTCCTTAGATGGAGACATTTCTGTTTCCTGAAAAGTTGTTGGTGTTTGTACAACAGACACTGAAAGGGAATCATCAACTTCAGTAGAGTGGGGAGATCCAACCTCAGCATGCAAAGAAGGAGATACATCATCAGTAGTTGGTTCTGGAAATGAACTAGTAGCAACAGATGCTGTAGAGACAGAAGCTACTCCCTCTATATGGGAATAGGTGTCTTCTGCTACAACCTCATCAACAGGAGTTGCAGACTTGTCAGAAACAGTGCCTTCAGAAATTGACATTTTGGTATCTTCTTTTAAAGAACCAAACTGACTGATATCTATTTGAGTAGGTGAGAGATCACCTCCTAATTTCCGCTCATCCAAGACGAGTGAAGACTGGGAGCTGCTGGGTTCTGTATCCTCCATTTTCCTTTCTAGGCTGAAGCCTTCCTTAGTTACCATGAACTCCATGCTTTTTTCATCTTGTTTTTCTTGGAAAAGGCCTACAGAGCTGGCTTCAGAAGCTGGGCTCATCTGAACAGGTGATTTTTCTTTTTCAGATGTCCCCTCAGATGGACTTCCGTAATCTCTAGTGGGAGACTTTAAATCAGCACTCAAAAATGTGTCATAAGTGGTCTCTGAACCTATCAGTGGTGGACTCCGTAGAGGTGAGAGAACCTTTTCAATAGGAGATTCTGAATCTGGCACAGGCTCATCCATAGGGCTTATTCTGGGTTTTGGAGACTCATCTTTGACTTCACTGAATTCAAAGCTAACAGGAGCTTCTGTCGACTTTTCACTGGTTTCAGAGGGAAGCTGACTGGACTTTTCATCAGTAGGAGACTGATAATAAGGTGTGTGGCCAGCACTACCAGCAGCAGACTGTGAGGGAGATGCTACTTCTAATGTTTTATCTTCTGGGCTTGCACAGCGCTCTTCAGCAACTTCTTGATGTACATCAGGCAATGTAGCAACGGGGACAGGCTCTGATGAGACCTTGATCTCATTGGGAGTGAGTGAAAAGTTCACACTACGTTCACTCAGTGGTGTTTTGGCAACAGGTGACAGAGGGGACAAACTGTCGGCTGGACTCTTGGCTGGACTGTGTTTTCCACCATCATCTTGATAGGGTTCCTTGGTGTCTAATTTGGCAGTGCCTTGGACTTCACTTTCTTTTTGCCGGTATACATCTTGGAACGCAGATTTGCAGAATTTGTCTTCCTCTAATGAAGAAGGCGGTGAAATGGTGGAAGCTGAGGCATTATAGTCCTTACCTTCTGTGGCCTCTGTTTTGGATCCTTCAGATAATCCATTAAAAGCATCTGGAAATGGAGAAAGTTTAGGTCTGCCAAACTCTTGAGAGTACAGGGATGTCTCATACTTGGTAATGTTCACATACTCTTGAGAGGGTGACTCACTTTCCTCATTGTTAGTTTCATCACTCATGACATCCCGGGGTGTCGACATTTCATCCATTGGAGTTGGTTCACTGGATATTTCAATGGTAGACTGTGTGTAACCTGAAGTAGCAGTGAATTCCTCAGGTTGATCTTCTCTATTTTCTTCATCAGAAACAGTGGCTTCACTTTCTGAACCACCAGGTAATGTCTCATCATGGATAGAAGAAGCTGGTTCAACTGCTGGAGACTGAGGCTCTGAGCGCTTTGTTGGCGTAATTATGAGTAGGCCATATTTATCTTCAACTTCACCAGCTTCTTCAGCTTTGTCTACCACAGCCATCACATAATCTTCTTCAGCTTCTATTTTTTCAGTTTCTTCTTCATCTCTGATGTCTTCTGCTTTGTCTTCCTCATCTTCTTCAGTTTCTTCAGTTTCTGCCTTTTCTATTGCTTCTTCCCTGTCTTCCTCAGCCCGTTCATCTGATGCCTCATAATCCGCCTTTTCAATATACTTTTCATCTCTAATGTTAGCATCTGCTTCAGCCATTATTTCTCCCGAGGTCTCTTCAGTTTTTCTTGGTTCCTCCATATATGGTTTTGTGGTGTCCAGTGGTGTCTTTTCTTCTTCATCTTCACCTCGTTCTTCGGCTTCTTCTGTCTCTGCCTTTTCCTCATAATCACCTGCTTCAGATGATTCTTCTAAGCCAGTTCCCTCATCTTCAAACTTTTCATTGTCATCAACCCTGTGCTTTCCCACAGGTTCCAATTCTTCGGGTGTCTGTTCACATTCACCCTCAGCCTCTGTGGTAGTTATGCCTTCATCAGAAGACTCAGCAGGTCCTTCATTATCTAATTTTTCTTTTTGTACTTCGAAGGCCTCTTTTTGTACTGTGCCAGTGAGTTTCAGTTCATCCTCTATAAGAGAGGCTTGAGGTTTTGTTTCTTTTATTGTTTCTACTTCTTCAGCTTTTAATTCTTCAAAATCCTTTGTTAAATCCTCTGGTGAAGACATAAGGGACCTCTCCGCTTCAAGTTCGTTTCCACTGGCTGTAATTTCTGCAGCTGCCACAGCTGCTGCAGTTGTGGCAGCGACTCCAGCTGCTGCAAGAACAGCTTGTGTCCCACTGACTTTGATCTCCTTCTTCACAGCCTTAACTTTTCCTTTTTCTTTTGGCTTTCCAGCAGGTACAGCTTCTTTTTTAGCAGGTTCCTCCTTCTTTTGTGATTTAGGCTTTGCTGCTGGCTTTTTGGCTTCAGTTGAAGGAGTAGCTGTCTTCTTTGTTTCTTTAGGAACCTTTTTTGTGTCCTTTTTGGCTTCTTTTTCTTCCTTCTTAATTTCCTTCTTCTCTTCTTTTTTAGCTTCTTTTTTAGCTTCCTTTGGTGGAGCTTCTTTCTTTACTTCCTTCTTAGTTTCCTTCTTCTCTTCCTTTTTCACCTCTTTTTTAACTTCTTTCTTGGTCTCTTCTTTTTTGGGTTTTTCCTCTTTTTTGGTGGGTGTTTTCTCCTCCTTTTTAGAAACTTCTTTCTTTGGTTTTTCTTTTTCCTCTTTCTTTTCTTCAGGTTTTGCTTTGACTTCCTTTTTCGCTGGCTTCTCCTTTGACATTTTTGGTTTTACATCTGTAGTTTGTTTTTCAGGAGTTTCAGATTTTACTAATTGCTCTTCTTTACTTGTTATGTCTTTTTCCGCCACTACAGGTTTGGTCTCCGGTTTTGCGGGTTTCTCTTTTTTAACTGGAACTTTTTCTTTGCTTTCCAACTTCTGAGGCTTTTCTGGTGCTGGACTAGGCTTCACAGGCTCTGGTGTTTCTTCTTTAGATTCTTTTCTGACAGGCTTGCTTGGTGGTGTCTTTGCAGCAGGCTTGAGACTCTCCTTGCTGTCAGTTCGTTGTTTCAACTTGGCTTGTTTCACAGCTGGACTAGCAATGTTCCCAGTTAGGTCTTTTTGCGTAACCAATGGTTGTTTAAGGAAGTCTAAGTGTTTGAGTTTTTCTAGTCCTTCTAGTATACTATATTGAGTGCTGTTTCCAGGAAACAGAACTCGGATTATTTTTTCTGCAGGATTAGCTGGATGCCACACAATCAGGGATGAGACAGAGGTGAAGTAGGATAATGGAATGTCTAGTTCTTGACCATTTGGTAGCAGGAATTCGGCTTTATCTTTGTTAGTACCGCTCCACTGCTGCATAAAATATTGCATCTCTTTGCTGTTTTTGACAGGATTAAGTACATACATCTCAAGTTTGCCTACTCCCATTTTCTGAAATAAAATGATGGGGTCAATGGTATTTCCCATATTTCTGAAAAGAGGTTCTGGTTTCATAGACAATTTATTTAAGTACTGGAGAGTAAAACAAGCTTCTTCTACACTCCTTTTTACCCTAAAGCTAGGATCCAGGTTCTTCAGGTTCTCAGGTACATTAAGGAATACAACTCCTAAATCAGGTGAGATCAGATTTTTCATCCAGTCACTGTTGGTAGTAGACCCTTGGGACTGTTCCTCTTCTAATTCGGCTATCTTTCGCTGAAGCATGCTATTGATTCCTGGCAGGTTGTCATCTCCGATGTGAGTAAGCAGAATGGAATCTACCCTGTCCAAGTGCCGGATAAGTTTCCAAAAGCAAGATTTTCTTTCAGATCCTCCATTGATAAGCATGTTGAATCCATTTACTGCAAACAATGCAGAGTCCCCTCTTCCCCCCGGGAAAATATAACAGCAGGGTTTGGAGAGTTTCAAGAAGCCTCCTGAAGTTGGAGGTTCCAAAATGTCAAAAGGTGATGGCACTTCTACTGATTCTGACAGATACTCTGTGAATTCAGAGAGTCCTTCCATTTCAGGCAATATGGAAGCTGAGTTGAGTTTAATGTTAATAAAGTCTTGAAGGTTGTGTCTGTCAAGGTTGGAATTTTTCCAGTCCCCTTCCTCAGGGCAGAAAAGAGTTAGGCTGGCTTTGTTGGCAGGATGGGTGGTGCTTAATAATTCACCAATCTAGGGTTGCAAAACAAGAACACAAGAAGATGCATGTAAATTCATTTTTAATGACAACTGATGTCAGAACATAATATTTCCTGATCAGATAGATAGATAAAACAGTTTTCATTTGATTCTGCACTTGTGAGTACCTGTCCTAGAAGCTAAAGGGACCTGTTCCATAATTAGTTTATTACTGTGGTTTTTTTAAATACAATGAAGGACTTTATTCCTGGTCCCTATTGCCCAAAGGACGACAATACCCCAAGGTTCCCCCTTCTTTCCTCCATCCTTTATCGGGCGATGGTAGGAGCTTATATACTGAGAGGGTATGAGGGCTATGAGGCTAACGCTGCTGGAGCTGCCACTATCTCTACCATTGGGTCATGAGTCTCCCTACTGCCCCAGTCCATCCAGAAAAGCCAGCCAAATATCTAAGGGATAAAGCTCATCATATTAACAGGCAGAAAGTAACTGCAATCCAGAGGAGGCCAGCATCCTCCCAGGGGCAGCCACCTTCCTCTCTCCTCACGGGATATATTCCACCACAACATTGTTACTGCAGTTCTTTCTGCAGGCTGATTCCTGAAAAGCCAACACCGCTCCCAGATCAGCACAACTGACTGCAGGAGAGTTTTCCAGAACACTAAGAAATAAATTGTTGCTTAAGAAATGCAGACAGCTACAAGTTTTATATTTCTGAGAGTGTGAGGTACAGGGCTAAAGAAAGAGCCAGAAAAAAAGAGTTAGGGTTAAAAATCTCTTGCCATTATCTTGATTTTAAACTCATGGACCACAAAAGTTGAAATCTGGAATAACTCCATCAATTTTGACAGTATTTGATAACATTCTAGTACCAAAACCAGCTGCTGAAATAAAGGCCCAGAAAACAATATGTTTTATGCCATAGTATCAAGACCTGTTGTTCTATTCCAGTCTGAACTAAAAAACAGTATTTGGTGGTCCCAGATTAGCAAACAAACAAACATTTAAAAGTATGACATCTTTTATACCTTCTCCCAGTTGCACAGATAGTTTCATTTGACTTTTTTTCTCCTTTTTACTGACAATTAGGTTAAATGTAGCCCATTTCTGTTCTATTTGTTCTTAACAAAGGGACACCAAATTATGTAAACTTCCCCTTTAAAGAATTTAATTCAGACATAAAATGTCAGTGCAAAATATGCCAGCACATCATCATTGAAAATACCACAACCTTCTTTGCAGAGACTTAGCTGTCAGTACAAGCTGTAAGAACAGTTTTCATAAAGATGATATAGATTATTCTACAGCTGAATGATCTGCAAGTCTCAGACCACAACCTGAATCAGCGGAAGAAATTAATGTATAAAAAATGAATGATGTTTGATCGCATTAGATCTCTTTGGGCCTCCATGTGTGTATGTCTCACTTCCTTTCTTCGTGTTACATAATTTATTTTCAGCATTTACCAAAAATAAAACTCAACAAAGACGCAGTGGCTGCTATCCAAAGGAAAATTATCCAACCAATACCTAAATAAAGCAGAAAATAAATATTTTCTATCTTCCTTTGTCAGCCTTACTTAGTATCCAAATCATTTGACAGGAGTATAAATAAATCTCACCCATATGCCAGACATAGCTTTGTCTGAAAAGGGACAAAGGAAAAAACAAAGAAAAAAAAATAGGAGAACAGGCTGAAAAGGCTGAAAGATAAGGAAAATAGGAGAACCATTCCTGTCTTTTATTGCAGAAATAAAAAAAGAGGGGCAGCACAGACCACATCTCTGAAATGGATTTAGGATCTCAAGTGTACTCCTTATGCTGTGTCTCTGACCAGGGCTGAAAACACATTATTAGAAAGAGACAAAAGTGTTAAAAGATCAGTTTCTCTGGATGACTAAATCCAAGTCTGTTGCATAGATAAGGCGATAAACTTGAGCACAGACTTTCTCATGTAGGGCCAAACTTCTGGCTAGATTAAAAAGTCATATGGAAATACACTGGGCTAATAAATATACTGGGCCATGGTTTGGGGTTAGTCTTCTCCAGTTTATAATATACCTTAATTGGATTTCTGCTTCATACGCCTGAATTCTGACTGTCTTTGCTCCTAAAAGTTGGCATGCATAATGCAGGTAGTGTTAAGCCACTGGTAGTGCAGGCCAATGAAAAGTTGGAAAAAAAATTATTCCAGGCATAGATCATACCTGTTAGGAATAGCAAGTTCTAGAATGCCCCAGAAAAGGTCTCAGTGGATTTGCATTTGAAATGGCAACTCCAAGGATTTTGACATAATTGCACTGCTTATGCTATTTGATAACACAGAGGTGAAACTGCTCCTTCTCTTCTCTGGATTCAACATCACTCTGGGAGCAAAGAATTGTGTCTGTGAACCTGATTGCCTTTTCAAGCAATGAGAGACCTTTGTTGAGGAATACTCAAGTTTTAAAGAAGTCAGCTGGTGAAGGCAAACAGCAAGCTGGGTGCTCAGAGAAAGCACCTACCCTGGACCACAAAGGTAAAAAGGAAGGTTTTCCTCTGCTATCAGTTGTTGCAGAGGCAGTGGAATGGGATATCTTCAATCTTCCAGCACAGCAGAAGTCAAAACTCCACTTTTAAGCATTGTCTGCAGGGAGTTCTGCAGGCTAGATATGGACTTCTGAATTAGACTACATAAAAGTATCCCCCAAAGTGTATTTACCTATTTGTAAGTGCATTCCTTGACCATTTGGTTTTGCTCCAGTGAAGTAAAAATGGACAGAAACATCAGCTGTACACATTGCTCATCAAATCTTACATGCTTATAGAATCATAGAATCATTTATGTTGGAAAAGACCCTTAAGATCATTGAGTCCAACCATAAACCTCACATTGCCAAGTCCACCAGGGTCAGGACAGCACAGGAATTCTTTCTCTGATCACCACTTAGAAAACCACTAATCACTTTTTCTATCCTATCCTATCTATTCTATCCTATCTATTTCTATCTATTCTAATTTGTAGACCACCTAAACATTTTCCAGTAATGGAACCCTTTAAAAAATGTCACATACACAGACTGAAGTACAGCAAATGCAATCTTTCTTTGCTTTTATGAAATCTTGTAGAAGCATTGAGAGCCCAAGTCTCCAGAACAATAAGCTGGAAGCCAACACTTCCAAAGAGCCATGCTGGCTAGCTGGTCAGCCTGCTGCCAGCTGCAGAGACGAGCCGAGTGAGCCTGACTCATAGACCACCGGAGTACACCCTGCTCACCCACCACTGTGGCAATCCCTTGGCAGCTGTAACTTATGGCCAACCACGCCCCCCTCCACTTTGCAGCCAATAATTTTGCCTCCTAAAGGTAACGGTAGGATTTGGCCCTAGTTTTGCATGTAGTCATAAAGTAATCATCTGTCACTAATTTACCAGAGATTCAAGGAGCTTGGGTTTGCAATTTCATAGAAAAGGAACTCTGCAAACTCCCAGTGAGTTTTAGGCATCACACATGTTTCAGAGAGCAGGAATCCAGCTCTTTCCCCAACCCTATAACCATATATTGAACAAAGAGGCTTTGAGAATAGGATCAAATGGTTACAATAAGGTCACACTGGAGCTCATGCAAACTTTGCTTTTTCAGTGCTGAACTTCCAAATCTCACTCTACTGATGTGCTCCTAATTAATTTTGGGATCTAAATTTCTAGGGATGCAGCCAAATAGTTTATTTAAATATATACTTTACACAGCAGCCAAATTAAGTGTGACAGCTTGTTTACTATGGGTTTCTGCCCTATGGGAGCTTTCAGACACAGTACGTTAAGCAAGAGAGCAAAATAACAAGTCATGAAACAAATGGCATTAAATACTGGTATACTTCATATGTATCTTTCTGGTATGTAAAAATCACAAGATTTACAGATTTCACTGGCCAAATTTTAAACACTACTATAAAGAAGCCAAGCAGGTAGGTGGTGCAAAAAGCTACAGCTATTGTAACAGACAGCCTTTGTCTTATTTAATGTCACCTATTACTTAGCTGCCACCAGGCAAGAACCTGGTGTCAAGTTCAATTTGACTGCTTTGTATACACATCTCAGATAAAAAACCTGTATATTTTAAACACAGCACTATCTCCTTCCACTGTCAAAAGTTTCCCTGATTTTCTGTTTCTGGAAGTCACAATTCCCCAAATTAAAATTTAAATCTTTTGCTAAGCCATTTACATCAAGTCTAAAGTAAATTAAATAAATGTTTTGAAAGAAAGCCCGTAATGAAGAGAAAAGAGCATCAGCATCAGGCTGCAGATGCTAACTCTAACAGTGCAGAGGGCCATTTTTAGTCTTCTAGAAACCTCTGCCGTTACATGACAATGTATGGAAGACAATTTTCTGAACACACCTCTTGATCTGTGAAGATCTCAATGAAGTTCTGGAAGGAGAAGGAGCCTGACTGAAGAATCAGTTCTCCTGTGTTTTCAAAGCACTGTCCAGTTAGTACAAGGAGCTTGTGTCTTGCAGCATCTGTGATCATTAAGCGCACCTACAGTGAAGGAGAAAAATACATCAATAATTGGAGTTACCATATGTTTCTACATTCTGCTGCGAACGCAGAGTTCGTCTCCTAATTTAAAACATATTTTGCACCAGTCTCCCAGTACTGCCAAAACATTATCAAGTATTAGTGCTGTTCACAAAAGACAATGAGAAAGGTGCAAAGGGAAAAAAAGGGGAGACAAGAAGCAAATAGAGAGAAGGTCTGATGAATAAAACAAACTAGTGACATGGGAAAACATCAAAGGGCAAAACACAATAAAACTTGAATGGAAAAAAATATTTTCAATGAACAAACATATTGCTTGTATAACTCTTGGTGAATTTTAATAGCACTGTATCAGGATAGCCTTGGTGAACTCCGTCCCACATGCCGATGAGGGACAATTGCATGTGTCAGACTCAGTTTTTGGAAGGCTGCTCTTCTTTTCCCAGAGTGCTCTATTATTTGCCGTTTAGTTGCAAAAACATCACTGAAGGGTAACAGCCACAAACCACAAATAAAAGTGTCATATTTAGACTGTCATTCTGTTGTAACCTGAACCATCTAGAAAGTTAAGGGATGATTCTGCTTCATCATAATCATAAACTTGAACTTCAAGCACTCATACAGTCATCATTTACATCTCATGATGTCACTAACTATGGACACTATAATTTTTTTAAGTGTGCCAACCTAAGACTTTTTTCAATATACAGTAGTAAATTAAGTGGATGCCTGACGGCACAAATGATCTTGCTACTGAAAAATAACTTTCTTCTGCATTTTGAAATAACTCTTAACTGTTTGAACGTAGATGCTAGTTAATTTACTTGATCTTCACTACAGTCACTAATAATTCCAGTTTCCCCCCCAGGGGGATACTTACTTGCATGCTAAGAGAAATCCATATATTCAGAATATTTCTGTGGGCTGAATTCAACTTAAATTTAAGAACAAAACTAATAAAAACCTATGCAAGATTCTGTATTGTTGAGTAATTTTTTTGCAAATGCTTCAGAAGCCTTGTCCAACACTGAAAAATCAATTCAGCCCATGGTAAGGTATGAATTTAAAGTGCACTAATTCCTTTGTTTAAGGACAAAGTTAAAATGAAGTAGTGAATCCAGAACAAGCCTATCCACATATTAAACAAAATGAGCAGAGTCCATCTGGAACAACTCCACATGATATTGCATCCAAGCTCCATCTCCATGGAGATGACATAATCACCTCAGCTCTCCTAGCAAGCTATTCTTTCAAATTTTTATATTGATTGTTAAGCTATCAGTTGTTCTACGTAATTCCCACTCATGCCAGGGAGGCTGAACTAGGAAGGTTTGACCTGAATCTCTGCTGGACAACTCACGTTACAGTACAAGTAGAAAAGAGGCACTGAAGAGTATGTATCTGAAGAAGATCCCAATTCTACAATACTTTATTGTTATTTTATTAAATAAGTGACACTGATGCTGAGTGGCAGAAAGTTCCTTTAATCAAATGCAGGACTAATGCTGGTCTGTCACTAATTGCACAATCCAACAATATCCTTGCTGGATCGAGTGTGTCTATTTCTATTTCAGACAAAAATATAGATAAGTGCAGCTGGCTGTCTGATGTATGTTCCTCAAATCCTGTCTGTTTTAGCTGTATTAAAACCATGAAAGAGTTGGCCTTTCTCTTCTGTGTTTTCTCTCGGTGCTGGCATCAGTGCTGGGCACTCTGCCATCTTCTGTGTAAACTCATCAGGTTTTCCAACAGCAAAATTATTTCCTGACTTGTGAATCACTGATATGTGACTGTCACATAATTCCCCTTCAACCTGTTTTATTAGTGGATGATGAAATATATTCTGCAGAGCTAGCAAACTATGGCAAGAAGAAAAAGTAAATACATGCTTGCAGATTACAGAGCATACAGTATGATACACATGGAAGACCTTCATGAGACAAATTCTGTGTCTGGGTATAAACAAGGCTTCCCGAAGAACTCCCAGAAACTCATCTCCTGATTTCAGGACTGCTCTTTTTCAGTAACAATACTGCAAGGTGATGATTCTGTTCAACTTCACCCTTGGCTGAAGTCCCAAGTTGTTTGAAGTAAGTGAACAGCAAGATGTACCCTCAGTCAAAATGGAGGTAAAGGTGGTGTGTGAACAGAGACAGGAGTGTCAGTGGATCAGTGTTTCCCAGATTTATGGTACTGTTGCAGGAGTGTTACAGAAAGAGAGTGGGGTCTTCTTAAGAAGGAAGTAACTGTTTATGGGGGTTTCAGAAACTTGTTTTCTTTGGGAAACTACAGTCTCTCTCCCTTTGGGCCTCTCTTTTCTGGGAGGTATTTTGGCATTTGACAGAACAACACAGGAGCTTTGGGCAGACCCATGCTTAGACTACCACCAGTATGGCTATTACCAGCCAGATTAGCAGGAATTTCTTTTAATATAATTTTCCTTTGTTTTTCCTGAATGGATAGATTCAGGTTCCTTTTCTGGTGAAGTCAGACCTCCATGGTATATCACTGTTTCTCCGGATGCAACCCGGAAATCTCCTGGTATACAAAACTAAATTTTCTATTTGCCATAATGGGCGGAACATGTATATTCTAACCTCTGCTTTTTTTCTCCTGCCTCTTTCTTATTGTCTTTTTCTGGCTTGTGTCCAGTCAGAGTCTTGCTTAGCCAGCCAAGGTAAACCTCAGCTTGTAACTTCTGGCTGCGACCAGTTTGGCAAGATGAAAGCAAAGAAAAGATTGCCTCCCACTGTCTAGTGAGAGGAAATTAACAGTAAGCTAGCCAAAAATCCTGCAGAGCCAAAGGAGTAAAGCCAGGGTTCAGAAGACATTGATGGGCTTCAGATTGTGTTCTTTCATGTTGTCATCCATCCAAGTACGATAAGCAACAGCGACAGAAACAGCATTTTCCTACTTTTGGCAGTTCCTTTGGCTCTTCCCAACCTCCACACGCACACTTTATAGCTTTTTACTCTGAATGTCTGAGCGTAGTAAGGACTGCTACCCAGCTAACCCCCTTGCTCCTTACCAAGCACCTCTAATGCCTTGTAAGAGATTTTCATCCATAGTTTTTCAGTGAATGGGCTGCCATTAACTAAGGTGACTTACGTATCTAAACTTTTACAGCTTCAGAAATCTCATTTGTTTTGTAATCCTTCCTCCTGTTTGTGTTTAATATAATTTAAATTTGGTAACAAAATAGATTTTTCACTATGTACTACAAGCAGAGCTGCTTCATTGCCCAAGGGAAGCGGTACTAGGATGATGCTTCCCAGCACCAGCTAGCAATACAATTATCCCTCTTTTTTCAACCTTCAGTCTCACCAGCTAAAATTGTCAATTTTGTCTTTGAGCTACATGCTCAGTACTTTGACTTTACTCTAGCAAGTTCATGAATTGGCAGTCCTCTTCTGGGGCACTCTCCAGAGTCCATTGATCATGTCACATACTTTTTGAAGGACAGATAGATCAACCTAGAGTCACCACCACATAGCAAGTAATTCTTCTCAAAGGCCAAAATTTGCCTCAGGGCACCTTCAGGCACTTTTTTCATGTGTAAAATAAGCATCCAGAAATACCATGCAATGGAAGAACAGAAGAAAAGCAGATGCAGTTTCACTACAGCTGCCTCCACTTCATCAAGAGGGTATTTGGTGCACTATGAGAAAAGGAGTGCTGGGATAAAATGTGCGTTTCTGTCCTATGCCTCTGATGTTTTATCAGGAGTCAGTGAAAACAGGGATAAAATCAAGGGATGGCTGATGTTTTTCATGGTAGTTGCTCCTAACATGTCCTTTCATCCACAGTTAGGACCTGCTTTTAGTCTGCTAAGACTCTGAAAGTCAATGTTGGGTTTTGTCAGCCACTATGCTGGTAGGCAGTAACTGATATTCAAGAATAATCTCAGCTACATCTGTTTCACTGCTGTCATCCTGCCCACTTAATGGAGATTTTATGACACATCCAATGAAGTACTTCTGACTTACCTCAGTACTAACTGCTTCATCTGAGGGATTGATCAGGACTACAGTTTCCAAGACGTCACTTCTGTGGTGAAGAATCTTCTGACCTGCAAACACAAAAAGAAAAAAAAAGAAAAGAAATTAAACTCAGCCAGCAGGGTTTAAACCAGCACTTTCCATGAGCTTGTTGTACATCCCTCTGTGTGACAGCTCTCTGGCCACCCAGAGCAGCACACACTGGCCACAGCAACTGCTGCACTGCTCATCTCTTCAGAAACACCCACGGCATGTGGTCCTGTGGGCCAGAAACACCACTCCAGAAAAGTCAAGGTAATGAAAACAAACTGGTAACAGCACCAGGTCCTGTCTCTTCCCCCTGGCTGGAGAAGACCCTGTAACTCACGTTGGTCTCACAGAGTTGGTGCAGATGAGGGACTGCAGCAACTGTCACCAGCTTAGCAACTGGCCCTGTATTTTCATGGATGTATCACCACATATACAGCTGAGATTACACAGTCCTGTCACATGACCAGGTGGTTTTAAATGAGCTTTTTCAGGAACCATTACCTGCTTAGCCACAGCAGCAGGGAAGTCAGCATGGGTGCAAACTTCCCCTCCAAGAAACGAAGTGAATACTTGGGCTGTACACCAGCACTGCCCGCCACAGCTAATGAGCACAATTTATGAGACAAGAAAAGGAGCCCAGGGGTGTCCCTGCTGACCACCACTACAAGCACCATCCCACACATCACTCGTGTGCTCCCTGTCACACACTGTGGAAGCACTCCTGAACCAGACAGTGCCCCATGTAGACCCCAGGTCCCCAACCACACCAGCTGAACCTGGTGAAAGCTGGGACCCACCCTGCCAAAACTCCCCTTTCAGCCTTCTGCTAATATTGATTAACAATGGGACACTGTGAGAAATTAATAGAATCATAAAATGGTTTATGTTGGAAAACAACTTTAAGATCATCCAGTCCAACCATCCACCTAACACTGCCAAGTCCACCACTAAACCACGTCCCTAAGCACCATGTCTACATGTCTTTTAAATACCTCCAGGGATGGTCACTCAGCCACTTCCCTGGCAGCATGTTCCAATGCTTGATAACCCTTCTGGTGAAGAAATTTTTCCTAATATCCAATCTAAACCTCCCCTGGAAAAATTTCAGGACGTTTCCTCTTGTCCTATTACTGTTACCTGGGAGAAGAGACCGACACCCACCTCACTACAACCTCCTTTCAGGGAGTTGTAGAGAACAGTAAGGTCTTCCCTCAGCCTCCTCTTCTCCAGACTAAACAAACCCAGTTCCCCCAGTCTTTCCTCTAAAGACCTGCTCTCCAGACTCTTTACCAGCTTCGTTGCCCTTCTCTGGACATGCTCCAGCAACTCAACGTCCCTCTTGTAGTGATGGCCCCAAAACTGAACACAGCCTTCAAGGATGCGACCTCACCAGTGCAGAGTACAGGGGCACGATCACTGCCCTGCTCCTGCTGGTCACACTATTCCTGATACAAGCCAGGATGCTGTTGGTCTTTTATAGCCACCTGGGCACACTGCTGGCTCATGCTCTGCTGGCTGAATTCCTTATGGGGATGGTCGGACACTTGCTGCGCTGCCCTGCCTTATCTTCCTCCTGCTTACAAAAACCACAGTAAGCAATTTTAGGCACAAGAGTGAACAGGCGTGCAAATAACAGCCAGCTCCTGAATTAGTAACATCTGGGCAAGTTGGGAGCAGCCTTGCAGCACACTGGGTTTCATACTTAGTGGTTAGTCTGTCTCTGTATTTAATAGTGATATTCATCTGACTGGGAGTGGATGCCAGAGAAACACAACAGGACTCTCGGCAATTTTTATTTTTTTCTTATGTTAATTGGCAAGTTCTTATCAGAGACTCTTTCTGTGAGAACTGCAGTGAGATTAATTAGCAGCCGTATTGTCATTCAGAAATCCAGACTGGTAATTAGTCCAAAAAAACAGAAGAGCTGCCCCTGCTCGGTGCAATATTAATCAATTACAATAATTGCCCTTAAAAGGAAGTACGAGGGACACAGAACAAGTCACCTATTTGCCAACTTAGACAAAATCCCCTGTAAAGAGACGTAAAATAACGAGGCCGAGCACGGCCACCCTGAAAGGAGCTCTGCGTTCCTGGGAGCACCGGGCAGCCTGAGAGGGTGGGCAGCCGGCCTTTCCCACACCGCCCCCGCCCCGGGGCAGGCCCGGTGCCGCCCCCGGCCCTTCAGCCCCTCCTCCCCCGGGCAGCGGGCCCTGCCTGCGCCAGTGATGCCCTCCTCCTCCCTGCCCTGCCTGCAGCCCTCTGCTCTCTGCCTCTTCCTCGCCCACAGAGCTCGCAGTGTGCTGCGTCTTTTGTCTTTTGCTTTTGCTCTGGGGAACTCCTGCATTTGTTAGTGTAAGAGCTTATAATCAAATGACGGAAAGTGGCAGACAAGGAAAACAAAGATGTTCCTAAAATGTGAGACCGGCTTGTCGTTCACTGTCTTGTGCATGACAGTACGTGGAGACTTATGGATAATAATCTAATTTGTTTGATAAAACCTAGTTTTCTTAAACACATATTCTTTTTGCTGTACTTCCTTGAAAGAAAGAGACAGACTGTATATTATGAAAGGGGAGGAAGGGACATATCCCTCTGGAGCATCCAGTTCTGGCATTACCCTTTGTAATTAAATTTGTTTTTATAGCTCTGCTTCCTTGCCTAACAGGAATGCATATATAAGGCTACATTCAGTAAAACATCCAGATGGCTCTGGTACCACAGACTTCTTCAGAAGATGATCTGCCATCTAATATTTTAGTCATTTCTGCAGATTTCCCTCAAATTAAGAGGTTAGGCAGTGCTCATTGAATTTAGTCTTTACAGTTGGGAAGGAAACAAAAGAAATCATCACCCTTTAGTTGCCACAGAAATATGTCACTTAATAGTTGGTGACAGAGAGCACAGACTTTGCTTCAGGCCAGACTAAGGCTCATATGTAATTAGGCATTAACACATTAAACAGAGGTAGGAAAAAAACACATTTAGCCACACGCAAAGTTAGACAAAGGTGCACAGTGTCCACCTGACTGAGAGAACCCACTTTGGACTTCACTGAAGCTGCCCCAAGTCCTGTATCTGTGTAGCTGGGAGGAAGTGGACCTGAGGAGTCGCAACTCCTGCTGACCAGCACTGACAGTGGCTGCTTACATCCTATGGGCCAGCCACCCAGCTTCAGTGGTTGCATGGTTTCGTGCACCTTGAGACCGATTTCCGGAGGCAAGCGCTGAGGTCTGCACCATGCACATGGAGCCTGTCAGAGCCGCATGAGTGACTGCCTCCCTCTTTGACTCCTCAGCATGTTACTGTTTATCATACAGGGTGGGGACCTACCACTGGCAGGGTGTTGGTCACTACGAGGGCTCCCATCCCATATAAAACTTGAGAAGTTTGTGGCTACTTGCTGATACCAGTAACACGGTCACTTCTTCGAGAAATAAAAAAATAGGTCTTTTGTTAAAACTACAATTTGGTAAGAGCAACACAGGCTGACTGCCCAGGTTGGTCCCCTGAGGTGCTCAGCTGGAACGAAGGAAAGGCTCTCACAGGAACCGTTTTATCAAACAGAAATGGACTATCACAGTTGTGGGAGCAGAAACTTGTAACAGCATTGCACAAATTGGCAAGAGACTGTGACTTACTAAACTACAGATGGAGTGGGAGAATCTGAGACTTGTGTAGAATATCTGGGATTGCTTTAAATTAACTCTGCTGGATTTTTGCAGCCCACGTCTACACATTTGACAGAACACTTCTGTGACGTGTCAGAGGAAGAAAGGAAGAAACTTCCTGGTTGCAGAGAAGTGGTTGGGTGGATAGATTTTACCTGCTTATAGTTTCTGGAAAACTAGTTCGAGTCCTATCTAAAGACTTTCAGAAATAAATGTTAATTGTGTTCAGAAGAAATCTTAAGTATCTGCTCATCCTTGATTTTATTAAGTAAAGCTTCAAATTAAAACCAGATATGAATAAAGAGCCTTGGCAGCTGTTTCATTCGGAACCAGAACAGAGAGAAGAAGGAAACAGGATGTGACAATTGCTTAAAGGGTGATTTCCACACACATCATCCCAGTTCCTATGGCCACAGGATCCTATTGCTCCTCTACTTGGCCAAATATCGATGACATTTATAGTAGGATTATTGAGCTGGGGATGTGTCACTAATATTTCCTAGAGAAGTGCCTGAACAGATTTCTAACTTACACATTTGATCTTCTCGGGCCAATCAAGCAGCATGATCACGGGGCCCACTTTTAACAGTGATTATATTAATTTTGTGCAAACACAAAATGTAAGTGAACGGCAAGGGAAAGCAAGCAAGCCCTTCTTCAAGTCTTGTTTAACAAAGGATCACTACTGACAGACTTCTTAGGGAGCATGCCTGTGCAACACCAGCCCATGGGTATGCATGCTGTAGGCAACAAGCTACTCAACGAAGGGGTTCCCATCAGCCCTTCACACCACCCCAGGTGGACATGAGCACTCACTCGCTCCCCATCAATGCCATTCCCATGCAAAATAAACACAGAGGAAGCAGGCAAATCTTTCCTGTGATGATTCTTGGCAGAAAGGGTGAAGGGACAATACCTTCTCCCGTAAGATGTTGACTGGTTGACACCTAAGCTGGCATTCAAACACAACCACTTGGCAAGTTTAAACTTCTTTTTTATTGTAATCAACTTTAAAGTATCATTTCTCTGTCAGATGACAGAAGTGCCATATTATGCCAGTCACCATGCTGGGTAGCATTAGCAGATGGTAGAGCTTGCAAGGCTTCCTGACAAAACTTCCCACAAGCCATGACTAGGCAGTGAACCCTCTGCAGCTGGAAATGTTCAGTGCTCTGCACTTGCAAGTAGCTCCACTGCTCAGGCCCTGCCCTGCCCACCCCATCCCCCTCCCCGCCCCAAGCTGCCCATCTTGTGGAAGACTTTCTGGACATCACAGGGAGAAAAATCCTCCAAAATGAACCATAAAACATCCATTACTACGTTCTTTCTTCAACTCAGAGAAGACATCTTTAACAACAAATACAGTCACTGCAGAAAAGACTTTTTCCCAACAGGGCAATGCTGCATTTGAGGAGCAGCAACGTGCACCTTTTTTCTTGATGTTTCTAAGTACAGATGGCAGGAAAGGCTTGCTGTATTTTAATTCCTACTCAGGAAAATACCCTGTTTATTGATACCCACACATAGTAACACCTTAAAAGCTTTAGTCCTCGCTGCCTTTACATTCATGGCAAGCAAGAGCTGGATGACTGAAAAATAGTACCAGCTAAGGATTTCATATAGGCTTGCAGGTGAGGTGGGAGAAGAGAGGAGGGGTTTTACACTCTGTTTCTATGCATCCAAGCACTAAAGTTCAAGGCTTGGGCAAACTATGTACTTTTTTACATTTAATTACTTTGGTAGAAGAAAACACACCTTTAGAGAAAACAGAAGTAATAAATAGCCTGAGAAACCCAACAAAGGTCTTCACCACTGAACAAGAGGTCAGACAGACCATGGACTTTGAGCTACTAAGACTCTGAAAGACTGTGTTGGGGTTTGTCAGTCACTGTGCTGGAAAGCAATAACTGATATTCAAGAATCATCTCAGCTACATCTGTTTCAGATTTACCATGTCTGATGAAGATTATTGGAAGGTTATCATATCCCTTGGACATGATATATTTAAAGCAATAAATGCCTTTGAAAAAAAAAAGCTTTTTGCTGAGTCAACCATAATGCAATAACCCATATATTTTCAATAATTTAAAACTGCCCATTGTTTCACCTTTTTCTAGTGGGGACTTCTGTTTTGTCCTCCAAAACAGGTGTGTTAACCTTGTGTTTAGCATGGTTATTCTATATTATGATATAGAGTATCATAGAGTATTCAGACTTCTGGATGACTGGTCATCTGATGGTTGCTATTCCTTATACTAACTGAATAAATCTTTTTTTCCTTGTTTTCAACATAAAGATCAATGGGCATTAATTGTCAAATAATGTTGTAATTGTGACCAGCCCCCAAAATGTCCCCACTGTCAACCTGGAGGCACTCCATTACAACAACAATTCCAGACCAAGGAGAAAGGATCAAGATCCCCTTTTACAGCAGATTATCAATTATCTGAAGAAATCTTGCGTAAATGACACGGAGCACTCCATCCCCTTCACCTTCTGTATTGAGATGGGGCCACCAGAGCACATTAAGTTTCCTGCTGCCGAAAATGCAAGCTGGAGAAATAGGTAAGTGTACAGCATTAAGCAAGGTGGGGTTTACAGAGTTGCCAAAGCAAACTCTGATGTTGTAAAAATCTAGAGTACTGTATCTGCAAGTAAGAAGAAAGTGATTTGCAGACTTGATGGAGAAATGGCTATATAATGTCCAGCCACTGAGCTATGAGAGCAGATCTTCAGAAAGCACCTTTCAGGCACACTCTGAAAGCCCTGCAGGTGATGCCAGGGGCTGCAGAGACTAATCAGCTGACATAATGGGGAGTGCACAACGCAGGCATAGCTCCATTTACATCAGAGAAGATAGATTCACTGTCTCCAGGGCTCAATTCAGTCCAGTGACTTCTTAAAATTAAGCTGGGTGCAAGGAAGGTATAATAATTTGTTCCAGCAAGAACTCTTATATATGTACGAATATCGGAGTACTCTACACATCTCTAGGTGAAAATAAAATCCATAGCTGCTAGGATGCTGAGTTGGTGTGACAGCTGTGAACAAAAAAGTTCAGCTCTGCTAACATGGCTGAGCCCTCTGATGGTGACAAAGATTTGGGAGAGTGACACTGACTGCAAACTGTGACTGTTTGCCTTGTAATTATTTAAACCTGCTTGATCTGACCACAACCGTTAGTTCAGATTCATATCTAATGTTATATGCTTTTTATAGAGAATTATTTGTTGTCTCCACAAAGTTAGGTTAATCTTTCTTGCACCTGATCTGCTGGAATACTGAAGATTGTTGTGACTCTGCAGGAAGCATAAACCTGTGCATTATCTTCGCCGTCTCCCTGGATAAATGGAATTAATATTCAAGTTTCATATGGTTCAGAGGCAACCTGGTGATAGCTAAACTTTTTTCCTATCTTTATCTGACTTGTGACAATTATAAACTACAAGTGCTGTGAAGCAATGTGCTGCAGCGTATTGTATTTCAGGACTATTAAGCTCACGTTTATTTAATGAAACAAGGCTGGTTGCATATAATTTCATTTTAGTTCTCGGATAAGTCCTTATCCATCAGATCTTGTTTGGGTTTATTCTTCCAGGTAATAATAGATCCCTTGAAAGTGGAAGGCTAGACAGAAGATGATGATGCAGCCCGAACAGGAACTGCAAGATTCAGCCTCTAGTTGCTGTGCATGAACCCAGTCCACCAATCCTTGCTCAGGACTCTTCAAAAGCAGTGAGGGAAAGCAAGCCGACCTGTTTGAACTAATACTCATAGCGGGATTCATAACTTCTGTGACAAACTTTGATCTCTAATACTTGCAGACTTATGAGCTGTGCTGTGCTAGGAGCTCCTGCAAGAACTACAACTGATTGCAGGGGACTCCGCCACTCTGCAACCCGTTCCCACTGAAATGCCCTGAGGTAAATTCAAGGCATTAAATCATGTTTTCTCATACCCTGATGATCAACAGACTAGTTGTATCAACTTTTCACACTAAATATTGATTTCTTGCAGTATTTGCCAACTTCGTGTGATGTCTAATTTGCTGCCAAAATACAGCCATTTATCAAGTGGAAGAAAACTGCTGGCCTTTCACTCCCATCTGTGACTCTCAGCTCTCATTCCCCACCTTCAGAAACAGTATTTTTCACACAACTCTTGATGTTTTACAATTTCAGGGCTCTGTGAAGGACTGCTAAAGCATTAAAAATCTCCTCTGAACAAAGTAGTACTACAAAAAATACTCGATAGAAAAGTTCAAGCAAATCAATCTAAAGCACAATAACATTAATAGTTATATATTGTATTTTTAATGCCTAATAAAATAACTTTGTCTCCCCAAAAGGGGATATGCCAGAAAAACTGAACCAAGTACCGTAGGGATTTCATTATCGATTTCACTGAGACTCTGGACAGGAGTGACATTTAAAACCAAGATTGCTGAAGACCTCAATAAAATCAGAGAAAAAGAGAACAAGAATACACCTCCTGTTTACATACTGAACTTGCAACAGTAGTGAAATCCAATGCTTCTGATAAATGGGTTCACACTTGACTTTGCTTAAGGAAAAATATATCCAGTAGTCAGTCAACAGCACCAATCTGTTCAATGAGTTCAACTGCGAGTTACTGCTATCAAGCATTGAAATTTGAAACAGACAGGAAAAAGACAAGCCTCTTCTTTAGGTGAGTTACTGTAATTATTGGAACACTTATTTGATTAGGCAACCAAACATTCCTTATCCATCCTACAATGACCAATTATCCCCAACAGCTAAGATTTCATGGTTCTGGGGAAACTACTCAATATCCTAACTAGTTGTTGTAGAGACAGTGGGTCCCTGGCAGCAGTCTTTGCTTTCTCATTTGATGCCTAATTGTTGCTGCAGTCAAGGTATGGCTGTCTCTGAGCTCTGCCGCTTCTGTTCTCACATTGACCTGTGTCATTTACAGTCCACATGGTGGATAAAGCTCAAATCCCAGAAGCCTTGTCCGCCACTATTTGGCAGCACTGTAATTTCAGTGAGAGGATGGCAAACAAAGGACATAAATCTGAACTGACACAGCTGAAATTACGCTTTGCAGACAGGTGAGTGGAGCTTTATGACCTACTCCAAGAAATTATCTCCTGTAATTTTAGGAAGGAAAAAAAAGAAGTGTTTAGAGAGCAGAGCAGTTTAATACCTGGACAGAAAGAGAGGGAAGAGTGATGGCTGTTTACCAGAGGGCCATGCAATGTCCCTAGTCATGAGAACTGCCTTGTTCAATATCATAGCTGTAGTCAGCGGGGCTTTGAGAAGCAAAACACCCATCCCATCCCAAGTGTCTGACATGGAGTTTCACCAACAATCCATCTACCTGAAGACACCATCTCTCTCAGAAATCACCCCTCCAACCTTGAAACAAGAGGTTTCAGAGACAGCTAGAAGACTGCTGCACTCATCAACATGGAAAACTTCATATGTAGCTTCATGTCTTATTTCTCAATTGTTTCACCCTTAAAGCCTTTTTATATAAATGGTATATTCTTTTCCATCATTTACAAGGCAATACTTAGCAATTATTAATGCTCCATATAAACAAAACTTAGGGTCTTCTTCCAAAATATTCATAGTTCAGAGTAGCTTTCTGAAATGCATGTTTTAATCTTGTTTAGGAATATTTCCACATATTGGTTTTGTAGTTTAAATCTTTAGAGACACTGTGATCTCTGAACAACTACTTTCACAATGAATTTTATCTTTAAAACACATCTGATAGGTGTGAAAGAATTTTAACCCCATAACATAGAGTTAAGCAAACAATTTCCAAGGTCATACAGAAACCTGAATCTTTAGAAGGCAACCAGAGCACTGCAGCTACACAGTCCTTTTGGTTCTGCAAGGTACATGACTATGTTGTGCATTAGAAAATACTGAATACTTAAAAAGCTATGCATAATCTATCTGGACTTCTGCAAGGCCTTTGACACAGTCCACCACAACAGCCTTCTCTCTAAATTGGAGATATATAGATTTGATGAGTGGGCTGTTCAGTGGATAAGGAGTTGACTCAATGGTGGCATCCAGAGGGTAGTGGTCAACAGATCAATGTAGAGAGGGAGATCGGTGACAAGTGGTGTCCCTCAGGGGTCTGTAGTGGGACCAGTACTGGTCTTCATCAACGACATAGACAGTGGGATTGAGTGCACCCTCAGCATGTTTGCAGAGGACACCAAGCTGAGTGGTGTTGTTGACATGCCTGAGGGACAGGATGCCACCCAGAGGGACCTGGACAAGCTCAAGAAGTGGGCTTGTGTGAACTTCACGAGGTTCAACAAGGCCAATAGCAAGGTCCTGCATCTGGGTCAGGGCAATCCCCAATATCAATAAAGGTTGCAGGATGAAGGGATTGAGACTAGTGCCGCAGAGAAGGACTTGGGGTACTGGGGCAAGAAAAAAATGGACACAAGCCAGCAATGTGTGCTCACAGCCCAGAAGGCCAACTGTATCCTGGGCTGCATCAAAAGCAGCGTGACCAGCATGTCAACAGAGGTGATTCTCCCCTACTACTCCACTCTGGTGAGACCACACCTGCAGTGCTGCATCCAGCTCTGGAGTCCTCAGCACAGGAAGAACATGGACCTGTTGGAGCGGGTATGGAGGAGGGCCACAAAAATGATCCCAGGGCTGGAGGACGTCTCCTATGAGGACAGGCTGAGACAGTTGAGGTTGTTCAGCCTGGAGAAGAGAAGGCTTTGGGAAGACCTTTCAGTACTTAAAGGGGGCATATAAGAAAGATGAGGACAAACTCTTTAGCAGGGCCTGATGCAATAGGACAAGGGGTAGCGGCTTTAAACTAAAAGAAGTTAGATTCAGACTAGATGTAAGGAAGAAATTTTTTACAAGGAGGGTGGTGAAGGTCTGAAATGGGTTGCCCAGAGATGTGGTAGATGCTTCATCCCTGGAAACATTCAAGGTCAGGTTGGATGGGGCTCAGAGCAACCTGATCTAGTTGAAGATGTCCCTGCTCACTCACTGCAGGGGGGTTGGACTAGATGACCTTTAAAGGTCCCTTCCAACCCAAACCATTCTATGATTCTATAATAGGTTGTTTTTTCAGACAAATGCCCTAAGTCACCTTTAACTACTTCCCAGTGCTGAAATTCTTCCATAAACCGGTTGTCTAGCTATTAAGATATCTATATTACTTAACAAATAATAATATTATCACTGCAGACTTTAAAACTTTAGCTACAAATGGCAACAGAAAACACCCACTGAAATTAATGAGAAATTTGTGTAGGACTATCTAGGCAAAAGCGAAGTAATTTAATCTTTTCCTCTCTTAGTTTTTGTATTTCATAAACTTGAGGCAGGCAGGTAGGCAAATGTGAGATCCTCTGTAAGCAGGATCTCACATTTGAGTTACAGGAACTCACACTGAGTTACAGATGTCCATTACAAGCACTAATCTTAAAAAGCTGTTAACAGCAAGTTAGTAAAATATGGCATGAATATTATGGCCAGCCCTATATTTTCAGGCTGTAATCTTTCAATTGCCTCATGTTAATCTCTCTCCTACCCTTAAATCTGAAATGCATACAAAATGGCAATGGCAGCTCTATGATCCACTGCAGAAATGACCTGTGGATCTGCAGCTTTAGTTTTCAGCTGCACAGCACACTGTCCCAGTACTGCATCGGAACTGGCAGCCAACACGCACCACGATGGGACACTGCAGCAATGCAGAGCTGACTCATCAGTCCTGAAGGTCAATTGAAGTTCTTGTCTGAGCCTCCATTTGGGAGTATTACTAACCAGGGAAGAGAAAGAGAGCTGCGCAACATCAGATCTCTTCCAGAAACAGACTCCTCTGTCTAGAAAGAAGGAAATTTCTTCTTTTACCACTGGAAAACATCTCGGACCCAGAAACTAAAATAATCCTGAGCATAGCAGAGCATTTCCCAGTATGATAGCAACAGCCTCCACAGTGTGATATTTTAGCTTTGCTCAGTTACTCAGAAATTAATCTCTTTGACATCCCAACTTGGTGTTAACTGTCGAATAGCCAAATAAAATCTTATTTGGAAAAAATACTGCTTCTTTCTCAATACCTCTGTGGCTCATTACCTCACAATCCACTGTTTATTGAACAGCACCATGTATCATAATTCACAGGACTGGTTAGAAGCTTAAGTGTTCTTTTGTTATACCAAGTGCCAGGTATATTCATATTATAAACAAAACAATTTACTGGGCTGTTAAAGATGCTAAGCAAATTCACGTGTCAAAGAAAAAGTGCTCGGGACTTTTTCCAAGGGCTGCTTTTTATGGAAACAAACATCAAATTTATTTTAATGGCTTCTTATAACAAAATACGATTGTGCCGATCTGCTTCAAATAACATAGTCTCTAACTCAAATCTAAGTGTTCTCCATAGGAAAATTGCCACTGAGCTAAATGAGGAATGGAAAAGGTTCTCTGGTTGTTAACATCTGCTGTTGAAAGAAGATAGGAAACATCAGCATTATGCTTCTCCTTAATGGAATTTAAGCAAGATCTTTCCTGTATTTACAACAAACAAACAAAAACACCAAACAAAAAACCACAAACACCCTCTGTTAAATGTACTGTATTTCATTTCAAATATTGCCATTCCTAAAACCTCCATTTTACATCCTTCCATTTTACCTCCTTGTGCTGCAGTGCCTGGCTGTGCCATTATGCCCTCACCCACCCAAATGCCAGGGAAGGGAAGTTTTCTCAGAGTTTTTTCCATTTCTCTGTGGCACTCTGAGCAGATGCTTCCTGGCACTTCAGCGCAACTCCCACCTTCATAAGGAAAACAGAGCACAGCAGCGTCAGGGGAAAGCTGATGTAAATGGAAAATGTACAGCAAAGGGATAAATATTGAAATTAATATTTCAGAACAAAATAATTTCAGAAGCCTGTCTTTCCTCTTCTCACACATCTCTACTTGACCAAATTTTTAGTCTTTTACTCCCTCCCTTCAGGGAGAAACCTCTGAATTTTGATCATTTCAGAAGGCCTCTTTTAATGTTTCCAAATTGCTACAGCCTACTTACTAATAGGTTTTCATCACTATGGCAGCTGAAGCCAAACCGAAAGCTCCAATTAAAATCCTTTAGGGGATATTTCTGGTCTTGCGGTCATTACTGCATATGCAACTTAGTTTTAAGTTCATCTGCCAACTCTGTCAGAAGTCAGACAAGTCAATATAACCGATAGGTTCTTCACACATGGGGAATCCATTATTTCCCTGAAGCACATTTTCTTTGACATCTATTTATTAAAGTTTCTCAGTTAATATATAATTTCTATCCTCCCGTTTAGGCCAAATCAGAGGATTTCATTGCCTTGGCAGCCCATGAATGGCAGATCTGTTTGCAAGCACTAAGTGCTGTTGCAGAAGACCTTGCACTCCAGATTAGACACTTAACTTTGGAGTATATAAAACAATTTATGGTTGAATCTTCCTAGAGTATAGCAATCAATAAGTTTTATTGGGAAAAAACCCCCAGAGTTTATAACCTACCCATGATACTTGTACTGTATAGCTTATGTACAATAAAAATCCCAGGTTGTTTGCCAAAATACCTCCTTAATCATAATTTACTTAGTGGTGGTCTTTGAAGAACTGTGAAATTCTCCTTTCACAAGTAACATTATAGCTTTATTACTGTTTCCTGAACAAATCACACAATCATAATAGCTGTATTATAGTGGAAAAGTTACATCTTTCAGTACTTGGGTTTACTTTTGTGTGCTTTAGAAAATTGTCATTCTGTTAAATGTATTGTTACTATCATCTAATTTACCAGCTGTGGAATATCCCTGAGCCTCTGCAACCAGTGCAAAACCTAACAAGATGCTCTGGTTTTAAGCCTTTAATGAGAACTGGGTTTAAGGTTTTCCCCTGGCAATCCTCCGGCTTCCCAGCTCCATGAGACGACTCGCCCAAAGCTTTTATTTTGCTTTACATATAGTCAGTGGAAAAAGCCACAACTAAAAGCAGTGCTGTTAATCAATTTCTGGACATGAATTCACCATCCTATTCTAGCAGCAACCACTCTCCTGGTCTGAAAGTGCAGAGCAACTGTTCTACCCAAAGGCAGAGATCTTGTTCTGCCAACAGAGGCTCACTTGAAAGCGTCAAAACACCTTCATCCTCTGATTATTTACTGGATGCGTGCAATTCTCCATCGTGATGGTTTTATGCAAATTGCAAATGTAATATGAAATCAATTGCTTCTGCTTACAATACAAGCAGGTACTATTAATTATTTCAAGGCTTTACAAAGAAGAAAATGAGAAGGCACACCTGCCAGCTAGATGTTTCAGCACAAAGGGAACATTCTTTTGGCTTTCATTTCTGGAATTAAAACAAACCATAAAGTAGTCCCTCCAGTCTTTGGCCTTAAATTTTCTAATTATGTGCTTAAGTACAACCAACTGGACTACACTGTAAGACTGAAAAAGTCAGTGTTATCCTGTAATTAGAATATCAAAAACAGGGAAGGAGGGAAAAAACAGCAAGTATCTTCAGGAGATACGAATCCATATCCAAATATTATCTTCAAATGTCAAAGTCTTTTAATGGCCAAACTTTAAAATTTAATAAAGCAATTACCCTAATCAGTGGTGCAAACTGTAGTATCAAAGAGCAATGTATGAACAACAGCGATAGCTCATATCCACTGATACGACACAAGAAAAAACCTATGTTAACATAAGTCAAAGGGCTTGAAAATCAGAAATCAGTCAAACAGTCAGTGTGAAAGCAGAAGCTGGCCCTCTCAGTGACAAAAAGGGCAGACTCCAAAAGCCACTCAAGAGTCTAGCTTGGGGTTGGGTGTTTTTGTTTACTGGTCCTGTACACTACCCCTGCACCAACTTCTGTAAGGAAAAATAAGTAAGGAACAGATCTAGTTCTGAAAACACCTGTTTTAATCTTCAGGTGTTTCAGTTACCATTTCTGGTACCCTTTCATACATCCAGTCTTCTTTCTAGGAAGAAGCAGATGCCCCTAGAAATAGTTCAGGCAGCCTCTGAGCTGAGGAGCAGAGGACTACTCTTGCTTACCCCTAATGGGAAGATCCTTTCTGCTTCCACAGGCACAGCAGGCTTTTACAGGAGTGCAGAGAATTCACACCTACTGAAAGAGTTTCCTCCTGCATATGAAAGAACTGCTGGAGAGAACTCTGTCATCTCTAACTAGATAAACATCCACCGAACTCTCAGAAAGACCACTACAATGCTTACTATGCATCAAAACTAGTTACTTTAAAAGGAAAGATAGCAAAAGCTCACCCTGTCATGGAAAGGAAAAACATTTAATTAAACATGAGCTCTGCCTCAGGTTCTGTCTCTTGCAGCTAAGTCTTCTTACCTTTTCCTAAATCTTCATTCTTATTTTGGAACCTCTAATCACACTTTATGCCTCAAAAATACAAATCTCTGAAAATACTTAATGTCACCCAGAGGGAATAGTAGCACAATTTCGGCCTGGTCCTTTGTGAACTTGTTGGAAACCTTTAGCATACCATGATTACTTAAAACTTTAAGGTCTATTCTTCCCCTTATGTGCACACTTAGTTCCTATTAATGCAGATGAGAGTTATGTGCTTACAACAATGAAAGATTAAACTCTTAATTGGTTAAGAGGTGGTGATCAGCACTGTGCTGTTTTAGGGAAAAACCTCAAGGATATTGCAAGTACTATGGGGAGTTAATCTCATTACACACTACTAATAGCATTTGTGGCAGCGTTTGCTTCTTAAATCAACCATAGGTGACCACCTGGTGCCCTGAAACAGGAAAGCTGCTTCTACAAAGCGTCCACAGACCAGTCTCTGCCTAGGAGATTAATCTGTAAGCTGCAATGAATCTATTCTCCTGACACTTTCTCCCCCACTGAGAACAACATGTGTTTTTATTTTCAGTTTGAGTATTTGTAACTAAACAATAGAGGATTTTAAATTAATTTTAAGAGCATTTTAAATTAATTTTTAACTACAAAAGTACTTAAAATTTTTTCTTAAGAATCATAGATTCAGATAAAAAGGTGTTTAGTTAGGAATGATTATATTGGGATGCTTTTCAGTGCAAACTTCACACAGGCTCGTTTTCTTGAGTTAACATATGATTGGTTTCACCTAGTACTTTCGAAAAGTAAAATTGCTGCAGGGCTTATTTTAAGTAGTCTTCAAGGCAGCAAGCAGAGAAAATAAAGACATCTGTAAAAGAGAAGCTAGTACACTGAAAACCATATGAGATGTCTCTTTTATTGGTCAGCATTGTCTTGTTTATAGAAGCTATCTATACTATTCTTAAATATACCGAGACATTTTTAACCAGGTTGACTCAGTGCATAACAATTAAATCAGCAGAGTCAAGCAAGCTGACTTAAAACAGCCAGTGACCTAGCCCACAAATCAGTTTTACTGCAGATTTGAAAAGAAAGGCCACCAATCACTAAGCAACTCTTCACAGGCACCAACTGAATAATTAAAGCTGGTCATATATATTTCATCATACTGTGAAAAAAACCTTACCATTGGCAACCCCTGTTTCTGTATCTGAAACCCAGAAATTTACAAAAACCAAACTCAAGAGTGAGACTTGTTCACGCTAGGCTCAGTATTAGAATTCATTCCTCTGGCTTGCATCCAGTTGTGATGCTTTAGAGTACAAGCAGGAAGAATGGTGATCACCAACTTTTAAAACAAATTTCATCTCTCTAATTACTTTTGGCAATTGACACCAAGTAGCCTCCAGCAATGTGTTGCCAAGATGAGACTTTAAAGCTAATTAGAGAATATGCACTTAGAAATGCATCCAAAATGAAATCTAGAGGTATGTTGGCAGAATAATATTAATACAGCTGATGTGTTGATATGTATATAGAGAAATGAGGGCTGCAATTAAAATGGAAACACAGAAGAAAGAAATGTACAGTACTTTTATTTCATATGTTTTAAAAGATGTATTGTCTCCATATTCCATCTGGGGATTTCATAACAATTGACACTGATAATTTATTAAAGTGGTAGCTCTGGAGCAACACTGGGTGGATCCCAAATATGTAAGGGTTCTGTTTAAATCAGGGGATCTAGAAAGTTCAGATTTTTAAAGAGAGCCAGCCCACTTTCCCATTCATAAAGATGGTCCCTCCAACTCTCTGGTCCCTCTCCCCAGCAGGCTCCAGGATTTGCCTTTGTCTATGTGCAGTGATTGCCCCTGGAAAGGAGCTCAAGGAGTTCGCAAATCTGGAGGCTCTCATCTGTAGCCCCAAGGGTCATACTGTTGAAATTACCTTCATGCTGTGTTTCCCCAGATAAAACACTGGGGAACAAAGATGCAGAAAAAAAACCAGGTCTTGGGACTTTCTTGAAATGAATATGCTGAAAATCCAGATAACAGAGAATAAAATCCCAGCTGTCTCATAGACAAGAATGAGGGAGTGTGGTAAATTTAGTAGATAAAGGACAGTTTTGTTGAAATTTTGTAAGTATAAATCATTTATCAATAACCAACATCTTCATTTTGATCTAGCTTGTCTCAAAAATTCCCATAGGGTTTTCCCCCAAAAAACCTGCAGAATCTGAAGTGGCAAACGTGGGAATTTTATAGCATTTGGCATATATAGCATTTGGATATTCATAAGCTTTAATGGCACGCACTTGGATAGGCACGCACAAAAGGAGGCCCATTCCAAGAAACCTTGAAGAAGACCACTGGAAAAATAAGAGAGAAACTTTTTCCCAATTCAGATACGATACAATGGTGTAACATTGTGTGTTGTCTAAGAATAGATGTCTACAGGGTAAATGAAGGCAGTCAAGTCCAAAAGTAGCATTAGGACAGTCAAATTCTGCTCTAAAAGTTCACAGAATCACAGAATCACAGGTTGGAAGGGACCTCAGGGATCATCTAGTCCAACCTTTCTAGGAAGAGCACAGGCTAGACAAGATGGCCCAGCACCCTGTCCAGACGACTCTTAAAGGTGTCCAATGTGGCCGAGTCAACCACTTCCCTGGGGAGATTATTCCAATGGGTGACTGTCCTCACTGTGAAGAATTCCCCACTTGTGTCCAATCGGAATCTCCCCAAGAGCAACTTGTGTCCATTCCCCCTGTCCTCTCCATGTGACTCCTTGTAAAAAGGGAGTCTCCATCTTCTTTGTAGCTACCCCTTAAGTACTGGTACATGGTGGTGAGATCCCCTCTAAGCCTCCTTTTCTCAAGGCTGAACAAACCCAGTTCTCCCAGCCTATCCTCGTATGGCAGCTTCCCAGTCCTTTGATCAACTTGGTGGCCCTTCTCTGGACCCCTTCCAGACTGAATGTGCCTCCAGCCACCTTTGTTTTACTGTGAACAATATGCACGAAGTCTGCACGTGTGCAGGAAGCAAGGCAGAAACAACACCTTTGCAGAAAGGGTGAGATTTCACTGTGTTCTCCTAAGAAAAAGAGCATTCCGTATTGCCTGCGTTTATTAACTTAAAGGTAATTTCTGTAGACCTCTTCAAAGAACAGTCAGTGCACTGCTGGGTTGGTTTGTTGTGGTTGGTTTTTTTTTTTTTTCAACTGATACATAAAATGACTCTCTTATTCAACTTGTAGTGCACACTGACAGAGGCTGTGCTCCATACCCCACATCCCTCATTACTACACAATCCTACCTAGACTGATGGAAACCTGAGAACCGTGTACCTTCCTCATTTGAAACAGAATTATCACAGTGCAACACTGAAATAGCCAATTTTAAGCACCTGGAAAAAATGAATACCCAGTGATTGTAAAAAAAAGCAGTTGGTTACAGTGGCTTTCCCCACATAAGCTTAGCAGTCTGGGCTAAGTCCCATATGCTGCTACTCAATTTTTAATAGGTCATTGGGCAAAATGTGCATTCATTTTTTATGAATGCTTAAGAAAAAACTGGATATGACAGCTGGTAGGCATGGGGTAAGTGATTGTATCTTTACATACAGGGGTTATTTATCCTTTGCATGTAGCTAAGAAAGATAAAAAGAAAAACATATGTGTTCATCCTTACATTGGGAACGCGCTGCTTGGAACATTCAGCACTTATCCTAAAGCTGCTTGTATACACCCAGTTAAAGGAGAGAACCAGAAGACTCATTCACTGTTCTGCAAGGTGTGGAAGTTTTAGAAACAAATCAAGCACACTCTTGAGGAGAGGGGGTATCACCCAGTTATGAGAGGGTCTTGTAACTACCTCAGGATAGTTCATACCAGGAATCCACGAGAAGATTGCATTCCAGTTTTAGGACCCGTCCTCTTCAATGATGGGCACTGAGCTCAGCTGAGATCAGAGAGATTTGCTGAGGTGGGTAAATTTGCTTCCCCATCACTTCCAGGAATATCTGGTGGCTCAGAGCCACACTTTCCAGGACTTTAAGTAATCACTAGCAGGGTAGGAATAAATCAGATTTAGATTTCAAAACAATGACTCTGACCCCCTCCTTAGCATCCCTTACTTCCCAGCTTGAAGGTCTCAGCAAGATTCATGGATTTCCAACAGGTCTTCCTTGCCCTGTTTCCCCCAAATATTGTGAGACAGCGCATGTACTTTTGTTTTCAATTTAGAGGAAGACAAAACATGGGCTAGGGTCCAATAAAATTCTTAGCACAGATATTGTCTGATATGAATATTAGACCCTGACACTAATATTTCATATGTTCATCAATAAAACCCTCACAATGACAGTTACAATTGAGGGAGTTATTTTCTCTTTCATCTGCCAAAGAATGAAAAAAAAAGTCAAAGAATCACAGGAAAATTGGCACATTTATTTACAAACTGTCCTTGGCTCAGTTGCCATAAAACAAAAACACAAGTTCTTTGGCACAGCTCTCATTGTATATAGATTTAATCTATTTGCTGTTAGTGAATATTAGATCTTGATATGCAACTGTAAACACATCTCTGCTGTTCCCTCAGGGCAAAGTATGTGGACGTATATTTTATAAGAGTATCATCAAGCCACAGCATGTTTGCTGTTTTTTAATATATTTATAAATGTCCCATGCCATTGTCCTTTCAATGCTATAAAATGCTTTCATGATCTGCTTAGGGATACTGAGAATTCAGCTGGCATTGCAATATTTCATTTAATGCATGAAACTCTCAGAAACACTTTATAACATTCAACTAAGTCAGACCAGACAGTTCTTAAAAATATTAAGAGCTTATTTATATCTCCAGAGTATGTGCCAATTTTAAAGCCATGAGTTGTGTACGTAAACTCTGTTTGGGGAAAGGAAAGTTCATAAGCAGAAAAGAAGGAAAACATAGGCCCACTGTTAAACAGAAATGGACAATCAATCACCAATGATGCTGAAAAGGCAGAGGTCCTCAACACCTTCTTCACCTCTGTCTTTACCAGCACTGTTCGGTCCCAGGCTTTGGGAACAAAATTGCCTGTTGATCCAAACACCAAACCACCATCAGTGAAGGAAGAGTTAGTCTATGAATTACTACAGGAGATTGACCCCTACAAATCAATGGGCCCTGACACCATCCATCTGCAGGTGTTGAGAGAGCTGGCTGACATCATTGCAAGGCCACTCTCCATAATCTTCAAGAAGTCATGGAGATCAGGGGATGTCCCAGAGGACTGGAGGAAGGCAAATGTTACCCCTGTCTACAAGAAGGGCTTGAGGGAGGATCTGGGTAATTATAGGCCCATCAGCCTTACTTCAATCCCTGGGAAAGTTATGGAACGAATCCTCCTGGGGGCCATCACAAGTCAAATGAAGCACGTGATTGGGAAAAGCCAACATGGCTTCACTAAGGCCAGATCGTGCTTGACAAACCTGGTGGCCTTCTATGACAAAGTGACTTGCCTGGTTGACATGGGGCGGGCAGTGGACATTGTCTACCTGGACTTCTCCAAGGCCTTTGATATGGTCTCCCCCAGTCTCCTCCTGGAGAAATTGATGTGTTATGGCCTGGACAGGTGGTCTGTGCAGTGGGTGGGGAACTGGCTGACAGGCCACACCCAAAGGGTGGTGATAAATAGCTCCTTTTCCAAGTGGAAACCTGTCACAAGTGGGGTCCCCCAGGGATCAATATTGGGCCCAATGTAATTCAATATCTTTATAAGTGATCTGGATAACGGCATCAAGTGTAGCCTGATGAAGTTTGCAGGTGACACCAAGTTGAGTGGGGAAGTAGACACTCCAGAAGGGAGAGCTGCTCTGCAGGGAGATATGGATAGGCTGGAAGAGTGGGCCAGCAAGAACCTTATGAAATTCAGCAAGGAGAAGTGTAAGATCATGCACCTGGGAAAACATAACCTGGGAGTGCAGCACAGCCTGGGATCCACCTGGCTGGGGAGCAGCTCTGTGGAAAGGGACCTGGGGGTCCTGGTGGACAGAAAGCTCAGCATGAGCGAACAGTGTGCTGCTGCGGCCAAGAAGGCCAACAGGATGCTGGGTTGCATCAAAAAGGGCATCGCCAGCAGAGAGAAAGAAGTCATCACCCCACTCTGCTCAGCACTTGTCAGGCCACACCTGGAGTACTGTGTGCAGTTCTGGTCCCTGCTATACAAAAAGGATGTGGGCAGGCTGGAAGGGGTCCAGAGAAGGGCCACCAAGATGATCAAAGGACTGGAAAGCTGCCATATGAGGATAGGCTGGGAGAACTGGGTTTGTTCAGCCTTGAGAAAAGGAGGCTTAGAGGGGATCTCACCACCATGTACCAGTACTTAAGGGGTAGCTACAAAGAAGATGGAGACTCCCTTTTTACAAGGAGTCACATGGAGAGGACAGGGGGAATGGACACAAGTTGCTCTTGGGGAGATTCCGATTGGACACAAGTGGGGAATTCTTCACAGTGAGGACAGTCACCCATTGGAATAATCTCCCCAGGGAAGTGGTTGACTCGGCCACATTGGACACCTTTAAGAGTCGTCTGGACAGGGTGCTGGGCCATCTTGTCTAGCCTGTGCTCTTCCTAGAAAGGTTGGACTAGATGATCCCTGAGGTCCCTTCCAACCTGTGATTCTGTGATTCTGTGAACTTTTACAGCACAAAATCAATGTAATTCTGACTTGAAGTTTTAGTTACACTGATACAGTTTGGTCCATCCTTTGTCAGAATTTCTTTTCCCCTACCTGACTTCTATATATTAACATTCGTATATATTAACATACCTATGAGGCGATTCTTCATTCTCATTTCCCTGAAAGTTAATCTATGCCAACATTAATATGCCCATATTTTCCCTATCTGCTCCAAATATCTGAGCACTTATCACCCCACCATTGTCAGACTTACTATATACACAATTCTACATCCACACACATACTCACAGATCCTATTGTGCCCTCCTTTTTGTGATTTTAATCTCCAAGAAAAATATTCATTGCCCATCTTAGCATCAGCTAATATATTGAACAACAGGTTTATTTCAATTATGGATTACAGTACATCTTCACAGTTTTTACGGCAGTAAATTCTAGGCCTTTCTGAATCACAAAAGATCTTAATTCTGGCTCTGAACAACTGAATTCCTGTGTTTGCCTCTTTCCTATTCATAAAGCCAAGGCCTGAACACCAGTCAGAGGAATTGTTGCCATTCAGGTGCGTTCTGGCAGATTGCAAGGATCTGTCTTCACTGAGCAAATCCTGTGCTGGCTACCTGCAGCTCCTGGTGACTTGGAATGAAATGGGAAAGCAGCAAGAGACCCAGTCCTCTGGGAAGGTTTGGCTCTCTTACCTTACACTAAGGCTGAGGTGGCCCCCTCACGTTACACCGTGGAGTTTCGCTTCCTTTGCACCACCAGCATTACTACATGTTGAATATGTTTGTGCTAAGTAGCTACAAAACCTTCATCCTTTCTCCACTTGCCCCTTGTCTCCTTTCTGTCTTAATTGTAATTTTCAGAGGCAAAACTCTTGTGAGAATTGTGTGAACTAACACAGATGTGCAATATAAAAAACTAACACCAGAGCAGCACATGCTGCCCATGGGTCCAGCGTGTGTTGGGTGAGTTGAGGCAATGCAGATGTCCAGGACATCTTCAGGCTGCAGGTCCCCCAGGGGAGTGGACGTGGGCAGTATCAGCACATCAGGCCACAGCTGTAGCTACTACTGACAACGTGAATAAGTGCCCATGCCTCAGCTGTGCAGACCTTCCTTCCTCCTTCACCCTGCTCCACAAATAGGCTGGGGAAAAGGAAGCAGTTGTATGAATGTCCCTGAAAATGCCAATTTTACACTGTATGGAAAACAATGTTTTTCTGGTAATATTTTTTAAATGGAACTGGATTCTGACACCATGTTCAATCTGGAAATTGTGGGGGCAGCAAAAGGAAGATAAGATTTGACACATTTTGCTTATAACTGAAAAATCCTTCATCTAAGGGAAAATAAAAACGACATTTTAGCAGAACATGAATTTTAATGAAAGGGTATTTTCAATTAAAATATGCCTCGCGAAAATCTTTTACCATCTTTGCAATCTTTATTTTTAGTGACAAAGGTAAAAAAATCTACTTTTGGTTTCCTTTCAGAGTTCCTCCCAGCTCACCTCTCTAGCTCTTGGGAGGAGGCATGAGCTTGCTTTATTCCTGACAAAACCCCTCCAGGCCATGGCGGGTGGGGGGTGGTTTAGTCCCAGTATGCCGCATCTACATTTCGAGTGAGTGCCATGTTTCACAGCTGCAGCTGTCAACCTCCCCTTTCTGCCTTTATTTGTATTTCACCAGTATCAATGGAAGCAATGAACTACAAAATAAATTTAAGTTCTGCATAGAAAACAAATACCTTTTATTAATCTGGCTTAGCTGCTGAAGTACTGAAACATGGAAAACTTGGTAAGATTGCATAGTCTGTAATGCTGAGTACCATTTCAGGTGAGATCAGCAGTATTTATATGTCAAAAACTGTAATTTAAAAAGGAAACTTTTTCTACAGCTGGTGGTAACTCAGTTTTCAATAGGTAATCACTTCTATTGCCCATCTTAAACACATTAAAATACAATTCCATAAACAGTGCAATAGGAGAGAAATTGAGGCTTAATAAGTCTTCCTTTTCTTTTCTTTTCCTAAGTATCTTATGCTGCTCTACTGAATGTTTCGTGTCCTGTGGAAGTCTGCATTCCCTAGCTGGCCGTTTGATTTGCAATTCACAGATTGGTACCTATCTCAGCTCTGTTTCCATGTCCTTTAGGTCATCTCTCACTTGCACTGATCCAGAATTAGAAAATTTACTTTGGAGGCTAGTGTCAGATATAATGGAGTAACTGCAGGCTGTGTTATAAATTGAGATTCTAAGGGGAAATAAAAAAGGCAGCAAAGTCAGAGAGAAGCTGCAACATCCTAAGCAAACTCCATGGACGTTGTCTATAACAATGATCGAACACCACCCCAGTTTATATGCGTCATTGTGGCATGGCAGCATGTCTGCAAGGTGTTCCTACTGCACTAGCATGTCTGCAAGTGGGCAGATCTTCTGCAGGGAGCAGAATGAAGAGCACTCTCCATATTTACCACAACTAACCACTCCAGCCACTCCTGCTGTTAAGGCAGCATTCAGTCCTGCTGTTCATAACAGCCTTGAGTGTCATTTAATCCCATTTGGTCCCCCCTACTTCCAAACTGCACTGTCATCCATGCCCAGCTGTACCTCCAAATGATATACATCATTGCCTCCAAATACTAAAGAACATTTCTGGCAAAAAAAGAAAAACCTATTCCCTGGGAAGCAGGGCAGTGGGGGAACACTGGGATTTTAAATGGCTACACTGAGCCTCTGGCAATGACATCAGACCTCTTAAACTGATGGCTGGGACACTAATAGCAAGAGTACTTTGTTTCTTAATGGACCTCTGAGTTCCTTGGTGTGAATAGTTAGCCTTTATTCCTCCCCTGGGCTCTCTGTTTTTTAGACTCTTCAGAGTCAAGGTAGGCTTAGACAAATCATCTTTGCAAAACAGTGGCGGAATCAAGGTTACCATTCTGCCTTCCAGTCCATGATGGGAAATGTTCAAAGGATAGCTATATCCTGCAGGGGCTCATCTCATCTTACCTCATCTCATCTCTTTGTAGATGTCAGGGTGCACTTGCAGCTGTGGTGACTCACCTAGACACAAAACCAAGGTCCTGTCCACAAAGTGTCTCTGACATCTTGCAAAATTTTTTGTGTGTCACAACTGAATTCCTGCCCAGAAGTAGTTTGTTTTCCACCTGCTTAGTACCTCCCTGGCTAATATTTTTGCTATTTTTTGTGGTAATTTTCTGGGTGCTGTTAATAATGTTGTCACACATTTTGCTCCACAGCTGCGCTTCAAATAAGGCAACATCTGTTTACTGGTTGCATTTCTGTTTGTGAAGTTGTTTAACGAACATTTTGGAAATACTTTTATTTTATAACTTGCTGTGCACAAGGCTCTTTGTTCTAGTTATAGCTATTGTGCATGATTTGTAATAAAAATAACAGAAGCACTGTGGAAGATAGTGCTTTTTTCTACAGAGATAATTCATCTGTGTGTATTTCTCATGCACCATCTATCACAGATGCTGGAAGAAGAAGAAACATCCTACATTACGTAGATTAAGGGCTGACCCAACTGGTCTTCAGAAAATAAAACTTCTTCCAGTGACTTCAGCTGGAGTTGGACAAACTCACTACAGAGATAGGGTAATAAAAAACAACAGTTTACAAAATACACTTTACAAGATAAAAATGCATGATTTTTCACAGTGCCAAAAATATTTTAACTTGCTAATCAGCAATCCCAATGAAACTTAATGTTGACTGAGTTTCAATGAATTAATACATTCACCATGCACCACAATGTGATTTTTCCCATGGCTTCAAGAATAAGTTAATTGTGAGTTGGTTCTTGGTCTAATATTGTGAACTCAGACATAAATTATTCATACTCTCTCATATAGTTCTATATCCCATCTGCAAGCTACATGGAAATTAGCCCCCGGCTCAGATTCCTCCTAATGTAAATTGGCATAGCAACAATGAATTCACAGTTACCCTGTGTTTAGCATGCCCTTAACAACAGGCCTAAGGAATTCTACTCAGAGTGTCTTTAGTAACTAAACAGCTCCTGTGGACTGAGTTTTGCAACACACGCGTGCAGCTGTGGTCTCAGCATAAACCCTCTGTTTCATCTATCAGGTGGATAAAGAGCTGGAGTAAATGGTATAAAGAAAAAAATCTGTATAATGCTTAGCACCAACTAAAATTAAAGGCATTGCTCTAATTTTACTAATTTAGGTCCAAGCATCTGCAGATGTGTGTGTCCTTTTTTATCATCTCATTCAACCTCTTCTCAACAAAATCAGACTAAAGAGACAAACCAGAAGACAAAGGGAAAGTTTAAAAAACTCTACAGTTCACAGTGCTATTTTAGAGATCTCTGTAAATGATCATGCTGAAACATAAGCAAGTCCTTAAATCTTTGAAGGATAGGATTTAGCCAAATCTGTAAGTCCACTGAATGATTCACCTGAGTAAGATGTTTGGAAGTAGACCCAGCTGTGCAGTAGTATAGTTATTCTGATACTAAAGGTGTTCTAAATATTTCTGAAGACAATCTCTTGCTTTCATATCTATTCATCCCATGTAATAGCTTTTTACTGTATCTTACAGTAATGTTTAAAATGTATTTTTAAGAAATATATTTGGGAAGATGTTAACTGTTTTAAATCATTACCTTTTAACTCTAAGTACATGTGAAAATACCTGCCCAGATTGCCACCCTTCTTTGATCTACAGAGAAACAGTATTTTCTAGTTTATGTTCTCTTTTGCTGTTGAAGACAAGTCCTATCATATCAGGTACTTGTCCAGTGGCAACTTAAGGAGAAGTGAAAGATGAAAAGTTATTTCACTTCCCTCTCTTACCTTCTAGCATGTCTGATTTTATTCATGCCTGTCTTTTGTGATGTCCTGTTGTGCAGCATGCAGCTTATCAACTGACACAAAAATAAATGCATAATAAATATTCTACAAGAGCAGAGAAAGGGGTATGCTAAATATAAACTGTCTGGTCAGACTTCTACCCTCGTCCCTAAGGGTAAACACTGTGTCTTCTGACATCTCTCAACTTCTTGCAGTGCTGTCTCAAGTGCTACTAGCAACTAGTAATTAGTCTAGTTCTCAGATGCCTTGAGTGTCAATAGAGAAAAAAAGGCAACAATTCCTACACAGAGCTATTTTAAAATCAGTTGCTTCAGTTCTAATATTTAATAAATTACTTGTAATGTTTTAAGGTGCCGCAGTAGTGGCAGCATACCAGAAACATAAGGATAAGCAGTTGCTCCAGATATGGAAGAGAGCTGGTTTGGCAGAAGCCTCAAGCATCTCATATGTAATATCAGGTCAAGTAAGAGACATGGGGCCCAGACAAAGAGAGTGATGTCTGGGAGAGGAGAAGTTGTTGTCCGCTTCAGTGAAAAATGAAAAATGCCAGTAATGGATATTAACAGTCATTTTTCCTAATTTGTCCTACAAAAGGACAAATGAACACTGACTGCATATTCAAGAGATCCCAAATTTGACTTTCAAGTGGCTTTTTTCTTGGCCTAACAGCAAAGGGCACCGGCCTTTGCCCTAGGGCTTGGGGGATACATCAGAAGGAAAACCCTTGAGTTAAAGAATTCAAGACATTTTTCCATTTCAAATTTTTTTTGTGTTGTTCTTTTATTTTTCCAGCTGACCTTAACAAAGTGAGGAGAAGAGGCTCTCTTCTGTCTCACTATTACTCTTGGATTAAGAATATATTTATAAGTATTATTAATCATAAGTATTATTCTAAGGGAGAATAAAATAAGTGGGATGAAATCACGGGGAATGTTAGTAATTTTTAAGGAAACACCCCCTCAATTTTCATTCCATTATTTTCCTACATTACGTTATCTTTGCTATTACCATTACTGTGAGAAAATTATCTGCACTGCTGATCAGCCTTCGAAAAAAAAGCACTTAAGAAAAGACCATGGACAACTTTTAAGGCTAGAAATAGTTAAAAATACTTCACACTGTTTCAGTACTTTTCCTGTGGTTTTGGACAATGAAAATAGATCATTCAGTCTTACTGTATTTATGGTCAGTATCTGTTCTCTTACATACTAAAGCAGGGCTACAAAGTCCAAGGTACAAACTCTGCAAGAGACTTCAGAAATACAAACACATTGTAGTACAAATAAAACATTATTTACCATCAGCAACATTTACTCTAAAAAGCCCTGGGCCTGACTGTCCCTGTGAGATTAGCCAGAAGAAACGACCCTCTAAAGCATGAAATCCTTCCTTTAAGAGAAGAGAGCACTGGCCAGCTAGTGGCAGGATACCACTAGCATAGTCTGTATTGGTTCAGGGATGTGTGAGGACACACTGCTCTTGGTCCCAACCAGGCCACAGTCTGTGAAGGAGCCAACAGGATTTCCTGCTGGAGTGTGAATTTTCCTTGCATTCAGACTTTACATGGGCAGCAGTCAGCACAAGATCAAGGATGGCCACTCTATTCATGCCACTGCTGCCTCAGAGTCTGAAGATGAGTGGAGAGGACTTTACAGTTAGTAAGACACAACAAGGCCTCCAAAGCCTTGAGCTTCTGATTATGGATCTTTCACTACCTCTGAAAAGGACTTATAAGTTACAAGCGAATAACTCTTCAGTACATCAGAGTGCAAGTACTTTGAAAAGGAAAAGAAATCTGATCTTCTATCCTGTTTGAAAACATAAAAACAAAGTCCTCCAAAATTAGGGACTGTGCAAACATATTTGAATTAGAATATCTGAAATATATTATGATGTACAAGTTTCCCTTTCCACTAATATAAAAGCCAGTTTTTAATCACCTATTCATACTAGCACTGGAATTTGGTTCTTAGGACTCTCATCTCACACTCACTACTTGCAGAGCACCAAATTCACATTGATCTCTTCGGCTGAAGGTACAGAATTAAGTCCTGTCTAATTTCACTAGTTCAGCACAGTGATAATAGAGTAGAAAATTAATAAACAAAGTTAACAATGACAGTAGCATGGCTATTAATTGGTCACCTGGCAGAAATGGAGAGAACATCAAAATTCTGTCCTTTAAAGCCTAGGGACCTGATGTGTGGAACACAGATCTTGCGTACCTTTGTGGTTTTGAACATCACAGCTTAAGGCTTAAAACTAAGGCTTACACTTCAGCACTTTCCAAGTCAAGGAAAGATTTAAGAATTCATTAAGTGTTCTTTTGAAACAAGGCTTGAGTTTCTTGCACTGTTATCTCATGTTCACTGTGTTTCATATTACTGCATGATTCTTCTAAAAAATCCTGGCTACCTTTTATAATAATACCTCAGGTAGTTTTAGTAAGACTTGCACGTAGACATGTCAGGAGCTGCCATCTCTATTTTGTGTAGAGGAAGGAGTAGGAAAAAATGTAAGGCAATGTCTGAATCCATGGCAATATATGTGAAGTGGTCTAGCAAAGGAAGTTGACAGAACAAGATATAACCATAATGAAATTTCCTCCTGGGACCTGGATATATTTCTACTCAGGACTTATCTGACAGTATAAGATCCTTTGTAGCATACCTGTCAAAGCTAGGTTGTAACCTCATCGGAGGAATGGCCCAAGAGTATAAATACAAATAAGACATTTTCAGGTTTTTTTTTTTAATAAGTTACTAGTTTTGAGTGGTTCACTATTGCAATTTCTTCCCTCAGAAAAAAGCATGGGAAGACAAAAGTCTATTGTACTATTTTTAAATGAGTAATGAAAGTTCACAAAAACATTGGGGTTTAGTTACATTTCTAGTGCCCAAATTGTTCTTGTTTCTTCTACAAATAAAGAAAAAACAAACTCTCATTTTAAATTATCTTCCTCAGCTTAACATTTTCCTGTGAATCATCTAGTTCTGACCTTTATAATAATCTGGTGGTCTTTTATTTTATGAAAATTATATACTTCCTATATTGACAGGCTTAGAGTCTAACTAGATGGGAAACCCACAAAGGAAGTGGGTAACATAAGAGAGAATCCAAAGTGTTGAGAAAGGGTAACACAGACAGAAAGCACTGCAGACTGGGGAACCTCCTCTGTGGAAGAGAAACTGGGTTGGCAGCTGCCAGGAGAAGGATCCAACAGTCTGGGAGTACCAGGGTTTCCAAGAGGACAAGCACACACTGTAGGCCCCCAGGGTCCCTGGCTCCTGCATCGAGAACAAGGTCACACCTGGATGCTCTATGGGGGGAATCAGCTTCCCTGTATTCTGTTAGCCTTCATTTCTGTTAGTGTGCACTATGCTGTGGTCCACATAACCATATGGGCGATACAACAGATGCAACATCGGCAGAGTTATCTGTAGATCTAACATCTTGTAGCAGCACTGCCTAGTCATATTTGATAATATATGGACTATACTGAGTTCCTCTGATATTAATGACAATTTTGTCAGCCGCCTTTCTACAAAAATTTAGAATAGAAATCTGTTTAAATAAGGCACAGAGGGAGGGCTTGGCTTCCCATCTCTTAAGTGTCATTAAAGAGGAAGGGAAAGAAAAACTAATACAATAATTTTTCATAGAATCTTGTGTCTACTTTGGCTTTCACATTGCTTATGCAAATTATACATACACATGTAAACTGATAACTCTTTATGCAGAGCAAGCATTCCTGTGCTAGATTAGTAGTAGCATGAATGGTCTCCCACTTTGGGTTTTATTCCCTACTGCATTTTATTACGTTGTTAAAAAATGCAGATTTCTTAATAATTAAACCAACCATTTAAAGTTCTGAAATATGTGACCATGTAAAGATATGCTGCAATTTATCCCTAATTATTATTTTTATATATCCCCTATTACTACTGTAGAAGGGAGTTGTTTCAAATGAATGGGATAACAAAAAAAATCCACCGGCTATAAAGAAACACAGAAGAGAATAACCTCTGCCCTTGAATATTATTGTGCTGACAACTGTTCTGAACAGGTTGTCTGACTAGTGAAGAGCTACTCACCTAGTAAAACTTTAAAGGTTTAAGCTTTATAAGACTTCTCCTTTAGTACTGATTAACCTGAAAACGCTGTTTGAAAAGCACATGTAACATGGAATACGTACTGCAATGATTTTTTTTTTCATGGGAACACAAAAGCAATTTCCAGATCTGAATTTCGGTATAGGCTATTAATAAGTACTGTCTGAAGGGAAAAAATTATATTACATTGGAAATAGTAAGATTTCCCTTCGGCTGATATAAGGGAAATAACAGGCTTTTTATAAGGCTGTTTGTTTTTTTTTTTTTTAACAGGCTTTTATAAGGGAAATAATAGGCTTTTTAAAGGTCTAGATTCAATATTTTTTCAAATAGCTTTTTCAAATAACAGTAACAGTAAACTGAAGACAACACTAGTTACATTGCAGTTTGATATAATAAAAAAAAATTCCCTAGCAGGGAATAAAGCCCTTTCAGTGAGTCTCTGAGTAATACCCAGGAAAAAAAAAAGTTACCTCTAATGTCCCTCATCACCTGCTTGTCCTCAGTCAGCGTTATCCCAGTTCTCTTCTAGGGTTGGTCGCAGGGTGTGTGGACATACAAAGACCAAGCACTTTGGGGTCGTCTTGGTTTAAAAGCTATCTCAAAACAAAACTGGCACAAGAAAAAAAGCCTTTTCTATAACATGCAGAGTCATTCTGGAGCTCTTTTCTTGCAGCCTTACCTGGATGATGTTCGGTCAAAAAATGCAGAACAGTAGTGGGCAAACTTGGCTCTCACGTTAATGCCTGCATCAACTCTTGGCTTCTGTGATCTGTGCTTATCACTTGGACAGCAAGAAAGCAGCCGGTATCTGTGAAAATTGCTGAGTCTCTGGCCAGCCCCATCTTAAGTGATTGGCCATTCTCATTGAATGCTTGAGCCTGCCAGAAGATCCGTGAACAGGTACCACAAGAGGTCTGAGCAGGCCACAACCCCTACCCCATAGGGAGGTGACTGGGGGTATTTTGCTGGAACGACCACACTAAAGGGCAGTAAAGGAAGCAAAAAAACCCTCTCTCTCTCTCTCGGGCTTCTGCTAGCAGCAGCCACCAAAAAAAAATATTCTTCATGGTGTTTTGACATGAAAATATTGGAAAACTGGACATAAGTAAATACAAAGGAATTGAAAGACATTCTTTCAGCCCATGTATTAGTGGATGATACAACAACAGTAAATTTCTGCCATTTTATTCTTTTATAGCCATGGGGGACATCCAGAGATTTCATAGAAGGTGAGTAAAAGCCATCCAGTCTGTTTACCACTGATCTTCCCCTTGATATATTCCTCAGCCCCTATCGTTCCTCCCCCGAGAGCTGCTGCCACTGGCACATCTCTCCTCCTGCACCTTAGAGGAGGTATCTGCAGCCTCTGAGAGGCTGCGCTAGCGCTGATCTATTAATCATCTGGCAGACAGTGATCTCACAGGCAATTCAATTAGCAATATCCATCTCAATGACAAAGCATGCCTTTTATGTGTCTGGTTTCCAACTAGATATATATAAGTGTTGTGCTGTGCCCCTTTTTTTAAACAATGGAAATCACTGACCTAGTGCAAGTTGTGTTTATTACCCATTTCTTTTCAATCAGCTGGCTTGAAATAAGTTTTGCCTTAAAAAACGGCCTGTATCCTTTGGTGACAGGCATGCTGCTTTGGCTGAGGAGCTACTGAGAGAACTAGTAACAAATATTCAGCTTTCCACATAAGAACAACAACAAAAAAAAGCTTTACCTTTGAAATCTGAAGCTGTATTTTAAAAGATAGATCTTTCAAAATTAGGTTAAGAATATTGGGAAAGGACCCCTGCAAGCTATTGGAGCTCTGCATTTAACTTTACATTATTATTGTTGTTTAAAAGAGAAAAGTAATCCAGTGAAAATTAAATAAGCAATTTTCATGTGAATGCCTCCGGGCATTATTAAGATTCACAGTGTAAAGTGTCCTGCTGCTTCATAATGAATTGATCTAAACAAGGTATTAAATACCTACCGCCTTTATAATGCAGAAAACATTTTGCATTGCCGATGTTTCTGAAACAGGCTGGCTGAACTGATTTTTTCCCTTAAATACATAGCCAAAGGTTAAATGCTCTGGCATTTTCCAGTGGCAGCATCCATCCTCCTATACTTTGGTGGCAGGCAAAATAACCCTGATTAAATTAATCAGTGTCTTCAGCTACTGTTGTGCTCATTATCAACCCTCTAACATTGAGCGTTCTGAAGATATATCCTTAAGTGCAATATTGTAGGCATCGGTTCATTAGCAAGTATAATCAACATGGGTTATCAAAAGCATTTTTGATGCATAACAAATAGAGCGAATTACTAAAACAATAAAAGAAAAATCTAAGATCTACAGCAGGTTGATCTACAGGATGTAATATTTCATTAATATAATTAGAAGCAGTTTATAATAACTTAATTTTCCACCATCTTTTGTCTAACGGAGACCAGAGAAACTCTGCTGCTTCCTTCAGAAAGCTTGTGCCCTGGCTGGCAAAATGTCATGTGAAATTAGACTACGCAGTGAAGAAGATGTTATTTTACATGTGATACATTCCCTTTAGAAATCTTGCTGATTGCACACAGGCTGTGTAATTACAGGCACTCATGAACTGTACTTCATTAGAATGACAAAGTGTCGGCATTGGTGAGACATTTAGCCCATCCAGTATTCAATGAACTCAAGTACACTTTTAGGATCATCATAATTTGAAAAAAAACAATGCAGGGTGATGCTTAAGGAACATAATACCAGTATGGTTGCATTTTCTCCCCCAGAATTAAAACAACCCAGTATTTAATTTATCTTCTCTTTTTTGGGGGAAGAGCAATCCTGTGAGTTTTAATATTTTCTCTTTGCAAATGTAAAGTTTGCCATTAGATTTTCATTAGAAGCTTCCACCGACTTGCATGATAAGCAGATCTGAGTTATTTTTCTTTTTTCCATATGAACTGTGACACATTTTAAGTCTGGTACACTTAATTTTCTAAGGGAGTCACACTAAAAGGAGAACTTACTAGATATTCATCAGCTGACCTATGCTTGATGGTAGCTGTTAAGTTCTGCAAATGCACAAGTACTCTTTCTTAACTTAAGAAAATAGTACTTACCTGTCGAGAACAGGAATAATAGAAAATGTTGGGGCTGATTCTGCCTTCACTGGGATCAAGAGCAAAATTCTGACTGATTTCCAAAAGGAGAAATCTCGGATACAAGACTTTTCTTGCTATAAATTCAGTCTATATTTGAAGACTCCAGCAAAGAAAAGGGAGGTTCATTTATGCTGAACTAGTCAAATCAGCTGTATTTGTCACTTTGAATATATCTGTAACTTGGTGATCGTGGTCCTTACTGCATTTTTTCAGATGGCTACAATTCTACAAAGTTACATTACTGTGTAGTTCATAAGACATTAACCTGAAAATGCAAATATAAAAATGAAAATATTTACAAAATATAATATTATAAACATATATTAAATAAAGTAATATATAAGGAATATGGCCAATAATATAAGTAGCACACTCAAACATGTAAAATCTAAATTGCACAAAACATAGAAAGGAAATGTTTGTTTTCTGTACAAATTACACAATTTCTTCTTATTGACATCACAAAGTCTTTCACCTTGACTTTTTCTGCTGAAAAGTTTTGATTTATGGCTTCTGTTTCAGGTCCTTTGTGAATCCTCACAAATGAGCAGATTTTGCATGTTGTTCCAACATGCTTCTTAAAGGGAAAACTGCTTCCCTTGCACAGAACACTGAAATTAATTTGAAAAAAAAGAAGAAAATTAAGGGAAAAAAGGATCAACAGTGACCAGATCATGAAAGCTCTCCTCATGTGGCATTTACTGGACAGCCACTAAACCTGGCTACTTACATGAGTGTTTAGAAGTCTGGACTGCTTCATACTTGCCTTTCACATCAAACTTGGATAATGAGGATAAATTTCATGGAATTAAGATATCAAAAGTTCTTCTGAGCACAGTGATCGTATATTCTTCTACAGCTACATATTTCTGTTTGGGTTTGATCATTTTTATCCAATGCCTTTACCCGTTTTACGTCCTCCCTTATGCTCTACACTGCTGCAAGGGATGGGGGCAGCAGTCCCTGAACACAGCTCCCTCTATCAAACCTACGTATCAGATGAGAATAGCAAGGCATAGGAATGCAGGAACTGGAGAGAATACATGGTCTGTCAGTGTTAATCTTTTTAAATATTCTGCTTCACACCAGAGAGGATTTAATTGTTTCTTAAATGGCTCTAGGGCCTCGGAATGAGCAAACCTGTCTAACAGAACGGACATATATTTGAAAGAATCTTTGTAATAAATATTGACCTATGATATCCGTAGATCATTCTGGAGACACAGCATTCTCTCCTTGCCTGATTAAACTGTGCTAATATGAAAATGCAGGCCAAGTCCATAAGGCACAACAGATCTGCTGGAGTGTGGAAATGCCTGGAAGTTCCGAGCTCGGGGAAGAGAGGCAGAGAGGCACAGGAACTCCGCCTGCATGCTAATGAACTCCGCCAGATCCTAATCCAAACAGATGCAATTTAAATTCCCGTCCACAACTTCAGCCTCAAATTCTTCTAACTAACCCTCAGCCGTGAGATAAGCAGCCGTGCAGAGGCAGAGATGGCAAAGCAGAGGTGACAAAAGGCAAAAGTCTACCCCTTGCCAGGATTTGAAGTTTGTGTCAGTCACTAAGCCAAACTCAGAGGAGTAATCAAAATGTCATTTACTTCATCTGCCCATAGCATTTTGACTTCTACCCTGTAAGCATTCCTGGATTTAGGACTAGCAAGATCGTTTTAGTAATCATAAAGCATACATTTTCACAGACATGTGGCATCACTTAAAAGCATTTCCCTCCCACTTGACATGGAGCTCTGTTAGAGATGGCAGACAATATTTCACCAGCTTGGCTTATTCTTTGCACAGACACTCAACTTCCTACAGAGGCTTAGGTCTAATCAGCCGATTTATTGCCAAGCCCTGCACCGCCCAGACTCGCAAGAAAACCATAGAAGAGAATTGCTGGGCTTTATTGCTAGTGGTGCCACAGCAACCCAGCAGTGCTGCTTTTCATGTGGTACCCTGTTACAAACTATAGACTAGCTCCCCACAACCATTTTCCTCCAACTGCCTATAGACAGGATCTACAAACTGCAACTCTTCAATAGCACTCTAATGCTGCCCTAACACATAATGGCGTAGATCTGGAGGGACCCTTCTGTTTTCAGTAAAATTACTCATAATTTACACTTAATAAAAGCAGAATTTGCCAAAGTGATGTAGTAATCACAATTTAAGACAAACTGCTGGCTATGTTTTGGGGCTTTTTTTGTTTTTTGTTTGTTGTTTGGGTTTTTTTAGTAAGTGGTAACAGACAGCTGGTCCCAGTAAGCATCCAGGGCCCTATTACCTTGCCCAAAATTAAATGAACTGAAAAGTAATTGAATGTCCATTTACCAGTATTCACATATATCAGGTTTTTCCCATGCAGATGTATGCAGGTCTTCAGTTTCATAAACTTGTCCTGAGTTTTTTTTAACACAACTCAGAAATCTGAAGGAGTTACACAAATTGGCGAGTGGCTAATCTCAGCTTTTCATCTTTGGGGTTATTTTCAAATCAAGTGATCCCTGTTGTGACTACTTTCTAACGTCTGGCTGGTAGCTTATTTGAAGAGAGGTGGTGGCCTCATTTTGAATTCTAATGGAGACATTAGACTCCCTAGTGGCACACTTGGTGGAACAGTCCTCGATGGGAAGCTGAAGCAAGACAAAAAGAATTAAATGTAATTACATCCTGCAACTCAATAATCCAGATCAAGTCCATAGCATCTGAGTCTGACAGCCACAGTCAGTCTTTATATAGTTTATATAGTTGAGGGGCAAAGTTTAAGACTAAACTTCAGGTCTCTTGATTTAGGAAGTACCATGTGTTCTAGAGTCACTTAGAAAGCCACAATTTTTTTTCCATCTCTAAGAAAGGCAAAAGGCCACACGAGGATTTAACTTGTATGAACAAGTATTTTTAGACAGAAAATACTGAAATATTTTGTCAAACTACATGCTACTGTATTCCTGTATTCCTAACAGACAGTCATAGAACAGCCTGAGACAGGTGAAAAAATCTGAGATATACTAAACTTGACAAGCGAGTCAGAGTCTACTCGCTTAGGTCTCAGGTCTTTTATTCCATGCTGTGCTCTAAATTCAGCATGGTAGGGGAGGCACTACTATACATCTTGGTGTGGTTATATTGCAGCTTCAGAACAGGGAAAGCTCACATCTGTTAGAGACATCCTGAAAATACAGAAAATATATTAATTGTAAGGCTGATTTCCTCAGCTATATCTACAGCGTGCATTAATTTATGCACAAATATAGCCATAAGTATAATGGTTTTGCTTTTCTCCATAATGGCTCTGCAGAATTAATGTAATGTTAAGCATTTTCATAAATGATCACTACCCGCGGTTTTCAAACTGAGAGAGCCCTTGCCCTGCATGAGCTATACTCCGCTTTTCCTCCATTGACTATGAGAGATCTGAAGTTTGCCGAGCTTGTTTCGCACTGAGGGATTTGTCCTTCACAATCAACAGAGCTGGATTGTCTGAAATTTAAACTCCAAACAAGATCTCAGAGAAAAATAGAAACATAAGTCTTACATTAAGTACTATGACCTAAAAACGGTACAGAAGTATTCATACTGACTTTAGTATGTGCCTGTTTACTGCACAGCAGTGAGTATGGGCACTGAGGATGCCATCTACTGGCAAAAAAAAGCACGAGAGAGCATAATTGTATGGCAGGCGATTTCCAAAAAAGGGGAAGAGTAAGAAAACGTGATGTGGGTCATTAGTTTGGGGATTTTGGGGGGTTTTTTTTGTTTTTAATTGTCCATTTCAAGTTTTTTAAGTCAAGTAGTTGTAACTGCATGATATGATGCTGAATTTTATGTAGAAACTTTGTGGGACAGAGTTTTGAACCTGAAGTATATTATTACAACTTAATTTTGTGCTGGAAAAGGATAATGTTTAAAAATAGTAACAACTTAAAAGGCATCAGTGATAATGAGAAAATATGAATAGAGCTGCAAGACTGAGATTGCTCGTACTTTCCTATACTTCTTATTTCACAGAATCTCAAAAATTACTCTCAAGTCCTCTTTAAATATTTGGTGAGAATATTCAGACTCTAAACCTTTGACTCTAAAATCTGGAAAAGTACAAAACTCAGCAGTGAATCTGTTTGTTATTGGGCTGTCAGCTATAGCAACTGTGATTCCAAGCTTTACGCAGCCAATTTGTGATTTGATCACAAATAGTCATCTCAGTGGAGAATATCTGTCCTTTTAACTCCACTCAGAAAACAGTAACTGTTGCCATAGTACTATGGCAATGCAGATCCATGTAAGCTGTATCTCTGCTGGTTTGAGGACCATCTCTGCTGATTTGAAAACATCTTTTCTTAATTTCTCCAATTACTACCGAGGAAATTTTTTTATTGTGTCCAGTCCACACCTAGCCAACAAGCAGGTTACCTAGACTATCTAATCAAAAACAGTTGGTCTATTATTGACCCAATATTCTCTGAGAGTGTCCCATTTTTGCAAGTAAGTCACAGGAGTTCAGCATGGACTCTGGTCTAAATCTAATTTGATCATTGTCTAGATTAAGGTAACAATCACTGACAAAGAGACAGCCATCTGCTCAAAATGAAGACCCACAAAAATGTTGGAAATGCCAGAAGTGGCCTACAACATTTTTAATACCAGAGGGAAGCCAGAAGTAGAAGGAAGAAAAACTACAAAACATCATTTGTGAGCAGAGACATCTCTGACCACAGCTTTTTCTAAACTCATCTCTTAAAAAAGTAAACATTCCTTTGTTGCTAGCTGTGATGTGGCTCCAAGAAAGGCAGCAAGCCTGGAAGTGCCAGTACCAACAAGATGCCATTCACATTCTACCACTAAATCTCCATGATCCTCTGTGACATATAGGAAGACTGCAGGAGGAACAGCACAGAGAAAGGAAGAAAAGTAAGTATCATCTAGGATGAACGCAAGCTTCTCTGTAGTCTTGAAAACATCTGCTAATATCAAAACTAAGCATTTCACTCATTTTAGGAAAGCAGAAGAGAATAGGATATAATGTTAAAATAAGCTGCAGAAATAAAAAAAATAAATCAGGAAAATGGGAAAAATAGTTTCGGATGTCACTGTCACATAATAAAGCCTTTGATCTATGCTTTGTCCACGCAACAATTGCCCTTACAGAGACACCAAAGCTGTCTCTGAAACATGGCAGTAGGGCCCTGCCAACTAAACCTGTGGTGAAGCTAAACACTGATGTGATGAGAATCTCCTGATGGTCTTCTGAAAGGCCCATCACTGATAAGATTATTCTGCTCCAGGGAATGAAGTCCGGGGCTACACCTGCATGGGGCTTTACATAGGGCTGCCTTGCACCACCACTCTTTCACTTACAATAGCAAAAAAAGCTTTTAGAGTGGCCCCTTCTTTTAAAGTCACCCCCGCTTTTTTGTGACTACAGCTCAAGACAAGAAGGGAGAAAGTGTTACCATGCCAGGACCAGAACATTGCCCTGGGCCGAACATTCCACACTAACTAATATTCCCCTGGAAAGCAGCAGGCATCGTGTTAGAAAACTCTCATGGAAGGCCTAAAGCATGGGAGGACACAGGTAATTTCATAGATGCCCAGCTGTCTCCAACATCAGCAGGGAAAAAGACTCATTAGGAATGGACTGAAAATTAGAGGAGCATCAACTCTGCAAATACATGACATGCTGTGTGAATCTAAAAAAAAAGTAAAGACCTGAAACATAAAGTAAACCTCTAAGTTTCTTCTAGATTCTCTGCAAGAAACCGATCCCTTGGTCCGAAATTTGCTTTCAGTTTAAACCAAGGTCATGTTTTAGCAGGGATAGAGTTAATCTTCTTCACTGCAGCTGGCCTAGTGCTGTGCTTTGGACTTAGTATGAAAACAATGTTGATAACACAGATGTTTTAGTTGTTGCTGGGAAGAGCTTGTACTAGTCAAGGACTTTCCCAGCTTCCCATGCTCTGCCAGGTGCAGAAGAAGCCGGGAGGGGAGGGGGGCACAGCTAAGAGAGAGGATTCAAACTGGCCAAAGGGATATTCCATATCATGTAACATCATGCCCAGTACGATAACTGGGGGCAGCTGGCCGGGGGAGGCAGGCAGCAATCGTGGTTCAGGGACGGGCAGCATTGGTCAGCGAGTGGTGAGCGGTTGTATCGTTTGTTTCTGGGTTTTTTCCCTTTTTCCTTTTTTATTATATTAACACTATTGTTATTATTATAATAATCAATATTATTATATTGATGGTTATTTTATTTTAATTATTAAACTGTTCTTACCTCAACCCACAGGTTTGGGTTTTTTTGCTTTTGCTCTTCCTATTCTCTGCCCCATCCCACAGGGGTGGGGGGAGTGAGTGAGCAGCAGCATGGTGTTTAGTTGCCAGCTGGGGCTGAACCAGGATGACCAATTTAATTACAAAGGGAGAACACAGGCCATGAAACGATCCAGAAGTCAGAAGTATACCTTATTAGGCAAGTATGGCTCTATCAAACACATGATTGTGTTATACTGTTCAATGGACTGAATAGTAAGTCTATACTGTTTAAGGAAATCTGAATACTTTGCATCTCCTCTTTCCTGTGATTACTATCTACAAATGGTTGTGGAGGACCCCCACCCAGTAAATGGGTTTCCCCCACTCAATAGCTCCTCCTAACAGATTAATACTATCAGAACCTCCTGTTCAACACAAAACGAGAATATCAGCAAGGTCTCCTTCCAGACGATAATCTCCTACTTGACATACAATGACATTATCCCACCAAAGCTTGAGACAAATTTTAATTCTTGCTGTAATTACAGGCTTTATTAGGTATAGAGGGTTGTTAGGTGCAGAGCAGCTACTCCCACTAGGGACTGTTCAGGAATACAGTTGGTGCAGCCAAACTATTTATGCAGTTAATTTTAAAGAGTAATTTAAATAGTACACTACCTCCATTTGGATTTCTTTTTGGTGACTTCCGTGTCTTCCATGTGTTATGTTGAAAGAGTATGTTTTTAATTTGATCTAGCAATTCTCATTGTAGGACGCAATAAAATCATACAAAAGACCATTTCAAGCTATTTTTATGTAGTGGATTGAAATGTAAAAAGAATGGCATCCTGTAATGCAATTATTGAAAAAGTAGACAGAAAGATTAAAATTTATGACGTTGCTAGGAAATGTTAAATGTACAAAAACCTAATTAGTATTGAAAAATATTTAAATCTTCCAAGTCTAGTGAACTTTTAGAACCTGAGCTTTGCAGCTAGTAATGAGTTCGAAAAATTCAATACTGCTAGAAAAATAATTATGAGTAATGCAATTAAATTATCAGCTTGTGACAAGCATTAAATCCTATCTAGAGATACTCTTAAAGGCATTGCCTTCTAGATCTATTTAAAGTACTGGTCACACAGTAAACACTATTTTATTTTTTCAGTTTGCCTAAACTCTGTGCAGGTTCTGGAAAAGCAAAAAAACCATGAGGACACAGCCTGAGGTTAAGAAAGCATGATGGTTGGACATAATACCCATGCTAAGATGTGCACTGGATGTTTCAAAGCCCCAAGACCAGAAGTAAGACCCCTCTAGCTGGGATCTCTTCTCAAGGGTCTGTCAGACTTCATTGCATATTTATTTCCTAGAAGTTCAACAATGGTGCCTGCAAAAAAACATGTCTTGCACACAAAAAGGTGAAAGCAAGGCTTCCCACTCTTCCCTGTTTTAATGTTTTTCTAGTCTGTCTTGTCTGGCCCATGCATCCAGGACAGTTTTCATGATGCCAATTTCCTCACATTTACAGTGATCCAGGAAGCTTCTGTCCTTTCCTGGTGCTCTCTTGAAAGGACTCATCCAAGACTGGAGACCTGCTCTTGTTAATGGATACACATATGAATATTAAGAAGCAACCCTTTCTAGAAGGGTTCACAGGCTCTAACTGGATTGGACTTAACTTTCTTCACAGCAGGCATTAATGTGCTGTGTTTTGGATTCATGTCTAGAACAGCGTTGAAATCACTCCAATGTTTTGGCTGTTGCTGAGCAGTGCTTGCACAGCACCAAGGCTTTCTTTTGCCCCACTCTGCCCAGCAGTGAATAGGCTGGGGCTGGACAAGAATTTGGAAGGAGGCAAAGCAGGGACAGCCAAAAAAAGTTGGCCAAAGGGATGTTCCATACCATATAATATCATGCACAGAAACAAAAGCTGGAGTAGAGGAAGAAGGTGGAGTTTTTATTTTCCATGTAGGCTGTTGTTCAGAGATTGGCTAGGCATTAGTCTGCCTGTGTGAGGTAGTAAGTGATTTCCTTCACTTCTCTTGGGGTTTTTTTTGTTGTTGTTGTTGTTTTGTGTTTTTTTTCCTTCAACCTTTCCTTCACCTATTAAATCATCTTTGTCTTGACCCATGAGTTTTCTTGCTTTTGCTTTTTAGTCTCTTGGGGGCATGGGGGAGGAAGGAATAACTCAATACACTGTAAAGAGCTTATAAAGCCTAGAAAAAACTTATTTGTGTCTCAAGAAGTGGGAGCCAAAGCTGGGACCAGTATTCTTTCCAAAAGAGCTATGGAACTGCCATAAAACTGGGACAGCTTCCAAAGGCTGCCTTCAGCAGGGAGGAGTTGACTTCCAGGTGAAAGTCTGCAATAGCACCACTCAGGATGAGTGGAATCACTCAGGGATTAAACACCTTAAGAATATGGCTTATATCATTGTTAGAGCTTTTCTGTTTTGTCATTTTATTTGTGCGTTTGGTGTTCTGCATTGGTTTTTTTTTTTGGTGGGTTTTTGTTTGTTTTAAATAAAACCCTAAGCTTCACAGAGTTCTGACTGGCAGGATCTTCCAAACAAAGCTATGTAGGAGTTGGGGACATAGGGACACAGGACTCATCTCATCACTATAGACAAGGTCTCAAGTACTAAAATACGCAAAGTTGCAACATCAAAATAACACCGAAATTCACATAAATTTGTTTCTGAATTATTTTAATTTTTTTAAACTTAACTTTGTCTTGTATCAGCAACTAGTTTTGAATCAAAAAGAGACTAATTCCAACCAGTAGGAAAGCCAAGAACCAGAATAGTCATAACTGTACCTTTATGACTATGCTGCACACAGAGACAGCACGAAAACCCAAGTCACCAGGAGCACTGGCTTTTCTTCTTGACTCTAGGAAGAGACTGCCATCAGTGGCTACAAGCCTAAAGTAACCATCAATGTCTTTTTGGTGGGACCCTCTAGGTGTTTGATGCAAAAGCATGGGCATCTGTTAGCAAACTATCCAGCTTTCTATTTGTCACTATTATTACTGACTGAAGTGTGTACCCTCCCTACCTACTCATAGGGACTGTGAGGTACTATGGGATACTCCCAGCAGCCTACAGACAGGAGCACCAGGATCTGTGGCTAGCACTAATGAATCTCTTGCATTTTTCTCTACAAGGTAGATGACAGCTGGAGCTCCTCATGCTGTTGCAAGGCTGAATGCAGCAGCCACAGTGGCAACTCTCACTCTACAGTTGGCAACAAGGATGAGTATATGCTCACCATTCCATTCAGTCCAGGGACAAGGAGTGTCCCCACACTTCTTCCCTTGCTCTGGTCCTGTTCCTGAGCACAGTGGTAGGCAACTCACTGCAAATAAAGCACCATTTTTATCTAGCAAAAAAGTTAAAAGGTTCACTTTCTCCCTCAGTATGTGAAAATTTGGTCCTTGTTCTACCTTAAAAATACTAGATAGTATTTCTTCTAATCCAAAATCCAATCCAATTATTTCAGTGGCCTTTGGATCAACCCTCTTCTCATTAAGTCCAATTACAAACATTTAAAATTTCTCTCAAGTGACTGGCAAACTGCACCAGAAAGCAACAGAAAATCCAGGTAATTAAAAAAAAAGTCTTAACAAAGCTAAGAAAAACAGACATATGAGAAAAATGTTGCCCGTGTGTCATGGTTTAACTCCAGCTGGCAATTAAGTACCACACAGCCACTTACTCACACACACACACACCCCCAGCAGTTGGATGGGGGAGAGAATCAGAAGAGTAAAAGTGAGAAAACTCATGGGTTGAAGTAAAGACAGTTTAATGGGTAAAGCAAAAGCCATGCACACAAGCAAAGTAAAACAAGGAATTCATTCACTACTTCCCATGGGCAGGCGGGTGCTCAGCCATCTCCAGGAAAGCAGGGCTCCATCACACGTAATGGTTGGGAAGACAAACACCATCACTCTGAATGTTCCCCCCTTCCTTCTTCTTCCCCCAGCTCTATATACTGAGCATGATGTCATATGGTATGGGGTGTCCCTTCAGTCAGTTGGGGTCAGCTGTCCCGGCTGTGTCCCCTCCCAGCCTCTTGTGCACCCCCAGCCTCCTCGCTGGTGGGGTGGGGTGAGGAGCAGAAAAGGCCTCGACTCTGTGTAAGCGATGCTCAGTAGTAACAACAACATCCCTGTGTTGTCAACACCCTGCAGCACAAATCTAAAACATTGCCTCATATTAGCTTCTATGAAAAAAATTAACCCTATCCCAGCTAAAACCAGCACAGCATGACAACCAGAAACTAGGTGGAAAAAGTGGCAATGATGTTCTGGTTACACATTTTATTATAAATCCATAATGGAAGAGCTGACATGTAGGTCATCTATAAATTATACTGGGCAAGGGTCAAAATTAAGATATTGTTTAAATCTTCAGTTTCAGACATCCTACATAGACAAAACGTTAGTAAATAAAGATTGAGGAGTCTCATAAGGGACAAATTAAGAATTATAATTCTGTAAGTTTTTGTTAAATAACCCTTAATAAAATAACCCATGTGAACATACCATCAGGTATGCTGAATTATCATTCTAATAATGGGTTTTCAAATTCCAAAATGGAGTTAAAATTCTATCACCATTCACAAATAACTTAGTCCCATGCCTCTGGTACTGCCTCACACAGGTAAAAAACCTGTTCCCTTAAAATATGGGCTATTCACAGACCACTGAACTCATTGTATGTACTTGTGAGACAGGTGTTTAAAAATAACCTCTCAGTCATTTTGCTGATTCACACTAACAGCTTAGGATCAGCAGGAGCTGGTGTTTTGGCAGCAATGTAAATGCATGCTAGTTTTCTTTGAGATCGTTCCTAAAAAAGCAGAAATGGAAGTCAGTGCCAGAATGATTGTCACATAAGTGCAACAATTTATTCACTGAAAAAAAGATAAAGTCACTTATTAGCCCATCTCTGGAATTTTGATCAGTACTAAGAAAGGAAGGCTTTGACAATTCATGTATCTGAACATATAGGCTGTTACATTGTAATCCTCTTCTGAGCCTCCAAAATCCTAGCAACCCACACAAAAAAGCTAATGAGCGGATGAGAGCGTTGCGTGTGCCCCCAGCCAATTGCCCCGGCGAGGACACCAAGGCTCTCCCACCTCACCTCACACCACCCTGCAGCCCCGTCGCTGCAGCCCTGGACCGCTGGCAGCAACGCCCTGCAGGGACACCATTCACAGCCACAGCAGCGTGAGTCAGCTCAATTCCTTATTCAAGTCCTATTCTGCCTCCATTTTCTTTCTTCCAAGGCACATATACTTCAAAACAAGAAACAAAACAAGTCTGGTAGACAACTAAAATTAACCTCTCCAAACATACAATGAGCTAAAATGTCTCCACTCAGTAGCTATTCCAGCTATCACAGTCTCTAATAGCTGAAGAATCATACTTACAGGATGTCCCTAAATGCACATACCAGACCACATGAAATTTTAAGCAAAATTCATTCCTAGACACTCAGTGATGGCGTTCTGATACCAGCTGAGAAATCTGTTCTTGACTTCTTGGCTCTTTTTCTTTCATTGTAAGTGGTGGGTTTTGCTCAAGTACCTCTGTCCTCTTACTTGAAAAATTTTTATGAACTACAGGTTTCGGCAAGACAGCAGTAAAACCATGCCTTTTAGGATTTTAGAACTCCACAGGCTCACATGGCAAGCTACAAGTTGTGATATTAACTGGGTTTAGATCTGCTTGGCAAGAGCAATGGGACTATACACCACTTTGCCGAAGTAGAGGCACTGATGACCAGAATTCCCCATCCAAAAATTCTCCACAGGATACTAACATTCCTACACTGTAACTTTTGAAAGGGTAACTTTCAGAATGAAAGCTGTTAAGGCTTTTTGGTGTAATGACAGTTTTGGAGAAAAATGACCTTTTTAAGGAAGCAAGCCCACTGCTGCTGATGATGTGGGTGGCTGCCAAAGGGACACCGAACATGTCTTGCACTTTGCCAAGGTCCCCCCAGCCACAGGCAGGCTGGAAAAAAAGTCTTGGGGACAGGTAAGGAAGGACTCACTTAAGCCAGTGCAGTCACCAACTGCTGACTTAGGGGCAACCTCCCAGCACTGCTCAGATAGAAAAAACATCTTCCACAGACATGTTCTTCATAACAGCAGGACAAAGTAGCCACAGTGCATCACTTGACTGGTATTTCTTAGAAGGTTAAGGGTGACTAGCTAATGAACAGCTATTTAAATAAAACTGATTTCATCTAGACAAGGGCTTGGATACGCACCAATTCAACAGTCAAGTGTCCCCAGGTGGAAGCTGAGGGACAAAACGGCAGATGTGAAAGTCTTACAGAAGAGCCCTCAATGACTTCACCCTCCCACACCCCCACCCCAAAACCCATTTACTTGGTCTTTTGTGAAGCTGCTTTATGCAGCTGAAACATTTTTTTTTATTAGGAAAAGATTGGTGGGTACAGCTGCAATTTCAGAGCTCTTTCCAAGACTCTCTACTTGCACTGCCTCACTACCAGACACAGTTCCTTTTCCAGCATGTACATGTTACAATTCATTGTTTCAAGTTTTTGTCCTTGTGATGTTAACATAAGATGGAAGCTATCAGTACATGACAGAGAAAACAGAGGTAAGCACTGGAGTACCCATTTTAAGCCATGTTGCTGTTGTCTTGGCAACAAGTTAATAAGCTCTGTTACTCATTTTTTCACCAGCACCTGACAAAAACATATCTGCAAGATTTGGTATTGTTAAGGAGCCTGCTAACTCAGCTGCTTTACAAGGTATCAGGAAAGATCTGCTGGCATTTCCATCTTGAATCCTATTTTTCAGGAAACATAAATCATCCATAAATTGCCCAGCAGCTGAATATAGGATGTACAAATACCACTGTGACAATCCATTCCCTTGAAAAGAGCACAAAAAGGGTGTTGGGATCCAGTCATGTTCCCTGCAGTATCAATATGTACATTGCTATTCACTACACAGGGAGAAGGATTAGACCTCAAATTCCTTAAGTGAAAACACATGAATGCTTTGACAGACATCCTCTCACATGGCACTCCTTTGACATCGCAGGCATATGGTGTGGGGACAAGGTTAGGCCTGTTTCCTCCCAGCTTCCTTTTAGAGAAAGAGTTTTACCCTTCACATTGCTGCTGTGTGTATCCTTGAGCTGTTTTGAGAAGCATACAAGCATGTACTGAGCCCACGCTGCAATTACCATAATTAAACATTATAATCAAACAGGCCTCAGTCTGCAGTGAGACCTGACTACGCTAGGAGATGTGCAGACTCACTAGACAATCTACCCTTCCTCAAGAGTAAACCCTCCCTGTGTGAGAGTCACACAAAGAGTTCAGTCTCAAAGAACTGGAGAAAAAAAAAACGGCTGTTTAATTACATCCCACAGGCTACCCCGTCACCTTGGATGAATACTTCCCTTGGACAAAAGGTCACCTAGTTACCTGAATTCCACAAAATTTGAGTTTGGGACTGTAAGGAAATATGTACTTATAGTCATCTCTTTAGTATGAACATTGACCATTTCACTGGCTAAACACTAAAAATTCAGCATTTAGGTGTTGTAATAGAAATCAAACATTCTGAAATTTTATTAACAAATGGCAACAAAAAACCTTTCTCCTACCAAACAGTCAAAAGAATACAAATGAGTCTCATGCAGAATCAACATCAGAGAACCACAGAGAGAAATTAAAATGAATGGTCCTCTGATCTGTGCAGTGAGATTCTGGAGGTGCCAATGGGCTTCCCCACAAAATTTTAGACAAGAAATTGGTTAAGAGGGTTAGCTTTATTCCTGGATGTTACCTTTATCCAAGTTTCAGGCTCCCTTAATGCTCTGTCAACATAGATTTTGGCAGTTTATTGTTTAAAGATTGAGCAGTAGTGAAAAACACATTCATTACCGCTTGTCATAGAGATGTTGATGAAATCCAGTTACATGCAATTAAGCTGTAATTCAACACAATGACAGACTAAACAGGCAAGTCTAGACAAACAAGGAAAAAAATCAGCCAAAAATACAATTCCTAGAGGAAAAATTCCTAGAGGATTCTATAATCTTTCTGTTGAAAAAAGGGGTGCATAATCTTATTTTTATATCATATGAAAGCAGATTATTTGCTTTATTTTAATTCATGCAATGGTATCAGGATGTACCATCTGAAGACGACAGCAAAAAATATTAGACATGCTGGAATATTTTTGCTACAGGACAAGTAAAGGATCTTTTTTCTCCCTGAAGTTTTAAAGTAAAACACATACATGTTAAAAATGGGATGCATTGCATCTTGCCTTTCTTCAAGATAAATTCTGCTAATTTCACTTACCAGAACATCCTCTCTGTAAAACAAAGCAACTAGTGTCACTGAGAAGTTGAATTGGCTTCATGACGTTTAAACTGAAATTAAAGACATGTATGCTAGGCCTGAATTTACTTACATGTAAATCAGGAACTACATGCCTTGACTCTTAATATTCACACTGAGTATTGTTATATTGGTTCTGTTGGTTTTCAAACCACGGGAAGAATCCTAGAGGTACTTTTTTTTTTAAACCTGGCAGTGTTTTACTCTCTATAGATATGGGGACATACAACAAAATCTGCTATAGCCTATGCTACAAGAGGAAGAATTACTTACACGAGATATTTCGGTACATTATTTGAAACCAGGTTGATGCTGTCACACTAGCAAGACATCAGGATCTCTTTGTCAGTGTATAGCAATGGACCCTGGAAATGTGATGTAGTTGCATGATACAACATTTCATAGCCCTTTTTCACCACACTTAGAGATGGAGTTTATAACACTTATCAGTACTAGGTTGTACTAGTCAACATGCACACGGCCACAATGATTTCACCAATGAAAGTAACCTCTGCTCCTTTGAGAAGGTTATATGTTTTCACATGAAAACTGATTAATTTCATCCATGCTCACTCAGCATTTCTGTTAAAGTAATGAGATGTTAGAGAACTTACCACACACTTGGTTTCCATGCAACCAGAACAAACCCAAATTTTACACTTCACAAAATCGGATTTTGTTTTGTTTTGCTTTGTTGTATGAATCCTCTAAAGGAAGGACAGGCTTGAAGAAAAGGCAGCAAAAGAGATTTAGTCTTATGAGCCCTGTAGATTCCTAATTTCCTCATACAAGCCAAATAAAGTTCCTGTGAGTCAAGGTAGACCCTCCATCCCTCAGCTTTTAATACTAAGAAAGAGCAAAGTCCAACTCTTTGGGAAAGAAACATGGGGCTTGAGCCATGCTTGCACAACAGCTGTGACACCATTTCTGGATCTATCAAATGCTAGAGCTAACCTTTCAGGTTATTTTTTTGTATGTGGTCTACCTACCACAATAAGCTTCAGTCTCTGGGACTACTAAATTTGTGCTACACAAACAAACTGTTCAATCAAAAAGTGAGTTTTATTTAACTTTAATGTGGCCCAAAAAACTAACATCTACTACCGAAGTAATCATGTTTATATACATGAAGCTAACCTAAAAGGCTGATTATTTTAAAGTTGTGAGAAAGTTAAAATAAATTATAATTTTCAAGCCATATTTTAAAATAAAGGAAAAAAAATTCATTGTAAAGAATCACAAATGAAAGTGGGCCATACAGTTCCAGGGTGCATTTATTAATTCTGCTTAAAAAAAAAAAAAAAAAAAAAAAACAGAAAAAAACTTCAGCAAACACTTCCAAAATCTCACCTCTAACTTCAGGAGAGAATCGAGCTGAATGGCGAGAGACAAAGAGTTTCAATTCTTGATCCAAGTTGCATTCAATCAAGTTTGTGTCCCATGATCGGATTCCTAAAATTCAAAATATAAAACACATCTAGCTTGATACACAACCACTGGAAGTTTTAACTGAGTATTTTTCCATTTGTATTCATACTATTTGCATATCTCTAAATTCCAAACCCAGCCTCTCTTCCTTTCAAGGCCACACAGTTATTTTTTTGAAAATGCTGAGTGCTCAGAAGGAGCACTCTAAAGAGGAATCAGTCACAAGCAAAAGGAAATCTGTCTTTCCAAAGGGTGAGTGTCCTTTAAGGCCCCAGCTTTAAGTACTGCTGGCCCCACATGCTAGTAGCCAAGTTACAAGAAGCTACTGATGTCCCTGAATTTACTTTAAAATAGCAATACACTGATTTATGAAACTGGAAAAGTGAATCACTTGGAAGACACTTTAGTCACATTGCAGGACCATTGTACTTGTCTCTGAAAAAAAAGACAGCATCACCTAGCATGTTGCAAATTAATATTTAACTACCAAGTATTAAATTCCTTCTTCATTCAAAAGCTTTGAAGCATGCTGTATTTTAAATTAAAATTTAAGTGATCTTTTATTTATGAAGTATCAAGATTTGAGATTTGAAAATGCAATGCTTGATCTTTTTTCCTTTAAAAACTAAACAGCACATCTCTATTCCCTACTGTTTTCCCCCCAGCTACTTAAAGTGAGACACTTGACATATATGATAAAAAAGGTATTATTCAAAGATATGTTTAAGGATTGAAATTTTACCAGGAAAAAAAATTCATTGCAACCAAAAAGACAAACTTACAGTTTCCTTCTATAAGATTTTGATTACCAAAAAACCCACCCCAAAAGAAAAACCCAGAAAAACAGAAGAACATGGTTAACATTTTTCTATAATTTTCTTGTTTTGAAATTGTTCTGAAAAATCTTCTATTTTTGAAAAGTGATCAGACAGTTGCACTACAGGTAAGTCCAGGCACTGCTGCAGTTTTGAACACCAACATTACCATAACCTTTTTTTTCCTAAAGGAATATCATCGGGCTTACACTAATTAGCTGGCAAATGCAGAAGGGACTGCAGGTGAGGAAGTGTGTGGTGGCCCCTCCCCACACACATGACCATGCCTTTGCATGAAATTGTTGAGTTAAATCACTTTGGGATTTGACAAGGAGGTGCCTGAAGAGATGTGCGGCCAACTCCTCACTGTGAGACTAGAACTAACACTCCTGCTGGTAACTTTTGTCAGTGTATCAGGCTGTGAACATTACTGTCAATCCTACCTCCCATGCTATATTCTCTTTCAAGGCAGCAGAAACGTCAGAACTCACACTGGGAGAAGCCATGTTGTAGGGTTGAAGGATGAGGATGAGAAAGAGGGGCAAAGAGCAGAGAAACCAGATCTGCAGTGCCAGTCTCCCATTGCAGCTCTGGGTAGGTTGTCCATGCAAATATGAACATCTGCATTTCAAGAGCATGAAGCCTCTACAGGGAGAATTCATCCAAGGCTTTTCTTTCTTGGAATCCCAGCGTAGGTAGGAGCACGCTTACTGCTGGGTTATGCTACCAGCTATTAAGTAGCTGCCATTTGAAACTCTAAACAAATTAATTTGGAAATACAGTATTGCCTGTGTGTTTCATAACCACTCAAGAGAAAAATAACTGAGTTCTAACTGGCCACCTCCACTTCCTGACTAATGCATTATTGTTCAGAGGCATAAGGAGTGAGTCTCTTCCGCAAGTCTTAATTTCATTTCTCAAAAATCTCTTGGCCATATGGTGCATTTTTGGGGCATAGTTTTGGCAGACAAATACAGCTTAGCAGGCTTTAATGTCTTCCAGGTGTTGGAATATTTGAGAGCAAGAAAGTAAAGATGATATAATACCACGCACTTACAGCACATATGAAAACTATGACTAGTAAACTGACATCGATCACGAAGCTGAAGTACAGTGAATGAATGAGTGCTGAACTTCAAGAAGCTAGAGGATAAGCAGCTCACTGGCCTCTGACAGCAGGCTTGTGTGGAGAGACTACAAAGCTTTCCAGAGGTCAGTTAAGCAATATGGACTATGATTCAGCAGTGCTGCTAATGATAGGGCCTGTCCACAGTCCCTGGCTGGTTTTGTTGTAAATCCAAATCTGGTGTAGGGATAAGATTCTGATTAGGCATAGTCAAGACTGTTAAGCCAGGCAACATCCAAAATTCAGGACTTGATGCAAAATAAACAGGGGGGGAAGGGGGGAAGCATAGACATCCCATGCACAAAGTAGTCCTAGAAGCTGAAACTGGGATAGAATACTCCAAATCTGCAGCTGCATGATTCAGCAGTCTGGATGCAAAAATTAAGCGTGTGCATTATATAGTAGCATAACGTATTATATTCAATATATAACCAAATCAGGCTTGGGTAGAAGAGAGGTAAATCCAGAACTAAAATCCAAGGTCAGTCCAATGATGTAGATCATTAACAGCATGGACGTAACTACTGGAAGCATGGCTGAACTGGAGCTATTTCTTTCTTTCTGCAGTCTTAGCAGTGCAATGCCACTAAATACAGGACTAATCAGGCAGCAGGCAGAGCACACCCAGTAGCATCTGCCAAATCAGTGGAAAAAAAAAAATCTTGAAGCTTTCTTTTCACTCCTCTCTTCTTTTTTTTTTTGTGCATGGTGGGTTGGAGGATTGCCCCCTTAGCAAAGTCACATCCCAAATGTAATTACTGAAAATGCATCATGCCACGCCATTCCCTCCTCATGTTATATTAAGAAATGACTCTGCATTCCACCAGGTTGCGTAGCATCACGCCACTGATGTGTTATCAGCAGATGTTTTCTTTGACACGTTGCTCTGCAGTTTGGTGCATGAATCCAGAGTTTTCAGCGATGGTACGCAGGAGACATACCAGAGAAGACAGTGAGGCAGAGTTATCAAGAACCCAAAATGCATTTAAAGCTCTGTTGAGAACAAGGGTTGTAAGAAGTGGGGTTTTTCCAGACTACAGCACAGTTTCCAAAGAGAAAGAGATTAGTTGAGCCCATATTTGCCTCATGCAGTTAAAGCTTCAGACTCCCAGTGTTCATTGCAGAACAATGCACCTCAAAATTTGATTAAGCGTTTTTTCCTAGCAGGCAAAATCTCAATCAGACCATCTGATACCAGATTCAGCAAGGCGACTTCTAATCCAAAATGATGAATAAAAAGGCCAAAGTGTTCCCTCTGAACATCTAAAACTGTAAG